>NC_056744.1:273840491-273950491 GCF_019279795.1 Protopterus annectens
AAAATATTTATAATGTTTGATATTTGTTTATAACAATGTTAGCATGTATGATATTAGTGTGTAATGTCAGCATTAATCGGTTCCATACCAGACTTTTAATAGTCTTTCAAACAGTGAGGCAGTTTTCTGAGTTCTAGTATGCTTTTTATGCAGCAATAATAAAGCCTTGGTTTTCAAAAAGCGTTCAGTTTCAGCTGCCACAGTAGTTCACTTTTTTTCTAAAAGATTAGGGATGTCTTCTTACAGAAAGTCTTACCTGATTTAAAGCCAGTGTGTCTTTTGAGAAGCTGCAGGTGCTGAGCCAGTGCATTATTCTTGCACTTGGCTCTATTTTCAGAATGTTTAGCATCCCCCCCATATGAAATGCTTCACAGTCATTGCACCTTGCCCTGTAAACCACCTGCCTTGAGTTACAGTCACCTGCATTGGTTTTAGTCAGTTTCTTTAAATAAGGACAGAAAAACATGTCTCCTTCCTGTATATGCTGACAAAAAACACAGTTGGCTCCATACTTATTTGTGCATGTATCCAATGGTCTGGGACTGGGCCTACCTTCAAATCAACTTCTGATGTTTCTAGCTTTCCTATACGCAAAGGAATGATCTTTTCCTAGGATGTCTATTAGATATGAACTTTCAGTAATTATGCCCCAATTCTCTCTAATAATATTAATGATGATGTGATAGTCAACCGTAAAAGTCAAGCTACAACTCTCTTTAGATCTGTTGTTCATAAGGATTGTAAAGTGCTGGTGAATTAGTAATTCTTAGTTTAATTATAGGTTCCAGAATGCTTCTTCACATATTGCTTTCATATCCCCTCTCCAAAAAGTTATTTTCAAGGTCATTTAGGTTCTTTAGGAAGGGTTCCATTTTCATGGTGATCCTGGCCAACCCGTAGCCATGGGACTTAACAACATTATATTTTCTCCTGGTGGGATGATGACTCTTATTATGAGGCAGGAGGTTTACTCTGGTAGGTTTTCTGTAAAGATTTGTGTCCATTTTGCCTTGGGCCAAGTCTTTAGTAATCTGCATATCTAAGAAGTCTGCCAGGTTGAGTCTGTGGGAAGAGGTGAAATGCAGAAAGCTGGCGGTTTGATTCCGGTAGCTGATAAAATCTTCTAATTTAGCACATACTCCTTTCCACACAATAAAGATGTGATTGTTAACTCAACTGTGGACTACCTACTATTTTATTATTTTATAGTACGTATTTTAAAGTTCAATTTTATTAGTGAACTAGGTGCATAACATATCTTTTGGTTTGTAGTTTGTTTTTGACCCAGTATAGGTTGCATACTGGGTTTTCTGAGACTTCGGGGGATATCACTGATTTTTCTTTTTGTAAATAAATCACCGCCTAGCTTATACATATAATAGTGCATACAGTTCATATATAGAAACAGATGTTAATATCTTTGAATTCTGAATATCAGCCCTATTATAATTTTCAGGATAAATGTATGATTCTGTCAGTAAATGATCATTTCTAGTGTACTGTAAGTGCCTGATATGTGTCTGAGAGCATATAATATTTTTTCATGCAATAGTTTAAGCACAGTAATCAAAGATTATTTGAAAGATGGAACTCACAAGTATTCTAGGGCATTCGCTGACATGTGTAACATTATAGCTATAACCCTTTTTCCTTTAAAGGGAGGGTAATAACAATGTACAGTCAGAGACATGAACAAAATTAATTTGTTATGATGACCTGAAGCAAAATCTTCATATGTAGAAAATGGACTGCAAAACAAATCTGACTGTGTGAGTTGTGGGCATTCTAAAGTGAAATTAATTTCAAATTAATTGAAACCCCCACACACACACACACACACACATTCACATGCATAGTTAAAAAAATATACTTTACATTTTAACATTGCTTAGCACATCATCAGCCTTCCCTTTCAAGTTACGTAATTTATAGACCACCTCTGCTATACTTAATAGCACACATCTAATTTCATTATTTCAGCCTAATGCTTTTACAGTCTGCATCAAGAGCAGATAAGGACAGACACACCAAACAATAAATGGAGCATGGTGATCCCAGTGCTTCTATTCTTACTGATGTGTAAAATCTGCCAAGACTTTGACTAGTTAATGTTGAACTTGTCATTGCCTAAAAGACCATTACAACAGTAACTTATATGCCTGGGCTTGCTTTTGACTCTTTATCCTCCACAGCATGACAAACGTACACAATCTGCAGTTGCTATAAAGGGATTCAATACATTGGCTGAACTTTAGCTAACAATGTATTATTATTATTATTATTATTATTATTATTATTATATTATATTATATTATATTATATTATATTATTATTATTATTATTATTATTATTATTATTATTATTATTATTATTATTATTATTATTATTATTATTATTATTATTATTATATTATTATTATCATTATTGCCTTCTTTTCTTACTGAGGGACACTTTTTCAGACTTTCTTTATAAGAATTACAGAATTAGAAAAAATAATCTTGAAATTTTGAGTATTTAAAATGTCAGAAGAGAGTGCATGTATACAAGATACAATCATATTACTTAAATCTTATACATGAAATAGTTCATGGTTCTACCTGTTACAGTTGAAACAGCTTTGCTAGTTCAAGGAGCCCTGCATTCATTTTGTAAACATAAGTTGCACCAGTAAAAATGAGCAGGATTTCAGAAGCCTCCCAGTATATGACAATTAACATAAAATGAGCACATTGACATAATGGTTTACGTGTTTTCCTGACAAATACAAGATACAGGGTTTGATTCAAATCTTCTGAAAGGGAAATTGGCTAGGCATAAAATGGCTTATGGAGGTAGCTGGCCTAGTACTTACATATGGACATAAACTATTCTGTATAATGAAGGGTTTGTGGCAGAAAATCAAAGCTCATATTATCCAGTCTCAAAAATAAAAACTACAAAGCACAGCAAATGGCTAGGTCCATGGCATATTGAAACATATGTAAGGAAAAGCAGGACAAAGCATAGTAAGAAAATGCCCTGCTGCATAAAGGCTATGGAAAATGTAGAATTGCATTTAGTGTATATCTTATACTTAAAAGTTTTATTGTGTATAAGTGAAGAAATAAGACTGGTGACGTATGCCATGCTGCACTCGTAAAAAGTCTCACGCTTGCAGATCGTAAGCATGAGCATACCTCTCACCTTACAGATTTTCACAGGATGTTCACATTTTTCCTCATATTTTTGGTCCATTTTTCATAAAATTGTGGTTTTCTGGCATATTAGTGGCAAATCATCAAAGATTGAACTTAGAAAACAATGACAAACATTTGAGTTTCAGGCTTCATACCCTTCATAAAATTCATGCTAATGAGAATCTGTTATTCTATCAACTTTCTACATTTGTAAAAGCGATATATCAAATATTAACCCTATTTTTGAGTCTCTGTCCCACTTTTATTTATGGCTTTGTCCAGATTTCTTGTTCCAAGAGGTTGAGAGATATGAGCGTGAGCACAAGAACAGTGAAAAAAAAAGAAGACTGTTGTATACTAAGTGTAAAACTGCAGTATCACCTACTCTTGGCCTACTCCCCTTTTGCCAATATATAGTTAGTATATGTATGTAGCAGGGTCGCCCTGGTGAAAAAGCAATTGAAAAGAATAGAGATTTTTAACACCTGTGATCTCCTTTTTTCATTGCTGCTCTTTCATAGGTTCATGCTTCACAGGTACTTACTAGGCTACTGATCTGTGCAGATCTTAAGAAGACTAGATTAACATTGCCATGGTGGCCTTTAGACCTTATATTTTATATTCAAGTGACCCAGTGATGGATGAAGAAGGATATATTCATCCATTCATTCTTTCTTTGTTTTCCTTCCTTTCTTTCTTTTCATTTAATTTCAGGTTTTTCTTTTACAAATTATGAAAGTAGTATAAGAAGTGGGGGATGTGACTGCTGCAGTATGTTCAATGTCATAATGTGAGGATTAATGATGTCTTATAGACCTCAAAGAAGTGGCAGCAGTAAGAGTGCATGGAGTGCTGTTGAACAGTATAGTGGAATAGATTAAGTGATGGTGCTGGTTATAAAGCAATTGCATTTGGTTTGGTTGAGCAAGACGTGTTTCAGCTGTTAATGGAACTTAATGATCGGTTGTAATAGTTTAATATTTTTGTTAATGTCCACCAGACTTTGGGGGCCAACATAGAAAAAACATGTTCTGTGTAATTTAGGTTGGATAGCGGAGTCTGCAAATGGTGTGTGTTTTCAGAAAGGGATACTAGATTTTAAGGGGCAAAGATCTTTCTGGAATATTCTGTGAAAGGAGAGAAAGCTTTCTTCTCATAACAGTTTGTATAATAGGTTACCCAGAAGGAAGGAAGCCTTCTGTTGTATCAGCTGCCATTTGGCTTTTGCAAGAATAAGGCAGAGGTGTTCCTTGTAGGGACAGGTTAACCAACCAGCAAATGTTGTTTGCAGTACTTTGTAGAGCAGAAAAAATAATTTGTGAAGCAACGGCAATGAATGGGAGGTCATATTCAAGCTGGAGTGCAGGAGAAAGACACCTTTTCCTATTGATGTCCTGTCTGCTAGACAGAGGATGTGGGAAATTTTCCTGGGCCAGAAAAGTAATTTATTATCCTAGGCTTTATTAACTTGTGATACTAGAAGATAAAATAATTATCTAGTCAGATTCCATGGTATCTGCGGTATGGGACTGTTTCTAGTAGCTGATTTTAATTGTAGGAGATGGAACAAGGATTGTAGAATATGGAAACATAGTTCCAAAGCACACTGTTTTTATTTTTATGACATAGAGTATTAGGTTGTGTCTTCTTAGCCAGTTAGTTGTCGGGCCAGATCTGTAGATGCAATGCCACCTGTGAACATTAGAACTGTAAGACTGCTAGTGTCCCAAGGGAGATTGTTGACAAAAAGAGACAACAGGAGAAATAGTGAGCCTTGAGGAACAGCTTTACAGGTGTGAGCTAGACCAGAGAATGTGGTTTCAATTTGTACATTAAATTGTCAGAAGGACAGAAAATCTGTTAACTATGATGCTGCCTAGGAGCTGATACTAACCATGGTTAGGAGGAGAGAGTCATTAACAATATCAGTGCCTTGTATTAGGTCAACAGTAATGACTCCTGTCAATAGTCCTTTATCTCTGTTAATAAGGATGTCATCTCTCAAAATATCTAAGGTGGTCATGATTTTCTAGACCAAAACCATTGATGTTAGAAAATAAGTATTCTGCAAGTTTTATGTAGTTGGCTAACTGATTGTTGATTACTTTGTCTAATATTTTCTTATAGTTAACAAGACTGATACTGGTTTAAAGTCATTTGTACAGGTAGCATTTTTTTTTTGTTTTTGAGATTATCTGGCCCAGGTGATTTTCAAAACGGATTGCATTACATATTTGGATTAAGGTGGTTAGTATGTGGTCTTTTGCTAATTGAATGAACAAAGGGTTAAGTTCTCCATTCGATGTTGTGGGCATTTATACAGATATTGTGAATGCTCACTTTATTTCTTTGGTTATAATTATTATATTATATTATATTATATTATATTATATTATATTATATTATAATTATTGCCATTTGTTTATTTTCTGTCATTCTGTTTCAGTAGGAGCAAAGTAGCTAGTCTTTGTTTTTGGTGCCTTTCCTTAGACTGTTTTAATGTATTTACTTGTTAATTTATTATCTGCCTGTCTGTTTATCAATCTGTCTATTTATTTTTGCATATTTGACTGCAGCTCATCTCTCAGCTCCTATGTCTTACATGTTCAGTTAGCATTTTCAAAGGCTAAGGTTGTGAGTATTAGCAGCTAATGGTATGATAACTTGTCATACTGTTGGGGGTCCAATCAGTTTTTACTTTATTGTTATTTCTAGGGAAAGGAATTACAATGTAAAGAGGGCAAAGAACATGTAGAGGTCAATAATGGACAGAGGTATTCACGGCCTTAGGCACCTCATTTACAATGGCCATCTGTATATACTGTAAATTAATATGGTTAAGGTGTTGTGCTATTTGGTCTTCTTGTTATAAGCAGGAAAACAGTTCTTGTAGCTTGTACCCTCTTACAATTTAAGTAGTATTAACATTAACTAGTCATTATTTTTTTACTTCCTCATAATCATCCATTTCTGAAACTTTGGCTCTGGATCATATTTGTTGCAGGTTTAATGATACCAATAATTCACAGCATTTGTGGTATTTTGCAAAATATTTATTTACTGATAATTGTTAAACATGGAAGAAAACTAATCTCATGGACCATTCTCAAGTTTTTCCTGAGATGCTGCTCAACAGACAGCAAAGAAAAGTATAACCAAGTTTATATATTATATAAAATAAGCAAGCAGACATTGACATGCTATGAAAAACATAAATATATTTGTATGCTTCTGTGCAAGTAGTCATAAACATAGCGCAAACAGCAAAAATGTACACTATATATTATTTAAAAAAACACAGGACAGAGTATTTACATTTTAGGAGCAAGAAAAGGCATGCAATAATTACAACATAGCAGTATTCATTGGAATAAAGATTTTAAAGCAAATCTTTCTCTGAAGATTGAAAACAACAAAGATAATGATTAGAATGCTACAATGCTACATAACTCAGAATTAAAGACTATTAAGGCCTTTGATGAATTTGCTTCCAAATAAAATTGAATTATAAATTCTGTGTCCCACCAAGTTAGCCAGACCTTGCTTGAACTGCGTAATAGTATTCAGTTTCCTAATTTTTAAATGTAAAGAATTTCACCAACTACTGGCCCAAAAATAAAAACAATTTTGTTTACCCTCAAATTACAGTTTCCTATCTCAGTAATGAAATTGCTATTTCTGGTAGCCAGTGAGTGCTGTAATTTAGCAAAATCCCCACATACACTATAACAGTCAGAAAGAAAAAAATGTGTCCCCCTAAACAATCTGTAACTAATAGAAAAAAGGGATTATAATTTCAACAGTATTTGTTAAGTAATACCCCTTAATCTTCTTATTTGAAAGTTAAGAAACATTTGAATCTTTTCAATTCTTTCAGTCTGGGTCTTAATACACATGCGCAGAGATCCACCATATTCCATCAAAGGCCTTATCAATGTTTTAAAAGCAGTTGTGTTACACCCTTATCCCTAGTCACCATAACACCAAGCATTCCTTTCAACCTCTTACTGCAGGAAATCCGGAAAAAGCCTGCCATAATGGGGGTCAATAGCCCAAAAATATTAACACATTTTAAATATTGTTCTTATAAACTTAGAACATTTCTAGAATGACAGGGTTTGTGTTTAGCATGCATTTTCTGAAGGATATGAAGTCTGAAACTCAAATGCATGTCATTATTTAGTGACTTTAATCCTAAGATCAACCCAATAATTTGTCAAAAAAAGCAATTTTTATGAGGAGCAGACCAAAAATAAGAGGCAAAAATCAGTACAGGTGAGAGGTATGACACCAAGTAATTTTCATAGTTTATAATAACACCTTCTTGTTTTCTTTAAGTGAAAAATCAAAATGGAATACTTTATCAACATTTATTCCTAGACCCTTAATATTATTCACATTCTTAATAAAACAATTATTCATTATATAGGGATAACATGGATTATTTTATAGAAATGTAAAATGCATGCTTTTTCCAATTAATATCCATATTATTAGTAATGCCCCAGATAAATAACTCATCTAAATATTTTTGCAGTCTAGTATCATCTTCCAGTCCAGCAATAACTGAACCAACATTGGTATCATCAGCATATTAATTTTCCACAAACCTTTATGAATAGGAAAGGATACTATGCATAACCCAACTAACAGAGACCACAAGTAAGATGCCTGAGGATCACCAGCATAAACTGTGTCTATTTCTGAAAGAAGGTGTCTAATTTCTATGGGCAACCAGTTCTTTATCCACCTTATAATTTAATGATTTAAATAACTTTTTATTATTAAAAATACTTTATAGTGGAAGATGCTGTCAAATGCATTTGCCATGTCTAAATATACAACAGGCACACATTACCCTTCACCCAGTGCTTGCAAAAGGGTTGCTAAAAGGACAATCAATTTGTCTGACAGAGAGAATGACAGAAGACTGGAGAAAGAAGAAAAAGGAGAAACAAATAGCTAAAAGGATTGTGGAGATGAGTATGACAGAATATAACTCAAGATTATAAGTATTACTGACAATACAATGACTGGAGGGTACAAGAGGCCTGGGGGTTTGAGTGATGTGCCTTATGGAAAGTATCTGCATTGAGTTTGATAGAGCAGATATTATTTTAGTTGAGAATTAAATGTGGTATAAGTTGGCATTTGATGAGAGAGGGGAGGGTTGTCCAAATGTGGATCCAAGAATTGAGAACCTGTCATTTATCTGCTGTAATTAAGTTCTAGGTATTTATAAAATGGACACATGTCTATTTGTCCTTTAAAGTTGTAGAAGGTCATTGTGTGAGGCTGGCCAGGTGGCTTTTGGAGAAGTGTTTCCAGATGTAATATTTAGCCAACTGAGCTCCCATTCCCAGCAGAAGGAGGTCCATTCTTTATTTAATGGGAAATAATTTGGCTTTCTTGACTTTTAGGCAGTGATATTACTGAGTCTGGAAAAGGTGATGAATCTACATATTTTTTGGAAATGTTTGACATGGTTTTGTGGGTTTTGTTTCACGTGGCTACTATTAAGGACATAACATATTCAAGTTGCAAATAGTGTTCCTTTTGCAATGGCATAACTAACAGAAATGAAAGGAAATGCTACATTCCCTTTCCTTGAATAAAAGGTAATTGATAATGGACCTTTCTTTTTTCAATATGAAACTGAAAGTTAAGCATTTAGGCAAGCCATATGCTTAGATTTTTTAATGAACTAGTTGTTTCAGTAAGAGTATTGTAAAAGTCTTTAATTTCTAGGGTATTTTGAGTTTGTATCATTGACAATGGATTTTTTTTTTTTACACTGAGGTAAGGATCAGTCCTTTGGCCTTTATATAATTAATGAATGGGCAGAAAGGAGTCTGAAGATCATTTCTCAATTTGGAGAGTGAAGAGCCTGAGCTGAATAACACAATGTCATCAACACATAGCAGAATAAGAAGGTGAGGTTATTCATAGGGTAGAATTTTATGAAAATGGTGAAAAGAACGGGGCAACGCGTAAGCCTTGTGTAATACCTTTTAGTAGGGGGTCTGTGATCATAAAGCTGTATCAGTAGTGTTTCTGAAAGATATATTCCACGAGTAGTCAAGGAACCAACTGAAGACATTCTGCTTCATATCTATTTCAAGATGATGTTTTAACATAACAGCTTGGGCAACTCAATCAAATACTTTAGTCAGATCTTTAAAAACAGCCTCATCACATTTGCCCTTCTAAACAGTGAATAACATCTCATCAGAAAGACTGTCCCTCCTGCCAAGAAACTATGCTATGTAGATGACAGGAGACTGTACTTGTCTATGCAATGTAAAAGCTGGGTGTAGATAATTATCTCCAACATCTTCTTGAGAATTAGAGTGATGGAAAAAAGTCAGTACTGTGATACATTTTCAGGTATGACAGTTTAAGCAATGATTGAACTAAATATGATTTACAGACAGTTGGCATTATTTTGTGTGATACAGATATTGTATATCTGTAGGAGAGGGATTGTGGTGAATTCCATACAGTGGTAGATGATCCATGTTAATACTGCATGTATGCAGGTGTAACAATGGTCATATATATACACAGGAGGGGTATTGTGACAAATTTTTGACAGCGGTATATGAACTGTGCAAGTAGGTTACAAGAGTCAGTGAGTGCCACAACAAAGATTTATTCCACTAAAATGCAATATATTTAATTCTGCTCAGTATGAAATTAAACTGTGTTACATAAAGTCAGTGAGGATGAAAGCTGTGGTAGAGTTCTGAGGTTATAGCAGAAACATCAGGAAGGTTAGCAAATTTTCCTATTGATTCACAGCACAAGATATTGTCTGGTGAGCATGTCAATATACTGGAAGAAGAGTGTTTATTAGGAAGGTCCCAAACATCTAAAATGTTTCTTTCAATCCAAAAATGTTTTGGCTAACTTAGTAGAGACTCTGGATTTATGACAGTTAGCTTCATACCTTCTAATGACTTGTTTAGCAAGAGTCCAAATTTGTATGCAAAAAAGGCTTTAACATCTTATTTAAGCCATTGTGATTTGATGCACTTTTAGAATATTTTACTTATTACACATACTTCATCTTGACTTTCTAAGATTATTGTTAGTCTTTCAGTTGTTATATTGCATTCTTCGCTACTGAATGCTGGACTGAGGATAGGTGGGGTAATCATTTGCAGATATTAGTTGAAGTTTTGGGTTTCATTTTGATGACTGTAGTTGACTGTTTAATTATGTCATGAAAGATGAAATAAATAGGACTGTGATCTCTAATGAAGGGAAAATCTAGAAATGGAGGAGATGGTTGGTCTGTTAGTGACAAGCAAGTCTAAGAGAGAGAAGGAGGGAGAGGCAGTTTGAGTCCAGGGTGGGGTAAATGAATTCTTTGATCATTTGAATAACATCAAGGTCTGCTAAGAATTATATGTTGCAATTAGCAATGGATCATACAGATTTATGTTAAAGTGACTTGGAGTTGTAAGATTTTTGAATTTAGAAACTGCTGTTATAATGCAATGAATAGACAACTTGAATTTAAGTACAGAAGCAACAGGCTGAATGTAAGCAGCTGTTATTGTAAAGATTTTTTACTGAAGGATGGAATTTGATCAGGTAGCCAGTTTGGGAGTGAATCAGACATAGTATTGCCTTGGGAAGTTAATGTTTAGATGTTAAGTATATAGTGGTAGGATGTCACTCCTACTTCTGTCATCAGGTCCTGCTCCCAAACATGGTTAAAGTTAAAGAAGTAGTGTATGTTGTGATTGTCATTCTTGTGTTAGAACTCAGCGATGGCTACAAATTTATTGAAAATTAGTGGAAATAAAAATATGTATTTGGTTTATTTTTTTTATTTTATTTTACTGTTTTTTGTTAGCAATCAAACAGACAAGAAGTTAATTTGTAGGTGGTTGTTGATGGTTGGGGTACAGTAGTCAGCCTGGAATACTCTCATCATCTGTTCTAATAAGTCATATAAAGTAGTACTAGTGTGAATCTGACCAGGTATTTTGATAGTTTAAGATAAAGTTTTTTAGGATGAGTTGCATATCTTACTATGTCATGGAGAATGAATATTCAGGTAGAATTTTTTGGTGTGGCGGGCTTAAGGTTAGATACACAGTGGGGTACTAGTAATGGCAAGAGGCAGTAGAAAAGATAGCTATGGACATGCAGAGGTCAAGTAGAATGAGACCATAGGACTAGCTGCAGACCAAATATGTTGGATGGGTATATGCTGATAGATAGTAGAAGGGTAGCAGTGGTGAGGAATGTTATACGAATTTCACAAGGAACACTTAGTTATGTGAGTAAGACATGAGAATAAAGGCAAAGGTGACGTAAAGTTAGAGGAGGATAAGAGGTTAGATTTGAAAATGGATACGAGGTGGAGGGCAAAATGTAAAACATCTATAGCTGTAGAGTGAAGAATAAGTTGATATGGACTGTAAAAAATGGCGATAAGAAAGGTGGTAGTGGGCTAGAAGCATAGGTTAGACAGAGAGTTATGGAAGGGAGGCATACTACATCTGCTTTCACACTTCTGACATCTTAATCCTTCTCCACAGGTATAATCCCATTGCACATACTTGAATATTTGATCCTATTCATTATTTATTAAGTAAGTCCGCAGACTCTAGAATAGATACAGAATATTATACAGAATAATATACAGAATACAGATATAGAATAGAATAGATAGAATACATGTCAAGCAGAGTGCCTCTTTGGCCCTCTTCAAAAGGAACCTTGATGATTTGATGGGAGATAGGAAATTCACCCCGGGGATCACGTCAGTTGCCCTGCTAGATAGAGGTCCAGGAAAGTAAATACTGTGGGAAGAAATAGCTAGGGAATTGTTATGGCTATATAAAAAAAAACACTAAGCATGTGTTAAAACACACCAGACTACAAAACCAGAAAAAAAGATGTCACCAGTCTTGTATTAAATAGTTTATTCACACTGAATAACACTCTGGCGCCTTGACACAGCCTTCCTGGAGTTACAAAATTTGCCACACCATGCATCCATATATATACACACATATATTCACTTAAATACAATTAATTAAACAATCATCTAATTAATCAACCATCAATTAAAATAGTCATATATACATTTTAAAGAAACAGTCTCCAGTTACATTCACTATTTAGACCTGCTGGAGATAGTGTATTAAATTTTAAAATATATAAAGTTTCTTTGTACAATAATTTATTTTTCTTTATCACGTTATCTGTTTCTGAAATATGTTCCAAAATACAAGCTTTTAACAGTGAAAAGTCACTGCTATGACAAGTAAAAAAATGTAAAGCTATAGGGCTCATAGTATTATTATTTTTTGTCTCTAATATGTTCTTGCAACTCTAGCTTGAATATTCTTTCAGTTTCCCCTATAGAAAACAAATTACAGAGGCAAGACAAAGCATATACCACTGATTTAGGTATACATGAAAAAGCAGAAGTGGAACAAAATTTTACACCATTTATTTTTTCAAAACATTTGGTAATGTGGGGGCAAACCGAACACATCCCACTCCAGACTCTGGAATAGACTGCCCATACATGTCAAGCAGAGTGCCTCTTTGGCCCTCTTCAAAAGGAACCCTGATGATTAGATGGGAGATAGGAAATTCACCCCGGGGATCATGTCAGTCGCCCTGCTAGTCAGGGGTCCAGGGAAGTAAATAATGTGGGAGGAAATAGCCAGGGAATTGTTATGGCTAGGCTTGCATAGGCCCTACGGACGATAGCCTAGTACCAACCTATGAACCTATGAACACATACATTGCAATATTGCTCAGAATGTATGCTTTCAAAACTGTGCCATATTGTAGATAAATTAGAACAACACCATGATATCTGTTACCTGTATATTCTTTATATGTATATGCAAGAAGATACACAATACATACCTGTGCAAACAAACACACACACACACACACACACACACACACACACACACACACACACACACACACACACACACACACGCACACACACACTTGCTTTCAAATTTAATTACTTTTTTAGTGTGTATGTGTGTGTGTGTGTAACGGAATGTGTGTGTATATCGTGTGTGTGTGTGGATATAAAGTAACAAAAGCTTCTACACAAGTAACTAGCATTACAGAGACAGCACAAATCTAATTCACAGATGTAAAACCAGGAAAGCAAATGTTATAAAGAGGTCCGGTAACATAACACTGGTTTACAAATGCAGCTAATAAACATGTAGACATATATTCTGGGTAGGGCAAAAAAACATGAAAGATCAATTGTTTTGAAAAGGCAACATTTTTTTCTGACTAGGGAGGTATGCTTTGAAAGGGATTAGCTTTGATGGGCTGAATAACTTCTTTTGGTTCTCAGATTTACTATTGTTCCTCTGTTCATAATAAAATTCACAGTTGTGCAATAGGTAAAGCATGGGTCCAAAGTCTGCATAAGTCTTATTTTTGTCTGTAATACATTAATTTGAACTACTTTAATAAGTAATCTGCAGAAAGGAAAAACTACTCTGTTACCTCAGAATGTCAAACATCCTGACTACTGATTTGTGTCATGTATTGTGAGCAACAATTGTTATGTTCCCTGAACAACTAATTTGAATTTGCATGAACAAGTGTGAGTGTGTGTGTGTGTGTGTGTGTGTGTGTGTGTGTGTGTGTGTGTGTGTGTGTGTGTGTACATAGTGACAGAGACAGAGATATAGACAGGCAACCATATACAAAGAAAGGGGAAAAAAGGCGAGTGAGATGAGGTAGGTGCTAATAGGCATGGAGTTTAAGCCTGCTCAGGTTGACATGTGCGATGTGTTACCATGACCATAGGAAAGAAGAGATGGGGTGAAGCAAGGACAGGATCCACAATAGAAGTATAGTGGGAAAAGAGGCATCTATAGACAATTAGTAGTGGTACAGGATGGAAGGTCAGGTATGGTGAGCTATATGTCCGCATAGAGGCATTTAGATATAGAAAAAAAGGATAAAAGAAGCTGAGAATGGGGCCATTAATATAGACATATATGTCTTTAAATATCTAGCATGTACCTATAGTAATGCATAAACACACACACACACACACACACACACACACACATATATATATATATATATATATATATATATATATATATATATATATATGTATATATATATATATATATATATATATATATATAAACAAAACAAATGGAGAGGTTGAGGTTATTGGAGGGCAAGTGGAGTTTGTTGGTGGGATCGGGAGTTGAAGTATAAATTAGACATATTCCATGAAGGAGTAAGATATAAGTAAGAGGGCATAACAAGTGGAGTTGCTTAACCTACTATCAGTTTGTTTTTCTGTTGAAAAGTAAGGAATCCATTGCTTCTCAGACTGTAAACTACATTAAGGTGGTAGCTGGCCAGCAGCTATCTATATCATTATCATATTGTAATAATGTCAAAGCGGCTACAATATCAAAAATGCCATTCCAGCAAAACTGTTATTTCTTGTGGGGGCTGTGCCCCACCAACACCCAGCGCTAATTACATATACCAACTCCGAGATCGCACTACAGTGAGAGAAAAGGGGACATTTTCCAATCCTCAGTGTACCATTGATCCATAAAAAACATTTAAGCTGAATGACATTTTGACATTGTAATCATTCAATATTTTGACAATATGATATAGACCTGGCCAGCAGCACTTGGAAAGAGTCAATGGCCAGAAGAAGCTTTCAGAACATGTGGAAGGAGGAAGCTGGCAGTGTTGTTGCTGGCACAGGGAAGAAAACGGCCAAACTGGCAGTGGATGAAGACCTGCAAGAGACAGGAGGAAAAAGACAGAGCCTGTGGAGTGGAACCATAGAACACAGAGGGTAATAATTTGGTGTCATGCATTTAAGGGGAAACCAGCATTAGCCAGAGAATACATGACCTATTAGGCATTCTACAAAGGACAAGATGGGAAAGTTGATTAATGCTGCAAAAAGCCTAGAGTTAAACCTAGGCCAAGGGGGACTGCATGATAGGTGACAGGAGAATCTAGAGGGTGTAATAATAGTGTTCCAGCAGGTAAAGACTGTCTTCCTTCAATTACTGCTTGTACACATAGGAGCAGCAGGGGAAGGAAAGTTTGGGACTGAAGTGGTGCCCTTTGTCAGCATTTATTTATTTATTTTAGGTTAGTCAGGAGTTTTTTTACTCCACGCATAAGCCTGCAATTGTGAAATAAAAATATTTTGTGTAAGGAATGTCAGTATTTACAAATATATGGTGCTATGGATGAAGCCCAGTTGATTAATGCAACAGAGAATCCTGCATCTAAGAATCTTTCAGCAACTTTGTGACTGCATTGGGTACCAAATCAGATTGAGCAGGTTCAGGTTAAGGTCATGAAATAATAGGGTTTGTTTGTTGTATGGCGGTAATCCTTATGCGGTGGTACCAATAAGGTCTACTGCTATTAGTCTCTGCTTGCGCTGGCGATAATGGAGGACAGTGGTTGAGGAAGGAAATGTTTTGTTATGCTATGACCTATATTTTCAGAAGTCAAAGGCAGATGAGATGTCAACCCACTGGGAGAGTAGACATGCAGATGCTTGGCTAGATAGGCATGATAGATACTGTAGGAGATTTACAAAAAGTAGCTTAAAACAGAGTGATTGAATAAAGCAAAGTTTTTTGAATGCTAATACTAAGTAGATGCAGTTGGATGAGGTTACTGGTTTTTTCCTGCCTGTTCATATTAATGTGGTGGCATGCATAATGGTGTTATGTGTTGGTAGAAGACAGATAAAGAGGGGCCTTGTTCTTACACAATTGCAGGAGGAGGGAAGATAATAGCTAAGGCATGGCAGGTGAGGAGGGTAGTTTTAGGGGTGGGGGAAGTATTTTGCCAAGTGGAGGGAAACTAGTGCTGGAAGAAGGGTCAAAGACGTATGTTACCCTGAACACACACAAAGGTTTGTTCCAAGTCAATCGTTTACCTTTTGGGGTTTCCTCGAGTCCAGCTATTTTCCAGAGAATAATGGAGGGACTAGTGGCAGGAATTCCAAAGGTGGCTGTGTATTTAGACGATATCCTGTTGACAGGTAGGAACATTCGAGAGCATCTGGAGACGCTGAATGAGGTGCTGAGTCGATTGCGAGAGGCAGGTTTACGGGTGAAACGGAGTAAATGTGCTTTCATGGCAACGGAAGCAGAATTCCTGGGCTACAAGGTGGATGCATCAGGCCTACACCCTGCCAAATAAAGTGGAAGCCATTCAACAGGCACCAGCACCCACAAATGTTACAGAACTGAAAGCCTATTTAGGCTTACTCAACTATTATAACAGGTTCCTGCCAAATCTGTCAACACTGTTAGCTCCTTTACATAAGTTGTTAAGGAAGGAGGCTCAGTGGTCGTGGAAAAAGGAACAGGACAGAGCGTTTGAACAGTCAAAGGAACTAATGCAATCTTCAGAGGTTTTGGTGCACTACGATAGTCACAAGGACTTCATTTTGTCATGTGATGCCTCACCTATGGATTAGGGGCTGTGTTGGCACACGGATGCCAGATGGACAAGAGAGACCCATTGGGTTCATGTCACGAACTTTGACACAAGCAGAGTCAAACTATTCTCAGTTAGATAAAGAGGGTTTAGCTGTCATGTTTGGAATCAAGCGATTTCACAAATGCCTCTATGGGAGGAAGTTTACTATTTGCACGGATCATAAGCCTTTGTTGTCATTGTTCAACGAGATGAAGGCAGTGCCGCAGATGGTTTCTCCTCGCATTCAGAGATGGGCTGTAACGTTGAGAGCTTATGAATACGAGACTGTTTATAAGCCTGGAAAACACCATAGTAATGCAGACGCATTAAGTCGTTTGCCAATGCCAGGGCCTATCCAAGAAGAGAAAGCGGAGGACCGAGTTTTGATGATGGAAGACATAACGTTGGTGTCTGCTAAGGAACTGAGAGTTTGGACACACAAAGACCCGGTGCTTGCTAGAGTGTTTCAGTGGGTCCAGCAAGGCTGGCCAGTTCAACAAACGGATCCAGTTTTTCGACCTTATGAAGTGAGAAAAACAGAGCTGAGTGTGCAAGATGGATGCGTATTGTGGGGGGCACGAGTGATAATTCCGTCCCCAGGAAGAAGGGCACTTTTACAGCAGTTGCACCAAGGTCATGTGGGCATTACCCGAATGAAGGCCTTAGCCCGAAGTTATTTTTGGTGGCCAAAGTTGGACCACGAGATTGAAGTCGTTGTGAATGAGTGTAAAACATGTCAACAACATCGCAACTTGCCGGTGGCGGTGCCACTACATCCATGGGAGTGGCCGAGTAGACCTTGGCAGAGACTTCATATAGATTATGCAGGACCATTCATGGGGGCCATGTTTTTGATAATCATGGATGCTCATTGAAATGGATGGATGCCTATCAAGTCAAGACACCCACTTCTCTCGTTACCATTGAATGCTTGAGGAGGAGTTTCAGTAGTCAAGGACTGCCTGAGACTATTGTATCCGATAATGCTTCATGTTTCACGAGTGAAGAGTTCAAGGGATTTCTGAGAAAAAATGGAATCGTACATATCACATCAGCACCCTACCATGCAGCTACAAATGGTTGTGCTGAAAGAGCTGTTCAGACTTTTAAAGCCATGATGAAAAAGTCTGGGGAAGGAAGTTTAGCAGCAAAAGTATCAAGGGTGTTATTCAACTACCGTATTACACCACAATCTACCACGGGTTTGTCACCTGCGAGATGTTGCAAGGCGTGGATTGAGATCCACGTTGGATCTAGTGTATCCAAATGTCCGAGCTAAGGTGGAGGGGACCCAGTGGAGGCAAAAAGAATGTCATGATAGACGACGGAGAGAGCGATGTTTTCTGGAAGGAGATGCAGTAATGACACGAAATTTCAGTTATGGACCTAAGTGGATTCCAGGGTTCATTGTCAAGAGTACTGGACCATTATCGTACCAGGTGAGATTGAATGGAGATTTCGTAGTAAAGAGACATGTAGACCAAATTCTACGGAGCGAACAGAAGAAGGATGCCATGGAACTGCTGGCCTCGGAACTACCGTTAAGTTCGGAACCAGGGCTCGCAGTGGCAGGAGGATCGCAAATTGAGGGAGACCGCCAGAACGTGGAAGGAGAGGTTTCTGAAGATCCAACCGTTCCAGGGAAGGGCACACCGATACCTGAAGTGGTAAAAGTGACACCGGAGTCACCTAAGGTGGTACCACTGCGCCGTTCTAAGCGTGTGCTGGTTAAACCTAGTTACTTGAAGGACTATCAATGTTAATAAAAGTACATGTATAGATTACCAGCCTTCAAAAAAAAGTAGATGGTATGGTAACCAGTTAATAACTAGCCTGTTATTTACAAGTAAATGATTAAATGCATTGTGGAACTTGTTCCCTAGTTTTGCTTATGTAAGACAGTATGTCTTAGCTTAAAAGGGGAGGAATGTAGTATTCGGGCTGGTAATGTGGTTGTTGTACTGTAGGGGCGCTGTGGGGAATTCAGCATGTACTGTTGGTTCTGTATTCTCTGGTAACTTGTTGCTTCTGGTGGTTAGATGACTTGCAGAAGTTGTGTGAAGAAGCATGGGTGCGCACCTGGAGGCTCTTAATAAAGAAAAGCCTTACAACTCCATAAACCGTGTGGTCTCCTTCCTTACCACGATATAACACAGAGTGCCTCTTTGGCCCTCTTCAAAAGGAACCCTGATGATTAGATGGGAGACAGGAAATTCACCCCGGGGATCATGTCAGTCGCCCTGCTAGTCAGGGGTCCAGGGAAGTAAATAATGTGGGAGGAAATAGCCAGGGAATTGTTATGGCTAGGCTTGCATAGGCCCTACAGACGATAGCCTAGTACCAACCTATGAACCTATGAACACATACATTGCAATATTGCTCAGAATGTATGCTTTCAAAACTGTGCCATATTGTAGATAAATTAGAACAACACCATGATATCTGTTACCTGTATATTCTTTATATGTATATGCAAGAAGATACACAATACATACCTGTGCAAACAAACACACACACACACACACATACAGACACACACACACACACACACACACACACACACACTTGCTTTCAAATTTAATTACTTTTTTAGTGTGTATGTGTGTGTGCGTGCGTGTGTGTGTGTGTGTGTGTGTATATGTGTGTGTGTGTGGATGTAAAGTAACAAAAGCTTCTACACAAGTAACTAGCATTACAGAGACAGCACAAATCTAATTCACAGATGTAAAAACCAGGAAAGCAAATGTTATAAAAGAGGTCCGGTAACATAACACTGGTTTTACAAATGCAGCTGTAAACATGTAGACATATATTCTGGGTAGGGCAAAAAAACATGAAAGATCAGATTGTTTTTGAAAAGGCAACATTTTTTTCTGACTAGGGAGGTATGCTTTGAAAGGGATTAGCTTTGATGGGCTGAATAACTTCTTTTGGTTCTCAGATTTACTATTGTTCCTCTGTTCATAATAAAATTCACAGTTGTGCAATAGGTAAAGCATGGGTCAAAGTCTGCATAAGTCTTATTTTTGTCTGTAATACATTAATTTGAACTACTTTAATAAGTAATCTGCAGAAAGGAAAAACTACTCTGTTACCTCAGAATGTCAAACATCCTGACTACTGATTTGTGTCATGTATTGTGAGCAACAATTGTTATGTTCCCTGAACAACTAATTTGAATTTGCATGAACAAGTGTGAGTGTGTGTGTGTGTGTGTGTGTGTGTGTGTGTGTGTGTGTGTGTGTGTGTGTGTGTACATAGTGACAGAGACAGAGATATAGACAGGCAACCATATACAAAGAAAGGGGAAAAAAGGCGAGTGAGATGAGGTAGGTGCTAATAGGCATGGAGTTTAAGCCTGCTCAGGTTGACATGTGCGATGTGTTACCATGACCATAGGAAAGAAGAGATGGGGTGAAGCAAGGACAGGATCCACAATAGAAGTATAGTGGGAAAAGAGGCATCTATAGACAATTAGTAGTGGTACAGGATGGAAGGTCAGGTATGGTGAGCTATATGTCCATAGAGGCATTTAGATATAGAAAAAAAGGATAAAGCTGAGAATGGGGCCATTAATATAGACATATATGTCTTTAAATATCTGGCATGTACCTATAGTAATGCATAAACACACACACACACACACACACACACACACATATATATATATATATATATATATATATATATATATATATATATATATATATATATATATATATATATATATATATATATACAAAACAAATGGAGAGGTGAGGTTATTGGAGGGCAAGTGGAGTTTGTTGGTGGGATCGGGGTTAGTATAAATTAGACATATTCCATGAAGGAGTAAGATATAAGTAAGAGGGCATAACAAGTGGAGTTGTAACCTACTATCAGTTTGTTTTTCTGTTGAAAGGAGGAATCCATTGCTTCTCAGACTGTAAACTACATTAAGGTGGTAGCTGGCCAGCAGCTATCTATATCACATTATCATATTGTAATAATGTCAAACGGCTACAATATCAAAAATGCCATTCAGCAAAACTGTTCTTGTGGGGGGCTGTGCCCCACAACACCCCCCCCCGCGCTAATTACATATACCAACTCCGAGATCGCACTACAGTGAGAAAAGGGGACATTTTCCAATCCTCAGTGTACCGTGATCCCGCAAAAAACATTTCGCTGAATGACATTTTTGACATTGTAATCATTCAATATTTTGACAATATGATATAAACCTGGCCAGCAGCACTTGGAAAGAGTCAATGGCCCAGAAGAAGCAGACATGTGGAAGGAGGAAGCTGGCAGTGTTGTTGCTGGCACAGGAGAAGAACGGCCAAACTGGCAGTGGATGAAGACCTGCAAGAGACAGGAGGAAAAGACAGAGCCTGTGGAAGTGGAACCATAGAACACAGAGGGTAATAATTTGGTGTCATGCATTTAAGGGGAAACCAGCATTAGCCAGAGAATACATGACCTATTAGGCATTCTACAAGGACAAGATGGGGAAAGTTGATTAATGCTGCAAAAGCCTAGGTTAAACCTAGGCCAAGGGGGGGGACTGCATGATAGGTGACAGGAGAATCTAGAGGGTGTAATAGTGTTCCAGCAGGTAAGACTGTCTTCCTTCAATTACTGCTTGTACACATAGGAGCAGCAGGGGAAGGAAAGTTTGGGACTGAAGTGGTGCCCCTTTGTCAGCATTTATTTATTTATTTTAGGTTAGTCAGGGAGTTTTTTTTACTCCACGCATAAGCCTGCAATTGTGAAATAAAAATATTTTGTGTAAGGAATGTCAGTATTTACAAATATGGTGCTATGGATGAAGCCCAGTTGATTAATGCAACAGAGAATCCTGCATCTAAGAATCTTTCAGCAACTTTGACTGCATTGGGTACAAATCAGATTGAGCAGGTTCAGGTTAAGGTCATGAAATAATAGGGTTTGTTTATTGTATGGCAGTAATCCTTGCGAATTGGTACCAATAAGGTCTACTGCTATTAGTCTGCTTGCTGACGATAATGGAGGACAGTGGTTATGAGAAGGACATGTTTTGTTATGCTATGACCTATATTTTCAGAAGTCAAAGGCAGATGAGACGTCAACCCACTGGGAGAGTAGACATGCAGATGCTTGGCTAGATGGTATGATAGATACTGTAGGGAGATTTACAAAAGTAGCTTAAAACAAGTGATTGAATAAAGCAAAGTTTTTTGAATATTTAATACTAGTAGATGCAGTTGGATGAGGTGCAGGTTTTTTCCTGCCTGTTCATATTGTGGTGGCATGCATAATGGTGTTATGTGTTGGTAGAAGAAGACAGATAAAGAGGGCCTTGTTCTTACACAATTGCAGGAGGAGGGGAAGATAATAGCTAAGGCATGGCAGGTGAGGGTAGTTTTAGGGGTGGGGGAAGTTTTAGAGGACAGAAGGGCTGACTCCTGGTTGAAGGTGGGGGTTGGTTAACTGGCCATGGCACACCCCAGTTAGACATCAATTTGAGTTTTTAAAGGCTTGTTAGCAACTTTATACCAATAAAGAATTCACTGAGGAATTAATAACTGGGTTCAGGGGGAGAGCTGATTAAATTGTCAGTTTGAGGTAATGAACAATTCTGTATGAACCCCAAATCAGTTAATAGTTAAGTTCAATCATTATTAGATAAAAAAGGTGCAGGCAATTAGGGTTAAGTTCACTGTGTTTCCTCTTTTTCAAGAGTATAGGACTTATCTTTTAAGGATCGTCCCTAAAAAGAGGCCAGGGGAATATCACCTGATACATCACCTCTCCTTTCTGGAAGAACTTTTGGTAAATGATCATATAAGCAAGGAAGAGGTAAGGGAACAGTACACATCTCTAGATGACGCGTTTAAGGTAATACATGATTTCAGTGATCTTTGGTTGGTAAAGTTAGATACTGAGTGTGATTTTCTGATGTTAGGTATGTGCCTGCATGGTAGATTTTATTTTTGAAAAGGCCAAGCCTATGGGTTTTTCAGTAGCCTGTGCAACCTTCATGGTATTTAGATTAGCACTACAGTGGATTTGGGAGCAGAGAGTTTCTGATCAGAAGGCTTTTCATTATTTAGATGATTGTTTTCTTGGTAAGAGAGTATAAAGATAGAGTGTTGGAGGGTGTCCACAGATGTTTAGAGCTGTACAATGCACTGAAGATTTAATTGTCAAAGAAGACATATGAGGGCCCAGAGAAAGTGCTGGCCATTTTAGAAATATTCATAGATGTATCTTTGGTCTTATTTCAACTGCCAGTGGACAAGCTGTTTAAGCTGCAGTAGAGTACGGAAACATGTTAAGCAGACCGAAAACTAGGGTAAAGGAGTTACTGGAGTTACTGGAGTTGTTGAACATTGCATGAACACAGTTATGGCCTGGTAGACATTTAGTAGGTCTTTGGCAAATTTTTAGGAGTGTCAAGAAAAAAACATCACAGACTGGGAATGTCTAAAATAGTTAGGGAGGATGCATTCATTTGGAGTGAATGTTTAGTGAATTTTAATGGTACAGCCATGTGGCAAGAGTATTGAATTTCATCAGATGATTTGCAGTTGTAAGACAGATGCAGTTAGGGAGTTAGTCATGGGGGCTTTTTAAGGATAAGGGGTTTGCAACCCTATGGTCTAATGATTGGCCAGACGTAAGAAGGAGAGAGATTACTTTTTGGAATTGATGCACATTTGGGCAGCTGTCTTTAGCAGGAGAACATTCAGTTTAGTTAACATAACTATTGTACAGAAATTGGTGAAAAGGTCATTGAAGGCTAATGTGGTTTAGTTGCTATTGAGGAAGTTGGTCTTTCTTTTTCTAAGCATGATCCTGGTTGAATGAATATGCTTGTTGCTCGTTTGTCTTATTTTTGGTTTTACAAATGCTGGGCTTTAGCCATAGTGTTGGAAGGGCTACATCCAGAAGTTCTGAAGGAGGTTTGGGACACTGGAAAATTATAGTGGTTTGGTTAATTTAGTAGCTGGGTCAATGTCTTCCAGGAAGTCATATGTTGCTATATTGCTGACACTTAGGGCTTTTGTGAAGGAATTTCCTATGCAGGATAGAAAGTGGTCAATGAGCTTGGTAGCAAGGTATGTGACGAAGAGATAGATCGGTGAGCTGATGAGATCAATTCTTGTCCATTTAACGGTAAAAAATGGGGTTGCTTAGTGTGCACTGTTTGCTAATTTTAGATAACATTGGTTAATTGGGAGATTGTTCAAAGGCTGGAAAAGAGTTAGTTCTGTGTCATTGGATGGTAGAATGGCTATTGCCAAGCAGTTACTGAAGGTGGTGTTAAAGTGTATGCACATGCTAGTGGCATCTGATGAGCTATAACTGTTGTTGGTGACATTTTCAGACTTTGTATCAGTGTGCTTACCAGATTGGTGAGATATTGACAAGTTTAAAGTTGACTAATGTGTGTTTGACAGAATATACAGACTTAATTTGGCTTTCAAAGCCTAAATCAGAACATAGCAGTAAGGAACAACAGATGATGCTGGAGAAGAGTTGGAAGCTTGTGCTATGTCTTTCATATGGTATTCTTATTTGACAAACTGACTTAGATTTTCATTTTTAGTTGGGAAGCCTGTTTTGCTGAGTCATTTTAATGTGGTTTGAAAGGAGCACTGAGTAGTCAGGATGTTTTTGAAGAAAAGTATTCTCACTCTTTCTGTATAGTAGAGCATCAGATGTGGGTCAAGATGGTAAGAATTGATTTTATTAAAAGGAAAAGCAGATTAGTTTTGAAAGATTATACATTTTTATGTAAGTTAGTTTTGGTATACTGCCTTACTAACTAGGTAATGATAATTGTTTTTATTTTTGTAGGGTGTATGAGAATATAATTTCCAGATCATTCGTATATAGTCAGGGTGGTCAGTTGAGTTGATATATGCCAGGATGAAGGTTGCTGGGAATCAAAGTGAATGCATGTGAAGTGATATGTAATGTAAAGTGAGGTATGCTATGGATGCACCTTTTACCTGTTTTTCAAGAGATGAAGTAACTGATTGAGAAGTAATGATGTTGGCAATGTGCCTAATCAGAAGTTACTGTTTTGGAATACAAGGGATTTATTGATTGAACAGCAGGAATTTCAAGGAGGGTTAATGGTATAGTGTTCCATTAATCAAAGAAAGGCAATGGAATCATCTCGCTTGGCTTGGGCAATGCTGGTACCTAAGGACATTAGGGAAAATTTCACTATATGATGAAATATTCTGTGGATTTCCTTGGTTTCGTAAAAGTGGATCTTCTTAATTCTGATCTGATTTTAGCCACTACTAGTGTGTTAGGTTTACTTATAGTTATACTACACAATCTGGGGCTTGACAGGTTCAGGGAAGATGTTGTATCAACTAATTTCCTTTCACCATCAGATATGAATATTTTAATTGAAATCATGGAAATTGTGCTTTTAAACAATGTTGTGTTTTTTGAAGGATACTTTTATGGCAGGATAGTGTGGAGGAAACGAGGGCTGCTTATGTTCCCATATATGCGTATCTTGTCATGTTGAACTCTGATATTGCAGATTGTTTGAGTTTATAGCCCAGGTTTATTAATTATATTTTATTCTTTGGAATTGTGCTGAACAGAAGTTGCTAGATTTTTTAACATATTTAGGGTACTTCTACCTCACACAGGTTAGCGCTGCAACTTCCATCTATTTTTTAGTACAGGCTGATCTTACCACTAGTAAGAATCTGTGTACATAGCCTACAGATTAAATGGCCTACTCCCAATCTCAGATGCTCTCCACCCCTCTGTCTCTCAATGTCAGTGTCATTCTTGTTCTTCCTAAACCCTAACCCCACAACTCTACTTGTACCCCTTCCCTTCTTAACTCTATTCCCACATACTCTTCCTACTCACTCTTATTCCACCTTCACCCTTATTGCTCCCGTTCTCAAGTTCATCCCTTCTCCTCCCTCTTCTACTATCATTAATACTATATATATATATATATATATATATATGGGTCACCTTCAGATGCCCGAAATTGCGTTTCGCCGACACGGAATCCGACGGGTCGAAAACACCGACAATGCAGATGACCGACAAGGTGAGAACCCGACGGACTCGGTAAGTGTGCGATAGAGTGAGGGATTTAGTGTTAGGGAGCAGACAGGTAAGTGTGCGATAGTGAGGGACTGTGGGTTTAGGGGTGGGTTAAGTGAGTTAGGGTTAGGGTGCAGGTAGGGTGTGTGTGCGATAGTGAGGGACTGTGGGTTTAGGGGTGGGTTAAGTGAGTTAGGGTTAGGGTGCAGGTAGGGTGAGTGTGCGGTAGTGTCGGACCTTGGGGTTAGGGGAGGGTAAGTGAGTTAGGGTTAGGGTGCAGGTAGGGTGAGTGTGTGGTAGTGTCGGATCTTGGGGTTGGGGTGGGTAAGTGAGTTAGGGTTAGGGTGCAGGTAGGGTGAGTGTGCGGTAGTGTCGGACCTTAGGGTTAGGGTTTGGGTTAGGGATAGTGGATATGTTATGTAGTGTACTGTGTTGTTTATGTGTAGTGTGTTGGTGTAATGGTATTCGGTGTTTTGCGTTGTCGGTATTTTTTGTTGTCGGTCTTTTGGTGTCGGTGATTTGTGTGTCGGTGAAGCGCGATTTCGGGCATCTGAAGGTGATCCATATATATATATATATATATATATATATATATATATATATATATATATATATATATATATATATATGTGTATATTACTTACTTGCTATCCTCCAACCTACTGTTATACTGCAGACTTTTCTACTGTCTTAGGGTAGTTTCATAGTCCCGATGTTCACACATTTGTGGTTGTAATTCATGAAGTACACTAGTAGGCCTATTTGCAAATTTAGTGATCATAGGTTGTTGGTGCTGAATAAGTAAATATGAATTTTTTTTTAAAAGTTCCCACGTTCATCAAATGCATAAACTTGCTGAAGGTAATACTTTCATATACAGAAAGTATGTACTCGAATAATTATGGAAAATGTAAGTGTTTGTATGAATATACACAACTATCGGCAAGCACGTTTGAAGTGTTTGCTATTTCAGCCTCACCCTTGAGTGGGTTTCTACTTGTTCAAACCAAGCTTCTATCACTAAAAGTTATAGATGTCTGTGCAGTCACAGAAACCTGGTTCAAGCCCTCAGAGAGTACCATGGCCTTGCAAGGCTGCAATGCATTCCATATCTTTGGACAGCAAAATGAATGTGTAAAAATCAAAAGAGGTGGTATTTTAATCTATATTAGAGATAAAGTCACCTCCCATCTTGTTAGACTGAACAATTCCATGGAGTTATTCCAGGTCCAAGCTACAGTGGGTAAGGCCCCCATTCAAGTCAAAGCCAGATATAGATCCCTACTTGACAAAACTGGAGACAATCCAAATTTTACCGAACAAACTAGTTATGGAGGATTTCAGTTATCTCACCATCAAATGGGAAACACATACGCTAGCCTTGACTCAATAGTGCAAAAGTTCCATGACTTATTTAATTCAAATGCTCTGGAACAAATTGTCCATACCGCGACAAGGGGAACAAACATTCTGGATCTGGATTTGGTCCTCACCAACATGTCAGACAGATGCACTGCCACAACTCTCAGACCCTCATTAGTAAAAACTGACCACAAATAAGTTACCTTTGAGATAGCACTAACACCAGAATTCACAGAGGGTGAAATCAGACTAAAAAACCTCACCAAGGCAAACTATATCCTCTTAGGTGAAAGTATAAATGCATTCCAAGCCCCACCCCAAGCTGGACATGGTAACTATGCTGAAGCTTACACTAAAGCCCTGTACAATCACTCGCATAAGTGTATAAACGTGGCCGTACCAGAAACAATCAAAGCCAGAGTCCCAAGTAAAAACAAGCTGCCATGGTGGACATCCAGCATCAACAAACTTTAAAATAAATGCAAAAAGTTGCTGTCCAGGAATACGAATGCAAGGCCCCAACAATGGAAAAGCACCCTCCTCAGCCTCAACAGACAAATAGGACAACTTTTCAAATCTTCCAAGGGCTCCTTTGAGAGAAACTTAGCAAGAACAACCACGGATAACCAAAAGGCCTTTTATGTACATAACCTAAAGGGTAGGACCTAAGCATGTGCAGAACTAGTGGCCAACAGTATCACACACACTGACCCCATAGAGATAACAAACCTGCTAGTGGATAGGTTTGGAGTAAATTTCACACTCTTATCCCCTCCTAACTTACAACAAACTTTCTCCCAAACATCCCCCTCACCCTACATATCTAAAAAGCAAGTCCTTGAAGCCTTGTCCAAGGCAAAAAGCACAGCATCCATCGGCCCAGATGACATCCCAGGATGTCTTCTAAACAGGCTAAAACATGAACTAACATCACCACTAAGTGCCATTTTCAATCATAGCCTAACGACAGGCTTTATTCCTGCAGAATGGAGAACAGCAACAGTTATTCCCCTCCACAAGGGTGGCCTGACAAAACCTGCAGAATTACAGACCCATAAGCCTGGCCAGTCTAATCTGTAAGGCCAATGAACATATCATTATGGCTCTCATAAATAAAGATATAGGTGATCTCCAAACCTTGTATCCTACCCAGTTCAGCTTCGTGAAGGGCAGATCCTGCCTATTAAATCTGGTGAATTTCTTTGAAAATGTGACCAAGGCCATTGATGAGGGCAAATCTGTGCACACAGCATACCTTGACCTGGCAAAGGCTTTCAACACAATCCCACATTCAGGCATTACCGATAAACTTAGCAGACTGAATGTAAACCTCTTCATTGTAAGAAGGGTTAGTAACTGGCTCACAAACTGGACACATACTATCAAAATTGGTGACTCCACATCAACCAGCAGATCTGTTACCAGTGGTGTGCCACAGTGGTTACTGCTGGGACCCTACTGTTTGTTATATACTACTCAGAATTAGAAGTTCTGGTCCAAGCTAAAGGGTTGTGGCTAACCAAGTCTGCAGACAACTGCAAACTAGGTGTAATCGTTGAATCCCCAAATGATGACAGTATACTCCAGGAGGGTCTCAGACAGACCAATGAATGGTGTATTAGTCACAGTCTCAAAATAAATGCAAAGAAATCCATCAGTATTCTCTTCTGCACAAACATTGACCCACCACACTATCAATTGAACAATACCCTAAGCACCCATGAATTGGTAAAGGACCTGGGATCACAGGTTGACTGCGACTTTAACTTCAATATAAACTATATCATCACTGCACTCAATATGCAGCAGATTGCTAAGGAGCATACAATGCATCCTACATTCCATTACAGATGGATTTACATGTATCTACATGTGTTTATTGTAGTAAGGAAAGCTTTCTATGTGACACACTTGATTAGTAAAGGCATTGCCTCAAGATCAAAAGAAGTTATAATCCCCCTATATGCGGCGCTTATTTGCCCCAAAATTGAGTATAATGTCCTGTTTGGCATGTACCTTACTAAGCACCTACAGCAATAAAAGAGACAAGACCCAAACCTAATGAACTTGCTGCATATTCATAAATCAAATGAGACTAGGGATAGCCATTCCAGGGACCTAAATATGGCCTGCGACTTAAATAGGACATGCTGGAGAGACAGATTTATCTCCCATTGACTACCACATCTTTGGAATAGGCTACCAATTCATGTGAAACAGAACACCTCTATGACACTGTTCAAGAGGAACCTGGATGAGTGGATGGGGCACCATAAATTCTTACTGCAGATAGAGACCACAATCCTCCTGGACATGGGGAATCATCATTAAATGCAGTCTTGGGTATTTACTAGCATTTCTGTGGTATTACATTGGGACGAAATGGATAGGTTTAAAATAACCTCCTGCTCAATAACCTAGTAATCTCCTATTTAAGAAAAGCAGCACACAGGGCAAGTAATTTTACTAACGTAAAAAAAGATAAATTGTATTATATGTTTTATATAGCAGTATCCTTATTTGGACATCCTGTTGGTTTCTATAAAAGAGAAGAAAAGGAAAGCTAGGAAAGAGTGAAAAAGGGGAGACATAACAATGATGGAAGCAGAAGGAACAGATAAAGGGAGTATTGTTGGAGGAGATGAGAGAGGAGGGGTACTATACATTTTGCAGGGGAGAGCCTTCCCTCTTTCATTTCTTTTTTATATAAGAGGGCAGTTTGAGTAGAAATTAGGTTACAGGGTATAGGAGAGAGGATTAGGGAAAAGGAAAGTGAAGAGAAATTGAATTCAGGAGGACAACCAGTCCAAGGGACCTCAAACATTCCATGGGTTGATGATGTTGCACTGAAAGACCTCAATGTTGAGAAGGTGGAGGCCAGAGAGTGGCACTGTGAGAGCAAGTCTTGAACCCACTGGACAACATCCTGGACTGGCTGTGGATTACTTTTACACTAACTGCTCCACTACTCCTCCAACCAAGTCTCAAAGCCCATGGTCAGTGAGAGCTGCCAAGCTGTCACATAGCAGTGTGCTTACAGGAACAGTGCCATTGCCCTGACTCTTTAAGAATGTCCCTGGATGGGCAGAGGGTGAACCCTCCTTGACTGTCATTGGCTGCTGCAATAGATTCTAGATATGTGCACAAATGAAAATAAACAGAAGAGAAAGGACAAAATGAAAGACCAAGTAATGTATAATTTAAATCTGAAAAAAGAGAGAGAGGGATTGTAGAGAGACAAACAAGAAACACAGACAATAAATGGGATCATAATGTAACACATTACTGCAATCTTTAGTAACATTGTTTTCTTTTTAAAATTAAAACTTTATTCAGAACAGAAAAATCTGACAGAAATGGTATTGGAAACATGGGAACCACCAGTACATTGCTATGAGGTGGGGGTGGTTTGTACATTTTCAGCCTACTGATACTAATGAGACATGCTGGTGTAGCATAAGAAATAGTAATACGGTGGAAAATGTTGGCTGACAAGAATTATGCTGCAATTGTGCACTGAAAGTACTTTACTTCTTTTATTATCATTGTGCATGAATTAGTTCTACATTTATACTTACAACATAAATAAAACAGAGAAAAAAATATTACTTAATTTACTTTTGGAGTGGAAAGATATCTATCTATCTATGTATCTATCTGTGTATCTATAAATTTGCATATTCACAAGTACCCTCAATCATCCACTTTGGTCTCCCATCCTCCTCTGCTCTCATGTAAAATATCTCCTCTTCCACTGCACAGAGAACACATAGAGGATGTCTGCTTAGTATGTCAGATGCGTGTTTATATCTTTCTTACATGATTACATTTACTGGTCAGCAAAGTACTGAAGTTATTCTGGCTTTTGCTTAATATGTGTGCTTGGTGTACATATTTTACTAAATCTTGCCATATACTTACATTTATCAAGCTGGAAAGCACAGCTTAAAATACTTTCACTGTTCCTAATCCATTGGCACTAATAAGAATGCCTTTTTCACTGCAAGTTGAACTCTAAGGACAGCATGACTTCCTTCCAATGTTTACATTTTTTTTATGTCTGCTTACAGATTGTCTCTTTGAGAGAAACATGTTTTCTACAACATTTGTATACATTTAAATCAGTTGTAGTATATGCTTTACCCTATGCCTTGGACTGAAATTAAATGCCAAAAATACATTATTGCATCCTTTGGGAAGTCATCTATCCTATGGAACTATTACACATTAACAATATGTCCCCAAGAGTTGGCCCAGTTGTTTAGGATTTGGGAGCTTACATCGACAATGACCTACTTCTTGACCAACATGTGTCCATTGTTGTATGAAAGTCCTTCTGTATTACACAGTTCATAAATAAAGGGCTTGTGTCTAGATCTAAGGATGTCATTACCCTTTACTCAGCCCTTGTTAGGCCATTCATTGAATATAACGGTCCCTTTGGCAGGTATCTCTCCAGACACATGCAACAGCTGGGATGCCCAGAGAGGTACCTTACTAAAAGCATATAAGGCCCAAACAACATGTCCTACATGGACCAAATCAAAGCCCTGTCACTACACTCAGTATCTGACAGATTGCTAAGAGGCATAACATGCAGCCTGCATTCCATTACTGATGAATTTACTGCATATCAGCAAGTCAAAAGGCATCAGAAATATTTGTTCTAGAGATATAAACCTCTTCTGCAACATCAACAGAACAATTTCCACAGACAGGTATATCTTGCTGAGGATACCCCCCTCCCTATCTACATAATACAAAGTTTACCCCTGTACATATTTAAGCCTAACTTGGATCTATGAATGGGAAACAGGACATTTACCCCAGGATGCCCCCCCCCCCACCCATACAACTAATGGACAGATGCAGCTCTTAAATACTTTACCCCATGCATGGGTCCCCTCGAATTATCTATGGCATGATCCCAGTTATTCTCATTAGGGATAATATATAATTATAGACCACAGGATGAGTAAGGTGAGTCTATAACCAAATGGGATAGATAAATTCAAACATAAAATGGCAAATTAGCTTGGCTTAAAATGATGGCTTAAAATGGCTCTCAACAGCAGCTAGTCTAGTACTTACATATGAACCTATGAATCTATTTATTGTTTTAGAAGAAATTCAAAGAAGACTGAAAGAGGGTTCCTGTGAATTAAAAACAGAGTACAAGAGTACATGGAACTCATTTGGAAAATTAATCTGAGTGCTCTCACCCCCCCCCCCCAAACAGACTTAAATGACAACTTTTCTCTTACAAGTGTTTTGAAATTGTGTACATGTAAATTGTAATAATGGATTGCATAAATGATCTTTACTTCAGTACATTTTGCTGTATTGCCCCAAAGTTTAGGAAAAAAGTTGTGCATTCTGAGGTTCTTAATGCTTGTATATTTAATACCCTAAGTGTACTTTTCATGATTTATAATAAGATTCTGTTACCAGATACATTTATGGGCCAAATCATTATATCTTCATCATCATCATCATCATTAGCCCCCTTTTTCCCATTTTTCGACATTGGGTCGGGGTATTGTCTTAACTGTCACCAGCTCTCTCAATTCAGTGCCACACTCCTGCCTTCTTCAACACTCATGTCTGACTGTCGCCAATCTTCTTTCACAGAATCCAGACACCATCATCCTCCCTTCCTCTAACCTTCTTCCTGTCTGTCTCAAATCTTCCTCACCAGATTGTCTTCTGCTTTTCTGCACATGTCCAAACCACTGTAATCTGTTCTCTTTGATCTTTTCTGCAATTGGAGCTACTTTGGCTTCTGCTCTTATGTCCTCATTTCTTCATCTGTCCCACAGTGTGCAGCCTACTACTCTTCTCAAGTACTTCATTTCCATCACCTCTAGCTTCTTCAACTGTTCTGCATTTACTGCCCAAGTTTCTGTAACATACAGTAGTATTGGTTGCACCACTGTCTTGTACACCTTACTTTTCAGCTTCCTTGGCATTCTTCTGTCATAGATTATACCTGACAGTCTATGCCAGGTGGCTGCAACCCCTCTGATTCTAGCTTTGACCTCTTCATTCAGACTTCCCTTTTCCTCAACCACTCCTTCCAGATACTTTACCTGTTCCACTTTCTTCCCTTCTATCTCTATTCTCAGCTTCTTCTGTTTTCCAAAGTTTGCTGCCATTACCACTGTCTTATATTTGCTTAATTTCATCCCATGTGCATTCAGTTTTGCATTCCCTTCTCCTATCCTTTGCTGATGGTCTAGCGCAGAGTCTGCCTGTAATGTCACATTGTCTGCATGCAGCAACTTTGTTGATCTGTCCCCTTCCAGCCTGTTTGCTAATGTAGTCTGTCACAAGTATGAACAGCAGTGGGCTCAGAGATGAACCCTGGTGTACACCCATACACAATGGAAACCCCTCTGTGAGGCCGGACACTGTTTGTACTTGAGGCATTGAGCCCTTGTGCATAGCCTGCACTAATTTTACCAATGTTTCTGGGACTTCAAACCACCACAGTACTGCCCAGATCAGCTTTCATGGGACCTTGTCATATACTTTCTTGAAGTCCAGGAATACCCAGTTTGACTCTCTCCTCATCTCTAGCTTCTTCCCAAGTATCTGTCTCACTAAAAACATCGGGTCAGCTGTGCTGCATCCTGATCTGAATCTGAACTGCTCATCTCCCATCTTACATTCTACTACTCTGCAGAGTTTGATGCCTCTGTACTGCCTAGAGTTGTGGATGTCCCCTTTGTTTTTATACACTGGCATGGGTATGCTTATTCTCCAGTCATCTGGGATATGCCTTTCTCTCCACACTGCTATTAGTACCCTGAGTAGTCATTTCTCCCATATCTCACCCAGCTTCTTTATTATATCTGCTGTAACCTCATCTGAGCCTGCTGCTTTCCCTGACTTCATTTTCCTTAGTGATGTTCTTACTTCTTGTAGGGTGGGCTCCACTTCTTCTCTCAACATAGACTGTTTCTGGGGTAATACAGCTTCTGTAGGGCTTTCATCATTCAGAAGCCAGTGGAAATACTCCTTCCATCTGCCTTTGATTTCCTGTGGACTTGTGAGCAGGTTGATGCTGGCATCCCTTGTGAAGGGTGTCTGACTATCTTCTTTATCTTTCTGCCTTTGCCTTGTAACCTGATATAGCTTCTTTGTGCCACTTACTGAGTCACTTCCCAGAAGTTGGTAGAGTGCATCTGATGCCCTATTCTTTGCTATTGTGACTTCTTTCTTAGCTTATCTGTTAGCTAACTAGTAGTTCTTCCTAGCCTGCTCAGTCTTTTCTATCTCCCACTTCTTCTTAAACTCTTCTTTATTTTGATGACTTCCTGGACTTCTACATTCTACCATCAGCTTTCCTTATGTACCTTATTTCCATACCTGGCTCGGCTGCATATCTTTTCTGTAGTCCTAATACATGCTTGTGTTTGTGTGTGGGGAGGATGGTGTGTATGTGTGCAGCAGTACCGCAAAATTCAAAATCTCTGGTGTGCAAGATTTTTAATTTAACGGTTTTGAGTTTTCTATGTTTTAAAAATTTTACTTTATAGCTTCGAAATACTGAATTTTGACATTTCAGTATTTTGACGATATAAAGTGAATCCATCATTAGAATGAAAGACCAGAAGACCGAAACCCAGAACAGTGAGACGAAAACAATGAAACCCCAGAACACCGAAAAGTGCGAAATTCAAAATCCCGATGTTACGGGAGTTTGAATTAGCGCTTTTGGTGTTCTGCTGTAGGTAAGTGTGCATGTGTGAGTGTATTTGTGAGGGGAATTGCTGTATGTAAGTGTGTGTTGTGACTGTGGTGTGTGAGGGACTGTACTGTGTGGGTGTGAGTTTGCCTTGTGAGTCTGTTTGTGCGATCTCGGAGTTAGAATATTAAAGTAGGGCATGTGTGGGGTGTGCAGGGGGGCTTGCCCCCCTGCCTATCACTAGTGTAGGGTGTTGAGTTTGGTAGTGTGGGGCAGCTGTGTATGTGTTTTTGTGTGTTATGTGTGTGTGTTGTAAAGTTACGTGGCTTTTGGTGTTCTGGGGTTTTGTTGTTTTCGTCTCGGTGTTCTGAGTTTCAGTCTTCTGGTCTTTTGTTGTTACGAAGTAGACCCATATATATATATATATATATATATATATATATATATATATATTTATATATAGAGTGCAGCATAACTTCATAGATTTTTTTTTTTTACTTATTTATTTATTATTTATTGCACTATTTACCCTTCTTACTTTTGGTTACTTTGAGGTTAGGGTTCAAGTTTGCTTTAGGGAGGACTGAGTCTGCTTAACTAACATTTGGTTGGATATTTTCAATGTTTGTATCTCATTGTGTCTAAAGAAGGTGCTTGGAGAAAGCTTCTTAATGCTTGTAGTTAGGGTTACAGGTAAGGATGGAAACCTGACTGGTAGTTTATGGTTACAAATATGGGTCTCCTATTTTCAGTTTTGGCAGTGGAAAGTATTATACTTGGATGGATAAAGAGTTCAAATAAAGAATTCAAACAATGTTTGTTTTGGACTGGCACATAACATTGTTAGTCACAACTCAATATATTGTGGTCATTTATGTCTGGAGTGGGGGGTTTATGGACAATAAATATTTGCCAGGCAGATGCTTTTGTTCATGAATGCTTGTTCACTAAGTGCAAGGTGGCAAAGAAAGAAAGGAAGTGAGTTAGTTTGCAGGTTAGGATGGGGGGAATTGCATATTTAAGAGCAATATTAGGACTAACCAATATGTGTTGCATGGGTGTTTGTATGCAGCCTATCACCCTCCCTGTTTTGGCTTTTAGTTGTAACCATTTGGCTTGAACAGTTTATTGTTAAAATATGCACCCCCCCCCCTTTTCATTTTGGCAGTCGAAAATTTTATGCTTAGTGTGAGCTATGTAGGAAGCTGCACCTGGGATTCCTGCTATAGTTGGAGTGAGAGGGAGCATACATCTCAACTGTCCAGATTTTCACAGAAAGTCAAGATGTTTGCCTTATATTTTTGATCTGTTACTCAAAAAATAGTTTTTCTGACAAGTTAGTAATGACTGAAATCATTAAATAATGACATGCATTTGAGTTTCATAATTAAAATCATGAAGAAAATGGATGCTAATGCAAAACCTGTTGTTCTAGGTCTGCCCTTATAAGGGTAATATAAAAAATCGGTTTCAACTTTGTAGCCTTTATATCCTCATTATTTCTGGCTTTGTTTAAATTTCTTTCACTAAGAGAGTGAGAGCTATAGGAAGTGGTCTTTAATGTGAATGTCAAGGCTGATAGTTTTGTGGAATGCTGAAATTAATTGTTTGAAATATTTTCCATTCATTTGTGATGGTTTGCATTCATATTAAAGTTTTACTTCACTTTGTTTTGGCCTGGCACCTAAAATTGTTGGTCATATATCTATATGGTGTGGTCATGTGTGTCTAGGGTGGGGGGTGGGGTTCATGGACAAACAATTTTAAGTTTGAAAGGCCCCAGCTTGTCATGCAGAGTCATTTGTATACTATGATCCCATCTGCATTAAATTCAACATTATTATTAACATGTAAGTATGTAAGTGATTACAAAAGGATTTATACACTTAGACTGCAAGCAATGAATTCTGAGCAAGAAAGACCATAGTGGTTAAAAACAATGGTTGTTAGTAGAACTACAGTATAAACTGAAATGACCATGGACTGAGTCATTGCTTGTTAATATAAGCTACTAATCTTGACAGAGAGAAAGTAAGAAAACAGTCAAACTGACTTTCATGGATACCGCAATATATTTGTAGTCTTAACCAGATGGTTGTCTAAAAAGGCTTGTGCTTGTAGCACTTCCATTATAACATAAATGTGCATGAAACCAGATACAAAATATGCATTTGCATTTGTTTAGAATTCAAGACTGTTTTAGTTTCTTTAGAAGAAAGTTCAGAATATGGATCTGCTACAATGTAATTCTAATTACTTCATAGCACAACTTTCAGCTGTCCAGATTTTCACAGAATGTCCAGATTTCTGCCTTCTATTTTTGGTCTGTTCCTTATAAAATTTCTGGTTTTCTGTCCAATCATTGAGGATCAAAGTCATCAAATAATGGCAGACATTTGAGTTTCAGACTTTGTATCCTTGAAAAAAATGTATGCTAATGCAAAACCTGTAACTTTAACAACTTTCTAAACTCATAAGAGTAATATTTAAAATTTGTCCCTAATGTGGGGGCTTTGTATCCCCCACCCCATTCTTTTTAGCTTTGTCCAGATTTCTTGAACTTAGAGGTTGAGAGGTTTGCTTCACAAGTAAATGTTTCAACCCTATTTGTGCCACTTGTATACACCACTATATTATTTGTCCCACTCTAAGAATTTTTACACTTTTCACTAATTGTAAACATTAATGTGGTGAGCCATTATTTAGACTTTGCCATCTCAACAGAATTTCAGCAAAATGCTTTGAATTGCCCTGAAAACATGGAGTCCAATTCTTCAGATTGCAGGGCTTCTTTCTAAACACAACAACAATTATAATTAACTGCTTATGTATTAGTCATTTTTATAAATTCAGAAGTAATTTCTTAAGTATTAGTGTTTGTGTCAGTGACATATTAGCCAATGCAGTTTATAACAATTACAAGTTATATAAAGGCATTCTTTCAGTTTTTCAGGGCCAGGACAGGCTAGAAATTATTAAACCAGTTAGACATTACTTAATTATTAATCCCCAATAAGTATATGCACAATTGTATGCTACCAGACTTTTATATGCAATGTAAGAGGAAATGCAATGACCTTAGCATACCATTGCATAAAGAATAGAAATGTGTCCCCCTACAACTGAAGTTCAGAAATGCTGTAATTGAAAAAGTATAAGTACACCAAAAGTGGTGTATCAAAATACGGCAAACTAAATCAGCTATTCTGGGACAGAATAGAGCTTGGTGTGATAAAGCATACCATTTTCCAGGATAGACAGAGATTAACTAGGTAAACCATTGTTTCTTGTCTTGCCAGACAAGCAGAGAAAGCTTACAAATGTCATTAACCAAACACTGAAACATGAAGTGTTATGCAATTTATAGATCTATACTGGAAAGAAAGGAACTCATTCAAAGAAGGTCAGTGTGCAAAACTGTTGTACCCTGCCCTGCTTGTTAGAAGTTAAATGAATGGAGGGTCTGTATTATAAAACTGAAGTTGCAAAACTTCGAATGTTATAATATTGAACTCAAAACCTTGAAGACTGACAACATCGAAGCCGTGGAACATTGATTTCTTTCCCAGGGAAAGAATTTGGTGGGCCATTTCCGTGGCTTTGCTATTTCTTCCACTGTGGTGCAATCTCAGAGTTGGTCTATTTAAGTAGGGGGTGTGGGAGGTGTGGGGGGCAAAGCCCCCCACATTAGAAATGGTTTGTAGTGTTTGTGTGTTTTGTGTTTTGTGCTGGAACAGCAATTTTTTTACCAGGGAAAAAAATTGCTGTTATCAACTTTCAGAGTTTTACGCTTTCGGGGTTTCGAGTTCGATGTTAATGTGTTCATTGTTTTCCTGTTTCGATCTTGTGATATAAACCCTGAATGGATATAGCCTCATCGAAAAGTGACAAATTTCTCATAATTACAAATCTTCCCCTTGGATGATGCTGCAAATGAATTCAATACAGCTTTAGTAAGTATCCTAAATAGCCTTGCACTTCTTAGAAGGAAGAGAGTTAAAACAAATAATAGAATTTAGCTATACAAAATGAGTGGAACGCTAGTGCAGGATAGAGAAAAAGCATGGAAAGAATGGCAAAAATATAAAACACCACAGTATCTTGAAAACTACAGAATGCTTTGCTATCGTATTAAAAAATGAAGTAATGAAGAAAAAAACTGCACTATAATAACTTTCAGAAAAATAGTAAACACAACCTTAAAAAATTCTGGACAGCCATTAAAGAAAGCTTGCATCTTAGCCATAAATTCAACCTTAACCTCTCTCCCAAGACTTCAACAATTGAAACCACAATACAACTCAACTCTTATTTCATAGTAGTATAGCATCTTTAACCAAGGTTTCAACAACATCTTATCCTAACCCTGCCTGGCAGTCATTAATCGCCACATCCACGTTCACCTTCAAACCTATGCCCACAACCTATATAAAACTACTCTTAAACAAACTCAAATATGCTCTAATTCAGCTGATGACCTTCCAAGTGAATACTTTAAAATAGCAGCTGGTAGCCTTGCCTGCCCTGTGTCCGTCCTTATTAATAGGTCACTCCAGGAATCCAATGTGCCCTCTCTCTGGAAAAAGTCACACATTATCCCTCTGTGCAAAGGTGGAAATTCAAAAGACATCACTAACTTCATACATATAGCAATCTTATTCTCCCTCTCCGAAATACTAAAATAGGTATTCAAAAACAATTGCTAAACTATCTCCTGCAGGAAGAACTCCTATTCCTCACACAACATGGCTTCTGTCCTTCCCATAGTACTAACACTGCAGTTCTAACCTATATAGACGCAGTTTGCACCAGCAAAATTCTGCTACAAATGTCCTGATTAGGTCTCTCTCAGCCTACCTTTCTATGTTTCAAAAGCTACCTATTCAATAGGCATCAGTCAGTAAAATAATACTCCACCTTCTCTCCATACCTCCCAGTCACCACTGATGTACCACAAGGCTCTGTCCTTGGTCATATGCTCTTTAACATTCTCATCAATACCCCCCACAAATCCATACAACATGCTCCATAATACAGTGAGCAGTTGACTCCACTCTCATTTCACATCTGACAATGTGGTGCACCTCAAAAAAATTACTCCAGAAGCTTTAACAGCAACTGAAATATGAATTTTTAACTCACAACTCATGCTCAACCCTAAAAAAAATATATATATATACTACCTTTCCGCCAATTCCCTCTCCCATGAAAAAACTAAATTTAGAGCCCTCTCTCTTGCTAACACAACCATTGAAGTCAGTTCTTGTAGCAAATTATAAGAGATAATAATAAATGAAAACCTTAAATTCAACCTGCATATACAAAATTGCATAAGAAAAATGTATCAAAAACTAGGGATGCTTTATACAGCCAACAATGTTCTCACTGATGCAACTAAAGCTACCCTTGCCAGTACTTATTTGCTCCCTACAGACTTCTTTATGGTGTTCCCATCCTTTCTAACCTTTAGGCATCACAAAAAAAAAATCAAAATTTGAGCAATATTGTAAAAATGTGATAAATTTCCAGCAAATTCCCCTTTTTGAAATCACCACTGTACAGCACTAAAAAAAAACAAAATGGGTCAGAACTACTCCATTAACTAATGTATACACGGATTCTTACCACCTGTAAAATTATTCAGGATCCATATGCTTGAACAGCACTAAATAACATTCTGCACAACTATGTTCCTCATCAGGCATTGAAATCCAGAGACCAAAAACTCCTCTCTGCCCACAAACCTAGCAAATCTGATGGCCACTGTCTGTAGATGTACCACGTTGCTACGGCCTGGAACACTTTATCTCTGTCCATCAGATCAATGCCCTCTCTCCCATCGTTCAAACCCATTCTGAAAGAATATTGAAAGAATTTTTCTTTGTTTAAAGACATGGCTAATGTGGTTGAGGTGAAACCCCTTATAGTATTTAGAAGGGGAGAACCTTGAAAATATGTTTGAGCATCCTACCATTGATTATGGGCCTTTTAATTCTTATAAGAAATGGGGTACATATAGGTGTACCAATTGCCGCCAGTGTTGAATGGTGCTGGAAGGGGACTGGATTGAGGTTAATTCTAGCATTTTTAGGCCCAAATCTCACAATACCTGTAACACCATTGGGGTTATATATGTAGGTAAGTGTCTCAAATGTCAACAATTTTACATAGTAAAGACCAAAAGGAAACTTAAAGTGAGGTTATATGAGCATGGGCTAGGTATAAGAAAGGGGGATTTGAATAATGCCTTTGTTAGACATATAGGTTCATAGGTTGGTACTAGGCTATCAGCCCTAGGGCCTATACAAGCCAGTTGTTGCAGATGTCTTGAGAGGTACATAACAAATGGGGCATTGTATTCTATAATGGGTCTAATGAGGGATGAGTACAGTGGGACAATGACCTCCTTTTTTCTGGATGAAAAGCCCTTAGTGATGAGGTGTGCCACCTAGAAGGATTTCCTGACTGTTGTGGCAATGTGGTTATCGAAGATGAGACCACTGTCCACCTGTGTCCCTAAGTCTCTTATCACACTTTCAGTGTTTAGTGTACTGCCACCTATATGGTAATTCATGGGTACATGTTTTTTCCCAAAGGGGATAACTATACATTTCTTGGCATTGAGCTCGAGCCCATGGCTCTGGCACCAAGCATCTGTTTCTGTAAGGCCCTTTTGTAGAATATCCACATCATTTGGGGATTCAATAATGGCTCCCAATTTTCAGTCATCTGTGAACATTGTTAGCCAGACTCCCTTAGTGTTGGCCTGTACTTCAGAGAAGTAGATGCCAAACAAGAGCGGTCCCAGAACTGAACCCTGAGGTACTCCACTTGTCACTTGTCTGGAGCTGGATTTGGAGTCGGCTACTTTTACAGTGTGGGTTCTATCAGTAAGCCAGTTAGCAACCCATTGGGTGACGTAGGGATTAATGCCCAGCTTAGTAAGTTTATCTATGATTCCAGAGTGGGGGATGGTATCAAAGGCCTTGGCAAGGTCTAGATAGGCTGTGTGGACCACCTTACCCTTGTCCATGGCTCTGGAGACTAATTCAAAGAAGTCAATCAGGTTCAGGAGACAAGATCAGCCCTTCACAAACCCAAACTGGGTGGGGTCCTTTGTTTGAAAGTTGCCAATGTCTTTGTTTATAAGTTCCATGATAATATGCTTCATGGCCTTGCAGATAAGGCTCGTCAGACTGATGGGACAGTAGTTTCTGGGATCCAAGGTGGATCCCCTCTTATGGAGTGGGATAACTGTAGCTCTGCGCCATTCAGTGAGCACGAAACCTGAGATGAGGCTATGATTAAACATGACACTTAGGTGAGGTGCCGGTTCATATTGTAGTTCATGTAGTACACAGCCCGGGATGCCATCTGGTCCCATGGATGCTGTATTCTTAGCTTTGGAGAGCGCGTTTTTTACTTGTGTGGCCGTTATTACCGAAATTCGGCAATCTTCCGGTATTGAGATGAGCCATTTAGGGGGTGAGATGGGGGTGAAGTTGGCACTGAATTGATCTGCCAGGATATTGGCAATATCCTTGGGATCAGTATATTTAATGCCATTCTGCTTTAGCTCAAAGCAGATCTGAGCATTGCCATTTAGATTATTGACATAGTTATAGAATGCCTTGTGGTTGTCTTTGGAATCTTTGGCAATTTTATTTTCGTAACTAGCATTGGAGGATTTTATGAGGGATCTCAGTTTCTTACTGAGGCTGGTAAGGGAGTTTTTTGCATCCTGGGATTTTCCTCTTTTCTACAGTAGTTTCTTCCTTTTGTTGTAAAGTTTGTTTATGGCAGGGGACCACCAGATTGGCTTCCTTTATTTGGATGAAAGCATCTTGGTTCTATTTGGGATGGCACGATTCATGCATGAGTGGATGTGCTCATACAGTGCCTTAGTGTAGGATTCAGCAGTTGAACTTTCTGTTCCCGTCTGCATGGGTGTCATGAATTTTGTCACTTCTGACTTGAGTAGCATGAAGTTGGCTTTGGAGAAGTTTTTTATAGAGGTTTCCTTACTGGGGGGTGGGGGTGGGATGTGAATGTTAAGGGTGATTAGCTTATGGTCAGATCTGACTAATGAGGGGGTGACCATAGGTGTGGAGCATCGACTTCCCATGTTGGTAATGACCAGGTCTAGGATATTGGAGCCCCTGGTGGGACTGTGGATTAGTTGATCCAGGGCATTGGAATTTATGAATTCCAAGAACCATTGGGCAAAGGTGTAGGTACATGAGTAGTTTTCCCAGTTAATGGCAGGGTAGTTATAATCACCCTGTATTAGGGCGTTTGGTTCTATCTTAATATTTTTCAGTATGTTTAGAAAGGTGTAGTGAGAATCTTGGGGTATGGTGGGGGATCTGTAGCAAGCTACAATTTGGATTGCAGTCTTACCTAGTGTTAGTTGCACCTGGAGAATTTCAGACGCATTGTGTTGGGCAACTAGCCTGCTGGTGTGAATCTCCTTGGTGAATATTGACACTCATCCACCTTTAGTTTTTCGGTCCTGGTTTGGTAGCCGAAAAGTGTGGTAAGAGTTGTAGCCTGGTATTGCAGGGGTACTCTCTGGAGCCTTGGACCAGGTCTCAGTTACTGCACAGATATCGATGTTCTCCATTTTTAGGAGTGTCTCGAGAGAGTGCATTTTGAGCTTTAGACTTCTAGCATTGAGTAGCATTACCTTCAGATTTTGCATGTTTGTACCTGATATTGCCAATCATCCAGACCATGCCTTTGAATTTTTTGTTCTGGAGTGTGTGCCTAGGGATTACTGGGGGGGGGGGGGTATATTGGAAGCCAAGGAATTGCCCTGGCAATTAAAATTGAATGCCATGGTCCCACCCGGTTTTAATGATAGTTTATCCATTTCTAGCATACTTAGATTAAAATCTTATGTTGTTTAAAATGAACTTGGAAACATTCAATTGTGGTCTATTTATGAATGTCATGTTGAATTAATGTATTCATGTATTCATGTGCCTTTAAGAAATGGGACATTTTAATTGTTTTTAATTTGTTTGGAATTTTCATTGGATTAGTTTATATGGGGAGGAATATTTAAAATGTAGTGCTTGTTTGAACTGTTTTATGATTCTGATGAAGTTTTTTTATGAAAGGGTGCGCTAAATCTGTGGGCCGGATTCACGAAGGCGTGCATGGAGTCTAAGAGTAGAGTAAGACTCCATGCAGCCAACAAGTCCGCCGAGCGATCCAGGAACAGCCGGTAGGGGCGTGCAACAGAGCTCCTAAAACGAGTCTTACATAGACAGGGCTTGGATATGCAAATTACCTCAATTGCAGGCAAAAGCTATGCAAATGAGGTAAATTTGTGATCCAGGAAACCCGAACCTATCTGAGTAAGAGTAGTGTTATTTGCAGAAATTAACTCAGTTGACAACTGAGTACGGTTCTGCAAATAGCAAAACGGAGCCGTGACAGCACCAAATAAAGGTTGCATCCAGTTGAGGAAGCATGCCAATGGCCAAATATATGGCCATTGGCAATGTTCACCAATGCAAAATAAAAATAAAAGTATTTTTTTTTATCCCGATCGCCGATGTTTAAGTGTAGCGCAGCACCGCACAAACGCGCTGCACTCTAAAAACCAGAAAGACAATAATTAAAATCCACAAATGTGGATCTTATTGTAATTCCTAATTTACAATGCAAGGGAATGGCAGGCCGAAGACAACATGGCTTCCGAGTAGAGGTTGCTAAGGGGGGAAGCTCAGTCTAAGAGATGTAACCAAGCATTAGTAGGCAATCCTATGCAAATGAGGGTAAAGATAGTGAATCCCAAGTTTACATAGCAAATGTGCACAGTTAGTGGAGTGTAGGAGTAAGATAAGGGGAGTATCAGAGTAGAAGATAGGTGACATCACGAAGGGGGTATGTATGAAAGAAGTGAAGCTCATTGGAGCAGAGTGGCATGTGTTTGCTGTCAGTTACTCATCACTGGAAGAGGTGTGTCAACAGGTACCCTAGCTAAAGTCAAGAAATTGAAGGTGTATGCCGTGGATAACACTAAAGTTTCTTGTAGAAGAGCTTGCAATGTGTTTGAGCGATGGTGCGCGCCTGTAAATCCGAGTAAGACTGTGTGCGCACATATACGCCTGTGTGCACCTGTTTAAGCTGGAGTAAGCATGTCTAAGGTTGTTTAAAGAAAGTTGTTTACGCGCATTTGTGCTGGTGTGCGCGCGTTTTAGCAAGCATAAGCAAGTTTTAGTCCATGTAAGCATGTGTGCGCACGTATGAGCTGGTGTGAGCGTGTTTGCGCTTGTGTGCGTGGCGCTACACCCCTGAGGAAACAGAAAGGGAAAAGGAAGCACAACAAATAGTAGGAAGTTAACCAGGGAGTACTAGTAGAGCTAGCAGGTGAAAACAATCAGAATCAGGCAATTACACAGGCAGTACAATAGCCCAGCACAGCACAGCACTTAAAACTCTGCAAACAACATTCCACTATGTTTCTCTCAGAGACACTGCAGCACTGCATTAAGCTAATAGAAGTGAAAACTGAAAAAGCTTTACTAAGACAAAGAAATGTTAGTGGCTGCCATTGCTGTTATAAGGTGACATATGCAACATGCTGAGAGTGGTGACAATGCGAATGCTGCTGGACAACCCACAGTGAGGAGACGGAGAAGAGTGTACAGGCCCAGGGTAACCTATCAGGGGCTACATGAGCTGGAGATAGTGGAGCGCTATAGAGTGGACAGAGATCTCATGCAGCAAATTGTTGAGCTGTGCAGGCCATGTCTCACACACAGAACCAACAGAGGGGAACCCATCCCAGTGGAAACCAAGGTATGTGTTGGCCTAAGAATATTAGCAACAGGTACCTTCCAGAGACCAACTGGTGACATGATGGGGATATCACAGGCATCAGCATCTAGGGTACTGCACCAGTTCCTGGATGCCATGTCAGCACATGTCAGTGATCATGTATATTTCCCCAATTCCCGTGAGGTATTGGACAGCAATATGTGTCTCTTCCAGCAAATAGTGGAATACCCTGAGGTAGTGGGTGCAATAGATGGCATGCACATATGCATCAAAGCACCAGCCGGTGAGTGGGGTAGGGTCTACTTTAATCACAAGGGCTTCCCCTCCATCAACTGCCAGGTTGTGTGTGATGCCCAGGGCATAATACTGAATGTGTGTGCTGGCTGCCCTGGAAGCTACCATGATTCCCATAGCTGGCATCTGACACAGCTGTACCAGACATTTGCCAATGGGGACATCCCTCATGGTCACCTAGTGGGGGATGCTGGCTATGCACTGGAGCCGTGGCTGATGACACCCATCAGAAATGCACACACACCTGAACAGGAATGCCATAATGAGGCACACGCACAAACACGAAATGTAATCGAGCAAGTGTTTGGGCTGCTCAAGTCATGGTCATGGTGCCTGGACACATCTGGTGGAGCCTTGCAGTACTCACCAAATACATGTACCCAAATTGTCATGGTATGTGCTATGCTACATAATATGATCCTGCGAAACAGCTGCAGCAGGACCAGCATAGGCCCGGGCCAAACAGCCCCCCACCATTGCCAAGGCCATCACAGGCAGAGCGTGACTCTGAGGAGGAACAACCTGAGCCTGCCCCAGTAGGCAGAAGGAGGCGTGCCCAGTATGCTTTGGCTTTGGCAAAGAGGCAATGCATAGCACATACACTGGCTCAGTAGGAACCCTAGAAATTATACCTCTCTCTGACTCGCACATATAGTAAAATGGATGCCTAACTTGACACTACCTGTTTTCAAACATGTATAGGGAGTGTAGTATGTGCATCCTACATAGGTAGCACTGCAGCACTACCTGAGGCATGATTGCTATGTGTTAAGCAATATAAAGCAGTGATAAACAGCTTTTACCACCATTTAGTATATGTAAACAAAATTGCACACACTAACAAGCACAACTGTGGTCAATGTTGAGCAATATTGGGCAATGTTCAGCAATGTTGGTTAACGCTGAGCAATGTTGGACAAGCTTGGTCTAAGCTGAACAAAAGCCAATATGCTCATATTTGCTCTACTGGCCCTTAAGCAGTCTGGTCTGCTCAGTATGAAAATATAAAGCAGTGATAGGCCTCGAACCCATGATACTATGCACTATAGTCATAGTACTGAACCACTAAACCATGACACTTCTTCACTGGTCAGCCTGTATGAAGAAATGTTGATAAGTCTATGCAAAGTATCTCATGGAAACCCTGCAGTCACAGCATAATCCCAGTCGAGTTATGACACAAAGGTGAGCCCTGCAGTAAGAATAGAACCTGATTTTCAACACACATATAGCATAAATGTTAATGTTGGTCATGGTCACACACATCAACAAATGTAGTGGACCTCAGACAGCAACATACTGAAAGGTCACACTGGGCATACTCACACACTTGAATAAATGAGACAAATGTCAGCCAACAAAACACTGAAAGGCCGAACTGGGCATGCTCACACACTTAGGCCATGTCTGAGTACAGCAGTGGGCCACACATATCCGGCAGTTGCATGCGTTAACCCAGGAACCTCTCACTATTCAGCAATCTGCCCTGTGCACACAGTTGTATGACAACAGACACATATATAATATAGTGGAACCCTGTCATAACCAAATATGTTCTGCAGATACTTAAGTTGTTCATAGAAAGTGGGAAAGCAAAGAAGATAAAAAACCTGCAATCAGTATCATCAATAAACAATGTGCATCCCGAACATTATCATAGGTTTAGAGGCTGATACTAGGCTATCTGCCCTAGGGCATGTATAAGCCTAGCCAGAGTGTGTTTTGTTTTCACAACCCTGTTAGATTAGTACACTGTGCCTGTGAATAGTAGGTCACACAAGATAGCCCATTTATGTTTAGTCTATTGTGCCTTGGTCTACCAGGGACTCAGAAGATATCCCAGGGGTAAACATATGATCACCCATCCACTTGTCAAGATGTCTCCTGTAGGTGGTCAGTAAGGGGCTCTGCCTATGCGTGACTGGGATTTCATTCCGGAGTGAGTGGAGCCTCTGGGATAAGATAAGATAAGATAAGAATCCCTCCAGCATGTCCTATTAACATCTGTGCTGAAGTTTACCTCCTTGGAGTGTGTAGCTCCAAGGGATTGGGATATCCTGAGGTGGAGCATGTCCATTAATTCTGGGTTGGACATGGCTTTAAACAACAGGCACAGATCGCATCCGAGTAGGTGGTAAGCGACTGAGTAGAGCTGGAGTTACTTTATCCGAACTGCGCAGGGCAGCTGTGTGAGTCCCTAGATCTACTTGTTGAGTTACTTTTGTGGCCATTACAGTTGCTGCAGGTGTCAGGTAAGGTACATCCCAAATGGGGCATTGTATCCAAGCATGGTCTTGGTGAGTATAGGGGCACAATGACGTCACTTGATTTAGATGTGAAACCTTATGGGATAAGGTGGGCTATATAGAATGTCTGTCTAACCACTTTGGCAATGTGATTGTCAAAGGCGAGAGTACTAACAACTCGTGTCCCCAAATCCCTAACAACTCCTATCATACATAATGGATTACCACCTATGTGGTAATGTGTGGGCACGTTGTTATTCCCAAAGGGGATGACTATGCATCTAATGGCATTTAGCTGTAGGCCATGGCTCTGGCACCAGTCATCCATCTCTGTGATACACTGTTTGTGGATGCTTCTGCCAGCTGGAGAGTTGATTATGGCACCCAGTTTGCAGTCATCTGCAACATGGTCAGCCATATTCCCCCTGTATTAGCCTGTACATCAGAGAAATATATACTGAACAAAAGAGGTCCCAGGACTGAGCCTTGTGGGATGCCACGTGTAACTGGTGTATAATCAGACATGGCACCTGCAATACTGACCATGTGGGTGCTATCCCTGATCCAGTTAGCAATCCATCTTATGACATATGTGTCGATATCGAAGCTGGTGAGCCTATGTATAATGGCCGAGTGGGGTATTGTGTTGAAGGGTTTAGCGAGGTCCAGGTAGGCTGTGTGGACAACCTTCCCTATGTCTATGGACCTGGTAACTGTTTAAAGAAGTCAAACAGGTTCAAGAGGCAAGATCTGCCCACAACAAAATTGAAATGTGTAGGATCCAGTGTCTGTAGGTTCCCAATGTCTATGTGTATGAGTTCCATGAAAATACGGTCCATAGCTTTGCAGAACAGGCTAGTTAGGCTTATAGGATGATATTGTCTGGGGTCCGTTGTGGCACCATCTCTGTGGAGCGGGACCACTGTTGCTGTATGCCATTCTTTGGGTACATATCCTGTAGTAACTCTGATATTGAACAGTGACTTAATGTGAGGGTTACATTCGTCATGAAGCTCGTGTAAGACGCAGGCCAAGACACCATCTGGTCCCATTGATGCAGTGTTGTCTGCTTTGGAGAGGGCAGCACTCACCTGTTCATTTGTGATGTCAGGGAGGCTACACTCTGTTGGGATGGACAGTTGCTCTTTAGGGGGGATGGGGGGGGAGACATTTGCACTGAACCTGTTTGCCAGGATGTTGGCAATGTCTGTGGGTTCAGGGTATGTTTAGTCAGTATGCAGTAACTCACAGCATATCTGTGAGTTTCCACCCAGGTTCCTGACATAACTAAAGAAGGCCTTGTGATTGTGCTAAGTGTCTGGTGCAATCTTCCATTAGAAGCGGGCCTTAGATGAATTAATGAGCGATCGTAGCTTTTTGCTAGTACTGATCAGAGATGACTTCCCTTTTTGGGATTGTGCTCTATCATGTAGTAGCCTCCTCCTTTCATTGTATAGCTTATTAATGGCCAGGGTCCACCAGACAGGTCCCCTGCCTTTGGAGGAATGAGTCTTGTTGTTATTTGGGATAGCACGATCCATGCATTCCAGTAGGTGTCTATAGAATGCGTTTGTAAAGGATTCAGCAGTCTGAGCCATATTTACCACTATCCCAGGGTGTTTGAAGGATGCCACCTTGGTTTAGAGAAGTGTGACATTTGCTTTTGAGAAATTCTTCACTGAGATTACCTAGGATGGGGGTGGGGACGGGATATGGCTGTCCAGTGAGATAAATGTATGGTCTGACCTTACCAATGAGGGGTATTCCTCTGGTGTGGAACATAGGGTCCCCATGTTGGTGATGGTCAGATCCAATATGTTTTCCCCTCTTGTGGGTGTGGTGACCAGAGTTGCCATAGCATTTGAGTTTAGAAATACTAGCAACTGTTGGGCAAGGGTGTTGGGGCTTGAGTAGTATTCCCAGTCAATGTTTGGGTATTTGAAGTCACCCAATATAATGGTGTTTGGGGAGACCTTCATATTCTCCAGTGGTCCCAGGAAAGCCGAGTGGGGTTCCTGAGTTTGGGAGGGTGGTCTGTAGCAGGCTACAAACTGAAAGGCAGTTTTGCCCACTGTTAGTTGCACATGTATGGTCTCCGATGCTTCGTGCAATGCTACTAACCTGGAGGTGTGTGTATCTGTGAAGTATATGGATACTCCCCCTATTTTTGTTGGCCAGTCCAAGTCTTGTGGCCAAAAAGCATGGTATGAAGTATAACCTGGTAGTGCTGGTGTGCTTTTGGGAGCCTGAATCAGGTGTCTGTTACTGCACAGATATCAACATTCTCCATACTGAGGAGAGTCCTGAGTGCGCGCAGTTTGAGGGTAAGACATCTGGTGTTGAGCAGCATTACCCTTAGTTTCTTTTACCTTGTAACGTCTATGGAGGTGAGTTTGTCTTTTGAGCCTCGCTTAGAAAAGGCACTATGGGGGTGGCAATAGCCTTAGCCAGTATTCGAAAGTCCAGGGGTGACAGGTGCAAGCTGTCCATAGAGAAGCTATGTGGCATGTCGAGCATGTCATCCCAGGCTGACAGACACTGGCTCCCATTTGAATGACACCAATATGTTAGCCAACTTTTAAAAGTGATCAGTTTGTCTGTATACTGTGACATCAGTCTTGGTGAGGGTAAGATGCTACACAAGGTCAAGGTCCTACTGGCCTGGGCTACATGATCAGAGAGCTCCTCTATGTCTGTTGTCATGTAGTCCAGGGAGGAACGTCAGAGGTTATTCTCACCAGCATGGACAATGATGGAGCCATTTCTGTACTTGCTTTGGAGTGACCTGAGTGCATGTGTTATGTGGCGGATCCTGGCACCCGACAGACAGCTCAAAGTGACCATCTCCTTGTTCAGCCTGGTGAGTGGGACGTCAGTGTGTCTGACAATAAGTGTCACCTATTACAAGTGTATTAGGTGTGTTTTTAGTCCTAAGGGCAGTGACTGTGACTGTGTGGCACACTGACTTTGTGAACTATGTGATATGTGGGTATTGTTGTGGGGTAGCAGTTGTTTGTGTGTCTGCTTTGGAGGTCTCTGCTGCTTAGGCAGAGTTTATTTAGAAATTCCGAGTATGTTTTTGTGTGGTAATGTAGTATGATTGCTGTCGCTATAGGTCTATGTGAGACTGGATTTGTGGTGTGTGTGGTTACCTTCACCACCTGAAAGACTGTGCCAGTCATGGGTCAAGAGAGCTCAGCCTCCTGTATGTCTATATAGTTGCATCTCTCACATATATCTGAGTTTGTTGGTAGGAGGAGAGGGTTGTCTGTGTATGTAAGGCAGTTGTAACATTGCATCAAAATTCCAATATTCACCAGCTGGACTGGAGAGTACAGATGAAACTGACCTTTGGACATGCCAGGATATTATGATGACATACTCTGTTGACTGATCACAAAGGATCAGTAGGGTGTTAAGTGTGTAAAAGAGTATAACAGGGGGTTAGTGCTCAGGTTCGTCAGTGTTTTGGAAAGATTATCTGTGAAGGAGTCCAGACTGAACCATGACACCTCCTTCAGCTATGTCATAAGTAGCAATTTACATTCATATATGTCCTGAGTCAGGGCCAACTGTACCTGACTGACAATGCTGACATCCTGTCAGACAGGCCCATATATACATACCCACCTCCCACTGACAAAAGGCCCTATCATCATACCAGGAGATATCACATGTAGAATGGGTAACAGCACCCCCCAAAGCCGAAAGCATGGCATCAATTGGATTACATTGTTTCCCTATATGTGTCATGAGTGAACTACAGGAAAAACAGACCCTGCACCTGAACAGTCTGGTGAGCCTCACCCTCTCTACAGGATCTGAAACTTGAATGTGTTACAGCAACATGTGGCACTCCCCACAAGTGTTGGTGCACAACAGACCATGGGAAGTATAGTCCAATAAGCCTATGAAGTCTGATCTGCAAGGCCATGGAGTCCATCATGATTGAAGTCATAAACAGAGCTATTGGAAGCCGACAAACACACAACCCTACCAAATGTGGTATGTTCATGGGCAGATCATGGTTCCCAAACCTGCTAGACTGTTTGCAAGACAGCCACCCAGGACATACATCACTGAACGGAGCTACACATGTCCCACATAGACTTTGAATAGCCCCTTATCAACATCCCAAACACATGTCGTATCCAGAAAATCAACAATCTGTGCATAAATATGTATTGTCATAGGAAGGAATGGCAATTTGTCCACAGATAGATCACACAAGATAAGAATTGTGGAGCCCTGTTCAAGTTGTTAACACCTGCTGACCCACATTATTTATTCCTGGGATTGCATAAAACAAAGTGTGCACACATTACCATGTCCAGTCTGATGATGTCAGCATCCTACAAATATAGCAGGAGAAAAAAAAATAGCCAGTCAAGCATATAGCGTGTCGTGTTAATGCGTATCTCTTTAGTTTCATAACGTAGTTAGGTAGGGGTTCGAATCCTGCAATTGTTGACTGTATGTGTGTGATTTCTATTGAGAGGAGTGCCCTTTTTGGAGACTGGGAAAACACATTAAAAGAGGTACATTCCTCTTTGGAAAGTCTGATGATGTCAGCATCCTACAAATATAGCAGGAGAAAAGAAACCTCCCAATGAAGCATATAGCGCATTATGTTAATGCGTATTTCTCTAGCATTATAACATAGTTAAGTAGGGGTTTGAATCCTGCAACTGCTGACTGTTTGTGTGTGATATCCTTTGTGAGGAGTGTCCTTTTTGGAGACTGGGAAAACACATTAAAAGAGGTACATTCCTCTTTGGAAAGTCTGATGATTTCAGCATCCTACAAATATAGCAGGAGAAAAGAAACCACTCCGTAACGCATTTAGCACGTCTTGTTAATGCGTATCTCTCTAGTACCATAACATAGTTAGGAAGTAGTTCAAATTCTGCAATTACTGACTCTGTGTGGAGGGGTGTGATTTCCTTTGAAAGGAGTGCCCTTTTTGGAGACTGGGAAAACACATTAAAAGAGGTACATTCCTCTTTGGAAAGTCTGATGATGTCAGCATCCTACAAATATAGCAGGAGAAACAAAACCACACAGTAAAGCATATAGTGCTTTGTGTTAATGTATATCTTTCCAGTGTCATAACATAGTTAGATGTGGGTTAGAGTCCTGCAATTGCTGACTGCGTGTGTGGGGGGGTGTGTGTATGTGTGTGATTTCCTTTGAGAGGAGTGCCCTTTTTGGAGACTGGGAAAACACATTAAAAGAGGTACATTCCTCTTTAGAAAGTCTGATGATGTCAGCATCCTACAAATATAGCAGGAGAAAAAAAATAACCCAGTAAAGTATATAATGTGTTGTGTTAATGTCTATCTCGCTAGAATCATAACATAGTTAGATGTGGGTTCGAGTTCTGCAATTGCTGACTGTGTGTGTGGGGGGCGTGTGTATGTGTGTGATTTCCTTTGAGGGGAGTGCCCTTTTTCGAGATTGGGAAAACACATTAAAAAAGGTAGATTCCTCTTTGGAAAGTCTGATGATGTCAGCATCCTACAAATATAGCAGGAGAAAAGAAACCACCTAGTAAAGCATATAGCGTGCGTCATGTTAATGTGTATCTCTCTAGTATCATAACATAGTTAGGTAGGGGTTCAAATCCTGCAATTACTGACTGTGTGTATATGTGTGAGTTCCTTTGAGAGGAGTGGCCTTTTTGGAGACTGGGAAAACACATTAAAAGAGGTACATTCCTCTTTGGAAAGTCTGATGATGTCAGCATCCCACAAATACAGCAGTGGAAATGAAAACTCCCCCTCAAGCATATAGCATGTCATGTTAATGTGTATCTCTCTAATATCATAACATAGTTAGATAGGGGTTTGAATCCTGCATGTGCTGACTATGTGTGTCAGGGTGTGTATATGTCTGTGTGATTTCCTTTGAAAGGGATGCCCTTTTTGGAGACTAAGGAAACACCTTAAAAGAGGTGTATTCCTCTTTGGCACGTCTGATGATGTGAGCATCCTACAAATATAGCAGTGGAAATGAAAACCACAGTAAAGCATATAGTGTATCATGTTAATGCATATGTCTCTAGTGTCATAACATAGTTAGGTAGGGCTTGAATCCTGCAATTGTGTGTGTGTGATACTGTTGGTCAATGCAGTGTGGGTTTTGCTTTTACTATGGTATGACATCTCAGGATTAAAACAGTATGCGCTTTGCACACATCAGGTATTTGTGTGGCAAATAAATATATGTACATGTGACCTCAATTAGTACATAGGTGTGAAGCCTGCATGCTACATGAATACATTTGTTACCTTTGACAGATTGTGCTGCTGATTCTCAGATCGCAGGTCACATATGTATGTATGTGACAAGGCCAGCCACTGTAGTGATCTGTGGCCAAGGTCATCTGTGTCACACACACCCATGACAGTTACTATAGACTAGTGTGAGTGAGGGTACATGCCTGGGGTATATGTCAGACATGTTCATACACAACAAAGTCTGGCAATAATGGACAGTCATTATAGGTGTACAACAGCCTTGTGGATATACATTCCAGGCCTTGTGGATATGCATACAGGCCCCTAATTTCTTATGTGAGGGGGTGTGTGATTTCCTTTGAATGGAGTGCCCTTTTTGGAGACTGGGAAAACACATTAAAAGAGGTACATTCCTCTTTGGAAAGTCTGATGATGCCAGCATCCTACAAATATAGCAGGAGAAAATTAACCACCCAGTAAAGCATATAGTGCGTCGTGTTACTGTATATTTCTTTAGTATCATAACATAGTTAGATGTGGGTTCAAGTCCTGTAATTGCTGACTGTGTGTGTGTGGGGGGGTGTGTGTATGTGTGTGATTTCCTTTGAGGGGAGTGCCCTTTTTGGAGACTGGGAAAACACATTAAAAGAGGTACATTCCTCTTTGGAAAGTCTGATGATGTCAGCATCCTACAATTATAGCAGGAAAAAAGAAACCACCCAATAAAGCATATAGCACACGTCATGTTAATGGGTATTTCTCTAGTATCATAACATAGTTAGGTAGGGGTGAGAATCCTGCAATTACTGACTGTGTGTATGTGTGTGGTTTCCTTTGAGAGGAGTGGCCTTTTTGGAGACTGGGAAAACACATTAAAAGAGGTACATTCCTCTTTGGAAAGTCTGACGATGTCAGCATCCCACAAATACAGCAGTGGAAATGAAAACTCCCAGTAAAGCATATAGCGTGTCATGTTAATGCATATCTCTCTAGTATCATAACATAGTTAGGTAGGGATTTGAATCCTGCAATTGCTGAGTATGTGTGTGGGGGTGTATATGTGTCTGTGTGACTTCCTTTGAAAGGAATGCCCTTTTTGGAGACTAGGGAAACACCGTAAAAGAGGTGTATTCCTCTTTGGCAAGTCTGATGATGTCAGCATCCTACAAATATAGCAGTGGAAATAAAAACCACAGTAAAGCAGAGAGCGCACTGTGTTAATGCATATGTCTCTAGTGTCATAGCATAGTTAAGTAGGGTTTGAATCCTGCAATTGCTAAGTGTGTCTAACACTATTGGTCAATGCGGTGGGGGTTTTGCTTTTACTATGGTATGACATATCAGGATTAAAACAGTATGTGCTTTGCACACATCAGGTATCTGTGTGGCAAATAAATATATGTACATGTGACCTCAATTAGTACATAGGTGTGAAGCCTGCATACTACATGAATACATTTGTTACCTTTGACAGATTGTGCCGCTGCTTCTCAGATCGCAAGTCACATATGTATGTATGTGACAAGGCCGGCCACTGTAGTGATCTGTGGCCAAGGTCATCTGTGTCACACACACCCAAGACATTTACTATAGACTAGTGTGAGTGAGGGTACATGCCTGGGGTATATGTCAGACATGTTCATACACAACAAAGTCTGGCAATAATGGACAGTCATTATAGGTGTACAACAGCCTTGTGGATATGCATACAGGGCCTTGTGGATATGCATACAGGCCCCTAATTTCTTATGTGATACACTGAGGGACTCCACAATACCTTTCAATATGTGGATACCAAAGGACAGATGACATAACACTTGGCTGTATGTACATATTGGTACCCAACATACATGTTGGGGCCTACCACCTATGTGGTACTGTCGGGATAGTATGTATAGTAAATGTGGATGACTATGTTATAGTTGGCTTAGAGCTATACAGCATGTGTTGGACAACAGGTATCTGTCTGTATGATACCCTTGTGTAGGATATGTGTCCCATCCAGAGAATGCATTGTAGGCCAATGCATGCATTTCCAGATGTGGATGGACATATCCCTAGTGTGTTTGCATGTACCTAAGAAGGCTATATGCCAAACAGGTGTGGTCCCAGGAATGGGTGGTGGTCAATACCACTGGTTGCTGTTATAGTATAGTACCAGAAGGATCCAACTGTTACTGAGTTCCCTACATCTGTGTGTCAGTTGTCAGGACATCATCTAATGATTGGTTATAGTCAGGCTGTTGAGGTTGTGTATACTACCAGAATGCAAAACATTGACAGATAGTAACAGTATCACCCACAGCATAGTGTCAAAACATGTCATACACACATGTGTACCCATGTTAGAACATATCTGTAGTAGAATGCATACTGGCCACTGAGAGATACTATGAGATGTTAACACTGTGTAATACAGGGTATGTCACACGTCCCATGTGTCCACTATGCACGTACATGCAGACAGTGCACCCCCACCATGTTCACAGATGTACACCTGCTAATCTGTACTGCACACATCACACACGTACTGTCCACTCACTAACACATGCTGGCAACACTATACACTTCAGCCAAGTGGCACATGGGCGGACAATACATACCCAGACATAACACTGGTGTAAACAATACTACATTGACAATCATAGCTTTGATGCATCATGCCTGCTCAGATATACCTACAAGGATATCATTACACTTTCCTGTTGACAATATGCTAGCATTGCTACACTGCTATAATGTCACCCTGTGCATCAGCACCATGTTAGCCTGTTCCTGCATCAATGTTACAGATGACAGGAGGTGGCACAGGTTTCATCGTATGCACAGGGTGTGTTTTTGGTTTGCCAGAGCCCGACACTGACCCATCCAATCGACATGTATGTGTGTGTGTGTGTGTGTGTGTGTGTTTGTGCGTGTGTGTGTGTGTGTGTGTGTGTGTGTGTGTGTGTGTGTGTGTGTGTGTGTGTGTGTGTGTGTGTGTGTGTGTGTGTGTGCGCGTGTGTGTGAGGGACAACAGTACAGCATGGGACAACGTTGATGTATTGTGTGTGTGTGTATGTGTGAGCCCTAGGTGTTTGGTTTATGTGTGTGTGTCTGCATGCACACAGCTCCACCATGTGGCTGCCATATATGGGAGTTTGTGAGACAGCCACAGACTGTACCTGCCAGGCTGTACAGATCGTTGTCTCTGGGCACGGACATGGTACCTGTGCCTGGCAGGGATACTACGGACAGTATCGGGTATTAAGCCTGACTGGGTACTATCATCAGAGGCAGAAGTATGTCGACTGGACCCATGTCCCTGCTGAGACTGGCCAGAGACATGGGCACATGGTCTACTAGGATGGTCAATCGACAGGCCAGCCCCAGCATTGCTAGGGCTGGTACTGCCACTACAGGAGTGACTGCGATCTGTGGGTCGTCCGTGACGACTGCCAGCCATTGATGTTGCTGGCATACGTCCACATCGACGTCTCAACCATCCCGCATGGTCCTGACTCATGGAAAACACATTGTGGAGGGCATCTTATGTCCCCCCCCCCAAAGTCTATCAATGACCTCGGTGTAATTACGGATGGCACTGGCAAGGTCATGGATACTGTCATTGATAGCAGTGTAATGGACCCTCTGCAGCCCGGAACATACTTGAGGTTGTAAGACCTTTGTGGGCATGTCTGCCAGAGGCATTACGACCAGCGGTGCTCCCACGAGACCCCTGGACATCCACCTATGTGGTACCATTCCAGGAATCCAGGCATGGGCTGCTGTGAGGGGATGCATGTGCCATGGATACCACACTATCCTGGTCACTGCCAACTGTATGCTGTCCCTCGGCTAAGGCCATTGGTGATGAGGGAATGTATTGGCAGTATGAGTGTGCGCATAGATGGGGTGGAAAGCTGTGTACTGTCGATTGGCGGACCAATGACAGACCCTGTCAAACCTGCCTGTGCCACAATACATGTATCATCATCTCCACTATTTGTGGCAGTGACTTCAGGTTCCCTGCTGCATTCAGCCAACCCAAACTCAGCACCTGTGAGAGGAAGACAGAAAACACACTTTACAATCTGTACATGATGTTATCACACATGCACACATGAACACATGCACACATGCACACATGCACACATGTACACATGCACACAAATACACTCCTCACTACAGCAGATACACACACACACCAGCAATCCAACACATACTCAATAGTGGTTGAAGGTGGGTCACAGTATCACAAGGCAAAGAGTCAACTCATATGTGTCAGCATGCAGAATATGTGTTACTCAAGACCATGAAGTGCGAGTGTAGACAGCCCTAGTTAATAAGGGTATACATGGCTTTGATGCATGTGTGTAGTTGTTCAGTGATTGGCTACACCCTGGAACACAATGTGTACAAGGACACAACATTGATGTGCAAGTATTATCAGCTCTGCAATGTCCTGTGCACCATCACTCACAGGTATACATACCATGGCTGCATGTGTTATTTGTGTGTCACATAGATTTCCATGTATGATTACAGTGTCTGTATCTGTAGCAGATAATAGTGGGCACAGGTGTAGCACATGCATGCTATGTACACACGGGATGAGTGGTGCATATATACGTGATGGAATACCAATGCTCAACGTGGCCATTGTACAATGGTAATGTTGAGTGTGGGACATATTGCAGATATGTCAGTGCCAGCCATGACATGGCATGCTACAAAACTGCAACATTAAACACCATACATACCCAATGTGTGTCATGTGATCTATACACCCAATAGCATTCCAGGACATATATGTGTCACTTTGTACAGATGGCGACTGCTATGCATATTGTGTATAGTTGCATATGTTTGCACACACACACAACATTGAGATGCAAAGCAATGACTGCTATGTGTAGTACTGTGGTCACTGTAACTGGATGGGGTGTAGTACCATGAGCCATCATCATCATCATGCATTATGTGGTTACTCAAGGCTACTAATGTATGACAGACCACCGCCTAGCATGCTGTACCTGAACTGCAGTACCGTGGCTACATTCACAATTACACAGCCACTTTGTATATGGGTGTGTGAGGTGCCCAATAGGGAACATTGCCTAACATGGTTATGTTATGTGTTGAAGAGTGTTGCACAGCCCCATGATAGGCCTCTACCCCTCAGGTATATCATGTGTGCTGTGTGGATGACATGTGGGATACTGAAGTGTGGCCTTACTGCGTGTGTGTGGTTACGCCATGTGTAGCATGTTGAGGTGTACTGCGTATAACAAACGTGTTATGTTGTGTACAGCTGTATCAACTATGCCTATCCAATGTGCAGTACGGTGTTGCCACAAGTGTGTCTGATGCTCTGTGTATTGCATGTGACTGAGGCAGCTACTGACATTACTGCGATGTGCAACGTCTTACAGCAAACATGCACAGCATGCATTATGCGTAGGTGTGTTACGTGTACATGGCCTACCTCACCTATGACATGCACATTTCATTACCAATATTGAAGTTATAACACACTCACGAGCACGGATTGTCTGCCCTGCTGTCACACCAGAGGAACCTACAAGAATATGAGACAGTTCGTCAGTGGCCACAACTTTGGCATTGCTACTGTGGGTATGCTAAACTACAGTAGAACAACAGTCGACAGTCACAGGTGTACATATAATATTCCAAATATCAGTATTGCACAACACTAGGCAGAACAACTGCTAAACAGACAGTACAAATCTCACATATGCATAATCTAACAATACAGATAACTGTAGTCTACAGATAGGGCATGTTACCTGCACACTCCATGTCAACATGCTGGGTGGCTCCAGCCTCCGTGATGACACATGTCTGTGGCAGTTGATTTTGTTGGCCAGGAGCCACTACACTTGGGAGCAGCTCCTCCAATCTGGTGAGGGGGGATGAATGGCCACCCCACCACCTGTGGCAAGCTGTTGTCTATGGATATCAGATGTACGCCACCGGACATGTCTAATTAAATCACTGCAGTGATGGCATACCTGCTCATATGTCCGGTTATGCATGTCTATGTCATTTACTCAATGAACAAGATCTTGCCACAGTGCAGTCCACTCATGCTGGTGCTGGCTGCTTCTGGAAAACATCAGGGAGTAGTGCTGCACCAGGCTGTGGTAGATTTCCTGTTCCTCTGCTGCTGTGTAACAGGGATTACATTGGTGGTCCATCAGCATGAAAGAGAAATGAGCAATATGTGTGAGCGAGTCCTGTGGCACACTTTACACCCTTAACTACAGATATCACTTAACTGCCATATATAGCATCCGTTTGTCTGTCAGAGGATACACACGTTCAATACCACATATTGGTGCTCAGGCCACAACTGACTGACAGTGCCTGGTACACTCTATATATCAAACCACTATACAACAGTACCCGGCACACTGTTTGTGACACAATGCACAACTTCGCCACATGGGTATATATCACGCTAATGCACAAAATAAGATGTCATCCATTGCAATGAATGCAAAGTACAGTTACAGTAGTACCAGTAAATCACCCTAGTCGTTGATGCCATACCCCTGCCTAACATATGTTCACAGTTGTTAATATAGGTGGCATACTGTTGTAACAGAGTATATATGTTGCTAGATACACACGTATACCTTGTAACACACGTATGATTGCGGGCATGGTACAGGCATAATTACACACACATCAGACAAACATACAACACACCAATGTATGCCAACCCGGATGACCTTTACCTGTGTACCATACAGTACTGTGTGCCACTACTTACAAAACCTTATACCTGAGGTATGTAATCTCTGCATTCTACAGGAAACACACAAGACAGTGTTTCCAAACAATGTGAACATACACCATACTGTGCTGTTTAGGCCTACAGATTCAGGTAATACCACAGTTCATATGGGAGTTGGATTCACCAGCAGTACCACTCACTAAGCATACATGTATTGCTTTAGCCTACAATGGGACACCACAGTCGTCAACAAGGAACTATGTCACAATGTATGCCATACTACTATGTCTGCCTAGCAATAACATACACATCTTTTGCTGGCCTCACAGCTAGGACACAAACTACCATGTCAGATACAAATTTACACTAAGCTATCACACCTTTACAGACCTTGCACACATTCAGTGTTACACTCATTCAACCTCACATAGCAGGTATTGCATTGAGTACATGTGTGTGTGCATCGTGTCATAGGTAGGTAATACACTATTGGCCCTAGGGCCTAGAACAGCCTAGCCATATGCTACCATGGCCTTTGACACACATGTAATTTGATTTCACTTGCCCCTGTCAACCAGAACCACAGTGGTGATTCCCGGGGTGTATTACCTATCTCACAAACAATCATCAGGGGTATTTCTGACAAGTGCTAATGAGGATCCCTGTTTGCTGTTGCTAGGTGGTTTATTCCAGAGTATGGCATATCTCTGAGATAGGAACCTATCCCTCCAGCATGTGCTGTTTAGTGAGCTGACAAGGTTTAGGGCCCTAGAGCGTGTAGCCCGGAGGGATTGTGATATGTTGATATGGTGGTTGTCAAACAGCTATGGGTGTGACATACCTCTGTATGTCCAGCAGAGGTCACCTCTGTGTGGGCGGTATGCAACACAGTCTAGCTGTGGTTTTGTGAGTCAGTCTGCATAGGGCATCTGTTTGAGGCCAGTATTACTCTTTGTGAGGTATGTCTATGTCCTTTCCACTTGCTGTAGTTGTCATGTGAGGTACATACCACACAGGGCATTGTGATGAGTAGAGGGGAACACTGACCTCTATTTCCCTAGATGACACACCTGTTGTGATGACACATACCACATAGACAGATTACAAGACTAGTGTGGCACTGTGATTATCAAGGGAGAGGCTACTGTCCACCTATGTCCCATGTTCCCTTATCACACCTTCAGTGTTATGTAGATTTCCACCTATGTGGTAGTTAATGTGTACAGTGTTTTGGAAAGGAAGGATGGCACTGCAGTATTGACACTGGTCTTCAGTCCATGCCTTGGTCACCACGCACCTGTTGTGGTACATATGACCCTGTGTCTCTCTCTTTCTCTGTATATATATATATATATATATATATATATATATATATATATATATATATATATATATATATATCTATATATATACATATATGTATATATATATATATATATATATATATATATATATATATATATATATATACATATATACACATACATCTAAACATCCATTGCTGTACATATAGATGTACATATAGGCACATGTACAGTCCACGTCTCATGGTGGGGATATCAATTATGTGACAGTTGTGAGATATACAGTTATGTAATAATATTGCACAGTTTTGTGCAGAATGCATTTTGGTGTCCTCAGCCTATGTAGCTTTAGCAGGCCTCACTGGCTGTAACACAGCAAATCTGACAAATCAGTCCCACAGCATTTAACCACCACATGACATATACTAGCACTGCATGCTGTTTTCTATGCCACACACTACAACCTACATAGATATATGCACATAACAACAACAACATATATATGTCCACCCTTCACTAACAGTTGCAGTATGTCCCTTGCTCTATGCACATGTGCAGATACATATAGATATGTACTGCTGCCACATATGGATGATTCACAGTGTGTAGAGTACTCTTCAAGAACATCTACTACATGCCGGCAAATACATATGAGTTACATACCTTACCTTTGTATTTCTCTGCTCCATCTGTTGTTACTGTTTTTTTTTTTATTGTTTTTTTGTTTGGGTTTTCTCTGTCTGTTTCTGCTTCTGTTTCTTTTGTCTGTGTCTCTGTCTGTGTCTCTGTCTCTCTCTCGCTCTCACTCTCACTCTCGTTCTCTGTCTCTCTGTTCCTGCAATGATATTATTGCTTGCATGGACAGCAGGTACAGCCTGCTTTTCTAGGTATCTGCACATGTGCATGTGACAGCCTCTGCACCAGTTGGTGTCCACCATTAAGTAATTGCATGCAGCCTGCTGTGTGGTAATTGCAGTACTCACTGTGATTGCAGCCCAGTGTTATAAAATGCTAGATTAGGTAGGCATAGCCCTTTCAGCTTTCCAAGGTGGGGCCCATGCTTGTTTACTCTGGACACCGTTGTGTCAGTCAGAAGGTTGGTATATGTCTCATAGCTGTAGCTAGGGTTATAGCCAGTGATATGCATGTTGTACTCAAACCTGAATGTTGCTGCTTCCAGTACACACTTCTCAGTGTAGACTTTTACTCACCCCTCCAAATGCTAACACAGGATACATGGGACTATGTACTTTCTTTTTGAATTAGACAATTAACTACAATACAAATGTAGTTACTGCAATGTATTCTTCTGGCACATGCACTGTTTGTGAACTGTTATACTGTAATTATTAAGTTACTCACTTCTGAACAGTTTGTGGTTTGTTTGTGTTGACATTAGCACAGGCTGCTCAAGACAACTGGACATATTTCAGTACTGAGTATGTCTACCTACACCCTTGGTTTTGCCTGAATACACAGGTATGTCGTACTTTTGGGTAGGGGTGCAGAACTGCAAAGAGCATTATTTATTATCGTGTGATGTTTATCTTGCTGAACATACAGGGTTGCTGTGTACCTATTAGTCTAGCAAGGCAAGTAGTCTGTCTGCGTGGCTCCCACCTGTGGACATATCCAGATGGTAGCCAGAGGTTAGCCTATTATTCTTGGTCTGTGCACCACACCAGTCTTTTCTGCACTGGAACAATGGCATTGTCACAGTTGGTTGCTAGCAGTATATGGCTACATCCTGTGATATTTCTGTGTTGTACTCCTACATAAGAGCATGCTTGTGGAACTCCTTCCAAGCTATTCGCAGAGTGTGTAACAGTGGAAATGCTGACATGCCTGTGTGTTTCTGCCTCTGCCAGGCCTCAGATACTCTTAGGTATATATTTGAACAGCCTCAGGGAAAGGTACATATAAGTGAGATACACCTGTAATATATTACAAACATATTTCAGTTGAGACTTTCTTGGGAATCGGAGCATATGTATTACTACACCTTTTCTGATGTGCAAGCAGTGTCTACTCTCACTTATTGACATTATTCATTAAGTGTGATTCCCCACTTTTCTGCCTAATGTTAGTACTTTTCACAGTGATTCAAAGGGGCACAGAGGTGTCTTATTTTGCTGCTGAGCAGAACAAGGGCCCTGACATAGAGTGACTAAGGCAATTTTAAGCAGTTGTAAGTGGGTTTGTGCGGGTTTGTGCAATGCTTAGTGATGCTTAGCTAAGCACACACATGCGCACACTCACTTAAACCCATTTATGACTGCTTAAAAGTGCTTACTCCCACTAACCCCCGTGCTAATTTCTTTGAAAGAAAAGAAAATGGGGCGATAGGAAAGCGGTGAACAAGGGGGCACAAAGAGGGAAAGACAGTAGGAAAACAAGCTCGGGATGTGCAGGACGGGTGTAGGGAAGGTCCATAGCTGCCCATTTCTTTACCAGCAACAGCTGTGCATATGCAATAAATTTGGAGTGACATTTGAAACCTTCCACTCCTGGGAGAGGGGTGAGGACAGCAAAGTGTGTTGTACTGCCAATTATAATTATCAGTTTACATGTCCAGCGGACATGTGTGTGAAATGGGCAGCTATGTATGGTGCGTAAATTTTTTGTGGGTACAGATTGCCATTTTTTTTTTTTTCAGGCGAGAGTGGAAAGTGAGGTAGGGGAAGTAGGTATGTTTGGGGAGGTAGGTTGGGGAGGTAAACAGACAAGACAAACAAGACGCATACAGGGGCGGCCGGTGTATGACACATGGGGTGGGTGAAAATTGAAGGGATGGATCTTTGGAGATCGCAAGCCCATTAACCCACAGATGGTAACAGTGGAACTGAGATCCCCACCCATGGGCAGTCACCACTGCACCTTCTCAGCCCCAAGGGTAGCTGTGCTGGGGGCTGAGTAGGATGGGCAGTCTCACCCATGAGATGCGTCACTCTCGCCTCGAGCTGGCATCGGGGATCAGAGACTGAATGCTGGATCTCCCTACACACCACAACCCGGACCTACGAAGGGTGACAGGTGGCCCTTCTCCACCCATGCTTGCACGGGGGGACAAGCCCCATCCCCTGCAGTGCTTCCACTCGAAGGTGGCACAGGACCAATGGAGGAGGGGAGCCCAGGCTGAGCACCGGACCTGCTGGTGCCAGTGCACTCGCCAGCTGAGGAGGGACAGGTGGGTCCGCTGGGACCGGCCTTCCCATACGTTCTGTGATTAGGTGTGTTCAATTACAACATAAACAACAGCATTCCACATTAGTTGTAACAGCATGCAGTAATATTCCCATTAACCCAACACACCAAAGTTCCAACAGTTGAACAGCAAGCATAACACATGCATATATTGAACAACAGTGGACATTCCAACAGCATGCAGGGATGATTGGTAGCAACAGGCCACCATGATTGTGGTGTTTGAATAGGGTACATGCATCAAAGTGAATGCAGATATTTATAGAACAATAGGACATATGTCCCAACAAATGTTTTCGATTACACATACTCATTGAGGTGTGGAATTGCATGGTTTATGCACATACAGTAGGGTGTAGAAAGAAACCTCAATTAACATCTTATAAGTACTTTTAGTCTACACTACATTCCAAGTGACTGCAGGTGTATATCCCCTACGTGTATTATTACACTTGCCAACACGCATTAGGTTGTGTAATGGGTTTGACTAGTTCATTATACCTGACCTATATCTGACATACTAACTGTCCAGGATGCAGATGTTACTGCTACATATTTCTTGCTTTTATTTATATTTCTTTTTCTACATATCTGGATGTGTTCTCATGACATTTTCAGTTTAATTTGTACAGAACCTTGCATTTCTTGTAGCACACTCACATTTCTGGGGAACAAATTAACAAGCTACTCGTGTGCCAGATTTACTTATGCGTGCCAGCTAGTAACTGACTGTTGAGGACTGTATATATGCTTCACAGCTACTAGGACTTCCATCACCCACTTTAGATGGGACTGCCCAACTGTGTGTTGCCAGCACTTATTAAAACAGTACTATTTGTATAATGCAAGGGTACAACAACATTTCAAAGTAAGTGACACAGACACACTCCAGGTTTTATACCTTTATTAATTACATTACACACATTTCCACAGGCTCACTCCTTTATTTGATATTACAGTGCATATGGAAGACATATTCAAGACATATTATACCTTTATTAATAGGTTAGACCACTCTTTTTCAGGCTCGCTCACTTATTTTATATGACAGTACCAGCAGAGATTTTATTCTGGACATATTTTACCTTTCTTAATGGGTTACTATGCTCTTTTTCTGGCTCTCTGACTTATTTCATATAACAGTACATGCAGAGGACTTATTCAGGGCATTTTATGGCTGTATTATTGGACTACAATACTTTCTTTCAGGCTCTCTCCCCTATTTTATATAACAATACATGCAGAATAATCACTAACCTGCCTGGTGGCGCAGCCTTAGCAGCCTATCTGCATAGGCTTGCTGATTCACAGCACGGTCACCTGCAGCTGTGAAGTAAATGAAGGGATATTGAGACATATCTATCCATTATACAGACTGAATTATCATTTCTTACATACTGCATTCCATGGCTACCTACTTACCTACTCAGTTGTGGGCATCTTGCATCCCACGGGCCTCCTGTATCCATTGGTTCAGTAGGTCCTGCTTCCATTTCTTCAGGTCTGCATGGCGGTGATGGGCCTGCTCACCAGTCCGAGGAATGCCTGTGACACTGGTGAGGTCATGAGCTAACCGGTTCAAAGCCTCTGCCTTGTACTCCATCCCTTGGAACTGGCCCTGCAGGAGTCTTGACTCATGACGGTGGACAAGGAGCCAAACCATGTATTTCGACTCCTCGATGCCCCAACATTACGCTCGGAAGCATGTACTCTCTCCGGCACCAGCCATTCTGATTGCAGATGTGAGCTACAATCAGTTATGGCGAGTATTCCCATCTATGGGGCTTAAATATGCTGCATTTCCCACACTTTTTTGTGATTGGCCATTTTCGAAAAATCTCGGCTGACAGCAGACCTGCTTAGTAATGGTTATTCTCCCATTTATAAGTATATGTATGTTAACAGTGGCTGTTTACCCTATGCTGTCATAGCTTAGTGGTTCAGTACTTTGATTATGGTGCACAGAGTCCTGGGTTTGAACCTTATCATTCATTTTATTTTACTACTGTCCAGACAGGCTAGGGGGTGTGGCTGTGTTTAAGCAACTTTGCTCAAAGTTGCCCTACGGTGCACTGGTTGGCATGGCGCGCACATCCACGCAAACCGATTGCACTGGGTAAAGCGCTATTTAGCTATGGGCAACTACATTGCACTGGGTAAAGTGCTATTTAGCTATGGGTAACTACATTGTGCTGGGTAAAGCACTGCTGAACTACAGGCACCTATATTGCGCTGGGTAAAGTGCTGCTTAACTGCGAGCAATTATATATCAGGATCCTTTATGAATATATAATTTTCACTGATACGTAGGCCATTTTACTGCTTTTTAGTAAAATTTTAATCATATATGTCGGGTATTATTTCATATACTAATTTAAAACATAAATAGGAAGGGGAGTGGTGGGACTCAAACCATGAAAGCCTCCTCTTTGTGCGAATGCTCTACCATTACACTATTGCTATTTGGCAAAATTTGCATAAACATTCCTTCTTATGCTCTTCCATATCGGGATTGCTAACTGCAGCTAAGCAATGGGCTCACCCGCGCACACACATGCAAATATGGCCAGCTATTTCGGGAATTAAAAAAAATAAAATATATGTTTTACTTTTTATAAATGTGCTGGGGGTTTACATTGTCAGGGAGTGCGGTGTTGGGTACATGAACATTTGAGCGGACTTGCTCTTGTGTGTTTACATTTTGCATTTCGGACACTTGCAGGGGCATGGACATTTAGACTGCTCGGCAGTCGGACGCACCCCTGCTTTCCTGGACGGTCCATGTTAGACTTGCAGTTGAGTCAGCGTGCCCTCATGAATATTCATGGCACGCTGATATCATACCGTTCAACTGCAGCTTCCGAGTAAGACTTATTTAGTCTTACACGAAGGGTTTGTGAATCTGGGGGTGTGTTTCTGTGGAGTTTTGTAGAATAAATTTTAACAACATCAATTCCAGTTTTTATGGTCGCCTTTGTAGTTTGGTTTGCTGCTTTTTGCTGTTTGGTGCTTTTTGTTGGTGTTGGTCTATTTCATGGTTACCATTCTGAAAGAATTCCGAGCCAAAAGCTTGCTCTGTTCTTGCTCTGCACCTGAATAAACTATATCCCTAAATAGGGACAAATACCTATTCATACTTTACATCTCCTTACTCTCCCTTCTTCACACACTTCCTTACTTCTATTAGTTTCTCTCCCCTGGCTTTCTCTCTAAATATACCATAAGCATTCTTTTCTCTTACTTTTTATTGCAATTCCTGTTTGTACTTACTAATTTACCTTTAATTTTGCTGTAAACTGGCTAAAAATTCTCTAACTATTAAACCATTGTCATATATCTAGTATCTAGTCTTAATCAATGTTTTCATATTATATCTAATTTGGTGTAATTATTTGAACTGTATTTTTTTGCATTATTTTTAAAGACTGTAAATGTATTTTTATTAAAATGTTTTGTAATACTTTTGAGGTTTTCTCCCTGGGTCTTTGTTGAAAATGTGCTTCTACCCATTCAGACTTTCATGGTAACCAAAAGCCAATAAATGAATAGATAAATATAAATAAAAAAAATCCATTTTTCTTCAGGTGGTAGAAGTCTCCAACCTCCATACAGACCACTATGCTTCCTGTCATCCTTATTTAAATTAATCTAAGTATGTCCAAGTATGCCATGCATATAGGAAAAGGAAATACACTCCTCAAAGCAGCCTTAGTCTTCCAGGATGGTGGAAAACACAGTCATACATAAACACATAAACAGAGACATCAACATACATCAGCTCTATAAATCATTTCAAATGCTTATTTATCAGTGACACAATACCGAATAAAAGCACGAAAACACATGTTAAAGTACTTTCCGTTTAGGTATTAAACACATACTATACCTTTAACAAACTTCAATAGCAAGCGTCATTGCAATGTCTGACAATCATTCTGATGCACCTGGCGTTCTAGGTGAACTCTATCCTGGGGTGCAATCGCAAAAGAATAAACATGTTTTGATTATTCAAGGTTATGTATACCACCTGGAAAAAGGAGGAATGGAAAGGCGCTATTGGTGCTGTAAATTAAAGCAGTGTGGTGGTTGCAAAGGAAGAGTAGTAATCAATTCACTGTCTAAAGGTGAGAAGCTACTAAGAAGTATGCCACACAATCATACAGGGGATCCATTTGAAGTTCAGAGATACTCTGTCTGTGGTAGTTTGAGAGATAGGGCAGCAGTATCCAGAGATCCACCCTGTATGTTAGTGGATGATGCTATAGCTTCCACTGCAATAGAATGTGCTCCCAGTTTACCATGTAAAAAGGCAATGCTCCAGCAGATTAGAAGAGTGAGGTGTAAAAGAAGCTCAGAGAGTCATATTTACAATCTGACTATAGATACTATAGATATGTGTATGTTTCCATTTCAATCTGGCACTTTTATTGAGAAACGGCTGTCAGATTCTACATCCGGACAAACTGTTATAGTGTTTACTACGTAAATAACCTACATGATCTAAGCATTGCCATTATATGGCTTATGGATGGGACATTATTTTGCAATGGTTCACTGTGTCAGCAATTATATAGTATACATGGCATGTGGAGCATATAGCAAATCTGTTCCTTTGCTATACTGTTTAATGTTGAAGAAATCTTTGAGAGCATATAACATGATGTGGCACTGCATTTTGTATCTCTTCTCATTGCATGAATTTCGTTTATCATTGCAATTCATTTTGTGACTTTGAAGTAGCATCTAATAAAAGTATAAGGCTGAACTTCAGTGATGTAAAGTCAAAGGAGTGTCTGTTTTACTTCAGTCAAAATGTGTGGCATAAGGTTCAGCAGCTGGGACTAGCCTCTCTGTATAATTCATCTCACACATTTCAATTTGCTGTGAAATGTTTAGTAGCTTTGGCTTTTGTTAAAGAGTGTGACATGCTTCCTACATATCAAATACTACAAGATACCTTTCCTGATGATGATAAACAACTTTTGCGGTATTTCTCAGACTGGTATGTGTTAGGTCGCCCCCATAAATTTAGTACCAGATCTCATGCAGTGACACGGTTTCCACCGTTATTTCCTATAGAGTTTTGGAATGTGTTTGAATTGAACAGATTATTTTTACCACGTTCTCAGAACCCGGTGGAGTCGTGGCATCGCCGTTTGAAATGCATGTTAGGAAGCAAGGGTACTGATTTGTCTGCACTTATGACTGCTTTGTCCAGAGAACAAAATCGTGTGGATGCATTAAGAGAAAGGCTTGCTGCAGGTTGCCCTCCTTCCCCTAAGTGGAGGAAACTGATAACTCGACATAACCATTTTAAAGCTATTCTGGAGCATCAGGAAGACTATATGTGTATTCAGCTAGTGAAAGCTATAGCACATTTATTATGGATTTAATTGTGAAGATGCAATTGAACCAGCTTCTTGTGATTTATTTTTCACTTTTGGGAATGGTATCAGTATTTATATGCACAGATCTTCACTTATTTCTTTATTAGTATGCCCTTTACGTAGATAACACTTAGTAGTGTAAGAAGTGCTGGGACTTGTGTTGTTTTGGTATCGCTGCACAGCTTTGTATCTACACTTTTGTTTTAATACACCGGTGGCATCCAAGATCTTCAAGTAGTGTTTTTCGATATTTTGGACTTTCGGTACTGCGGTATTCGCGTTTCTGACATTTCGGCATTTTATCTCTTTGGTATTCTGGTCTTGGTATTTTAAAGTTCGGTATTCCGCATGTTCGGGATTCAGTAGTGATCCCATATATATATATATATATATATATATATGTGTGTGTGTGTGTGTGTGTGTGTATTTATATATATATATATATATATATATATATATTTTTATATCTATATCTATATATATATATATATATATATATATATATATATACATACTGTATACATACTAACACATATTATATATAAATACTCGCATATATAAACTCTATAATAAAAGGAAAAAAAATTCTGTCGAGGACCAAGACGGAGCAGGTGCCTAATTGGAAACAATCTTTCCTTAGCCTGAACAAGCAACTAAGAGCTCTAATGAAATGCTCCAAAGCAAACTTCAAGTCCAAACTGGCCACATCTACTAACAACAATCATAAGGCCTTTTTTACCTATGTCTGCATTCTCAAGGGAAGCACCCAGATCTGCTTAGACCTGGTGGTCAAGGACACCACATACACAAACCCTGTAGATATAGCCAACCTGCTGGCAGACAGGTTCAGAGAAAACTTCACTCCTCTGTCCCCCCATCAGTAAATCAGGACATCCCCAGTACCTGCCCCCCTCCCCTTATCTCTTTGTAGCAAGTCATCACTGCCCTCTCAAAGGCAAAAACTACAGCCTCCATGGGACCCGATAACATCCCAGGCTGCATCCTACATGAACTCAGGTAGGAACTTGCAGCATCATTAGGCACCCTATTCAACCAAAGCCTGAGTATCGGCTTTATCACAGCCGAGTGAAGGACAGCTGCTGTCATCCATTTGCAGAAAGATGGAGCATCCACTGATCTAGGAAATTATAGACCCATCAGCCTAACTTGCCTGATCTGCAAGGCCATGTAGAAGATTATCATTGACCTCATTAATAAGGACATTGGAAACCTCCAGACAGTTTATCCCCCACAGTTTGGTTTTGTCAAGGGGAGGTCATGCCTGTTAAATTTGGTCAACTTCTTTGAGACAGTCACAAAGGCCATAGACGAGGGGAAGACAGTGTAAACCATGTACCTTGACCTGGCCAAGCCCTTTGATACTATTCTTCCCTCAAGTGTAATAGATAAACTCTCTCAACTAGGCATCAGTCCATATGTTACCAAATGGGTAGCAAACTGTCTCACTGAAAGAACCCACCTAGTGAAAATAGGGGAAGCCACCTCAATTAGTAGACCTGTAACAAGCAGTGTACCCCAGGGATTGGTCTTGGAGTCTCTGCTGTTTGAGATATACTTCTCAGAGGCACAGGCCAAATCTAGTGAGCTATGGCTGACCAAGTTTGCAGATGACTGCAAGTTGGGTGCTGTCATCAATTCCTCTAGTGATGTGGACATCCTTCAAGAGTGTCTCACCCAAATGAATGACTGGTGCCAGAAATATGGCCTCAAACTGAATGCCACAAAATGCATCATCATCCCTTTTGGGGAGAATGACATCCCCACAAATCATCACATTGATAATAAGGCACTAAACATGCAATCAGTCATGAGAGACCTGGGAACCCTGTTTGATAGCAAACTGACTTTTGACCACCATATTGCCTCCGTTGTACAGAAAGCTTTCTACATGGCCCACCTCATTAGTAAAGGTATCTCATCCAGTGACAAGGTGGTCATATCATCCTTATATTCTTCCCTTATAAGACCAACTATTGAATACAATGTCCCTTTCAGCATGTACCTCACAAAACACATGCAGCAGCTGGAGAAACCACAGAGATTCCTCACACAGAGAATCCAGGGCCTCAAACATCTACGCAGAGAGGCTAAAAGTCCAGTCTTTCTACTCAGTCTCCTACAGACTACACAGAGGTAACCTTTTTCTGGCATACAAAGCAAACTCAGACCCCACCTTGATGGGACTGCTGCATATCCGCAAGTCACGCTCTACTCGAGTAACCCACAAGTGTGACCTCAACCTGGTCTGTGACATCAACACAACTTGCTGGTGGGACAGACCTGTGTCCCAGAGAACATTTTTGGTGGAATAAACTCCCTGTCCATGTAAAGCAGGGTACCTCATTAACCCTTTTTAAGCACAACCTGGATAACTGGATGGGGAACAGAAAATACATCCCTGGGATTCCACCTGTGTCCATGCCGGACAGTGGCATAGGGTGCTGACTTGTTGGAACATGGGCTACATTCTTGGTTAGCCTTGTAAGGGCCTCAGGCCAATAGCCTAGTAGCTTCCTAATCTCCTATGTTCCTATAAATTAACTACCTGAGATGGTTGTTAGGAAGCACACTGTGAGACAAATAAAGACGTGAGTTCAAGTAATCAGAATCCCGAGTAGCTCCAACTGCAGAGAAGTTCCAAGAGAAAAGATTACAGTGCTTATTGTCCATGTGAATGAAAGCATAAAACATTCTGGTGAAGAAAATTGGGTACAGACAGGAAGAAGGCAAGAGTATAAACAAGGACATCCAATAAAGAGATGGATTGATAGTGTAAGTTAAGACTTGCAATAGTCAGGTATTAATGTCAAAGAATGTAGGAGAGTGGATTTGAATTGATAGAGTTGGACAGTTGACAAAACACCCTGACCTCCCTGTAGAAAATGTGAAAAGGGGGTTATGATAATGATGATGTTCATAAGTTATAAATTAAAAAAATGTGCTCATTTTGCATGAAAAATGGAAACAAATGTACATTTTATGTTAAGGCCTAACTCCCTTAATAAAACAGTGGAAATAACGATCTGCTATTGAAGGACACCATCCATCCTTTGAACTACATCATGAATGCATTTGCTATAATATGGCTTTTGCTCCTCCTGGTTCCCATTGGCCACAAATTGCCATTACTTTTCCTTCCTACATCTTTAGCATTCCTACTTGATGTACCACTGATACAAGCTGACTCCATTTCATCATGAGAGTTAGGAACAAGTGGGTTTAACTGCAGGTATGCACATTCCTTCAGAGTTTAGTACAGAGATCACTCCTCTGTCTTCTTACCTCCATTTACCTTTATACGCACATTCATCAGTTTTCTACAAATGCATCCTGTAGGTACATTGGCCATCATTATTTCCAGCTGTATCTCCTTTTCCACATGGGCTGTTCATTCATTTCTATTCCTGGAACTGATATTCTAGCTCATCATTCATCTAGGTATCCTATTGGTCAAGACAATTACCCCTACCTTTCCCATAATCATCTGTGCCAACCATAACCATAATCATACACCTATCCCTGACCACAACACATACACACACACACACACACACACACACACACACACACACACACACATTACTAAAAACCTTTGTCATAACAGTCCCATTAAACAAGGCACTCACACACTTCACACACAGCTATACAAGTGCACAAGACAAAAGTCTATCATTTTACCTAGCCCTTATTCTAACCCTAAACTGCAAACATTCATACAAACAGTCTTAGCCCAATGACAAAGCTTTCAGTATACCATCTACCCCACTCTTATGCAAATGCGCAAACATCCTTTCAGTAAAAGCAACAATCAGCACTTCTCTTTACATTTAGTACTGCACTGTACAATGAGTGCTTTTGACAAATTTCCAAACCAGAAATATCTGCAGACAAACTTTACATTTGACAGTGTAACCACGTGGGTGTGTTTGTATGTGTTTAGATAGATAGATGGATGGATAGATTACATAGATAGATTAGATAGATAGATTAGATAGATAGATAGATAGATAGATAGATAGATAGATAGATAGATAGATAGATAGATATGGTTGAAATTTGGCTACTTTCCATGCAAGATAAAGGTATAGTGGGGTCTGAGAATTCACACTTTTCCCTTTGTTGTGCAATTTCAGAATAGGTATATATTGTTAGAAGGCAGTGTGGGAGGAGCAGTATTTTTTATCTTTTTGTGTTAAAAACTTTTAGAGTGTTCATTTTTTTTTTTTTTTTTTTTTCATTTTTTTGCATTCGATAAAATGACATTTCCCTCAGTGATGAGACAATCATACATACATAGAAATAGACATATAAAGTAACTGTTCAGAAGCTGTGATTACCTCCTCTGCTCATGCAGTCAAAGTCAAATGTAGAAATGAAGTGAAACAATAAACATACCCCAGGATTTAATAAAATCTGTGTAGGCACCATGTAGAGCCTGCACGGAATGTACCCATATACACAACCATGGTTCTCCCTCAGCAGTACACCTTGCATATTAATGATGTGATGCTGAGGGAGAGCGGAGGAACAGGGATAATGAATCCATGTAGGTAGAAGTGTAAAGGCTACCTGTGGTTGTGGATGCCTGGGTAGATGTTATGTACAGCGTGAGGCTCCCTGTAATGCTCCCTACTACTGTTGAAGTGCTATGAATTAGCTTAAATGTGCAATACTTTATTTTTATGATTTTTCTTCCCTCTGTGTATGTTTGCATGGTGCAGAGTTCATCAATGCCAAGCTGTGCTCACATGTAGACAGGTGACGCCTGCTACACATCTAAAAATAGAAGCCGGATGTAGTTATCATAATTACATATTTTTTAATTGCCCTTTGCGTGGTGCGGCGTGGAGTGCCACAGAGCCGAGCGACACTTATACATACATAGGCAACAGCTGAAAGACATCTAAAAATAGAAACTGGATGTAATTAATTAATTATTTCTGGGTCTGTTTAAGCATGTTTGGGCAGCGACGCATGTTGTTCAGCAACACTAACAGGTAGCTAAATGGGTAGAGTTACAGCCTAATGCTTAGTAGATCCTGGGTTTGAGTCCATAGCAGTCATAAGATGTCTGTAATTTAATTTAGTATATATGCTTAATTTAAAAAAAAAAACAAATTTGTGAAATATAGCACTGCTGCACTGTGCTGAGCACTATTTAAACATGCTAATGGCTACTACTGTTTGCATGGTGCTAAGCTTCACTAAAACCTCAATTGTGTGAGTTTTCTCACTGCTTAGCTCTGCTTAGCTGGTTTGTGAACTGCTAAGTGACACGGCACTTTTTTGAATGTTGCTCAATGACATATAAGGGTAGAAAATATCCTATATTAGATGCAATAGGTGGGAATTCTGCACCATTCTTTGGAATCTGCTTATCTGCTGATATCCAAAGAGAAAAAAGTATATACCAACAAACTGCAGAGGAAACGCTCAAAACAAACAAGAGTACATCAACAAAGAAGAAGAGCCAGACCACCATGACTGTGCAAGATGACCACAATCGTACTTCAGTAAAATACAAAAAATCTTTAATGAAGAGCTCAAAGTAAGCGCTTTCACGACCTCTGTTATCGCTTCATCAGACTACATCAAAACCAACAATTTCTTTGCTTAAATGCATGTGCCAATTAACACCATATATATTAATCAAGTTATTAAAAAGACAGTATATAAAACAATACATAATAAACCATATATAGAAATAACATTATATACAAAATATATAAAACATATTAAATAGCTGATAGCTGCCTTAATCAAAATATATCATAAATACATGTGTATATATATATATATATATATATATATATATATATCTTTGGTGTTTTAAACTTCTTGCTTTAAGAAATTGCTTCAAATAAACCATTTCATTAATGCCGGGTGGTGTATATGCATTTAATTTAAGGATCCACTTTTGTTCCAGAGCTTCAGTGCGATTCTTAATATCACCACCCCTCTTCCCTTCTAACAAGATATCCAAATAAAAAAATTTAAAAATGTGTAAACTGCCTTTTTGTTCTCTCTGCTTATAAAGAGCACTAGTAGTTTTACAATTATTAATATCTCTAGTGTTCTTGAATGCGCTCCTTAAGCATGCGATTCGTCTTGCCTACACAGTAAGCATTGCATGCTGTGCAAAAGGCAAAATACACTAAGTTTTTAGTCTTGCAATCAGCATAGTGTGTGGCCACTATTTCAAACTTTGGGGCTGTGTGAATATGTTTAAAGCAGGAATGCATGTATTGGCAAGCCATGCAATTCCTGCATATATAAGTGCCCTTCCTTTGTGACATCCTAGTGTAACTATTCTGTCTATCTAAATAACATAGTTGACGCTTGAGATTTTTCTTATTTTTAAAAGCAAACCTAGGTATATCATCCAGTACTCCATCTAATTCACCTATAGTCTTTAAAATATTCCAATTCCATTTGAACACATCACAAAATATCCCAATATCCTCAGTATATGTAAGTGGGAATCTAAGTTTATTTTGTTCACTAAAACCTTGTTCTACACTATGATCTACTTTTTCCAGAAACAAAGGTTTGCCTCTGGTAGACCTTTCTACCATTAGTTCAGATACTTGCTTGCAAAACATCTTATTTGAGTAACTTCTATTGTTAAAATCATTCCCTATATTATCCAATGCCAACCAAAGTTGGACATCATCATTGTGAAGTCTCATAGTTCTCAATATCTGTCCTCTTACTACATTGTTACTGACAAATTTAGAATGCATGCTGCTTCTATGCAGCAATGCGTTTCTCCTAGTAGATTTCCTGTATATACTGGTTTGAATACCTAAAATGTCACTTTTCTTAAGTCTGATATCTAAAAAGTCTATTTCTTCCAAGGACACCTTACTAGTGAACTTAAGAAATGATGTTGTGGTACTCAAAAACTCAATAAAGATATTTAGCTCATCTTGCATACCTGTCCACAAGAGAAAAACGTCATCCACAAATCGGATTTACCACTTTAAATGTTGTTGAAAGGCTGGGTTGGTCAAAAAGGTGGTGTTCTCCCATTCAGCCAAGGCTAGATTGGTGTAGCTATTGGCACAAGGAGTCCCCATAGCTACGCCAAACTTCTGGAGGTACATGTCACGACCAAAGCAAAAAATATTATTCTCCAGTATAATCTCCAGCATAGAGCATATCAAATTCACTTTATCATTAGAATAAAATTGCTTGGAAAATAACAAAGGTCTAATGTTCTCAATGCCCCAAGCATTGGGGATCACCATTAATAACGATGTAATGTCTATAGTAACAAAAAATATTGTTCTGTGGTATTCCTAACTGCATCATAGAGTTTATGCAAAAACATGTTAGTATCTTTTAAAACATTACTACAAGTCTCAAGTACTGGTTGTAGAGCCTTTTCCACATAAATTGATAAAGGCTCAGTTATCCAGCCTCTGCTGGAGACAATAGGTCTCATCGGGGGGATATGAAGGTTTTTATGGACTTTAGTTAGTCCATAAATAGAGGGGTACAAAGGTGTATCAACAATAAAATATTTAAACAATTCTTCTGTTATTCTTCCTTCAATTAGAAGGTCAAAAATCATCACAGACACTCTGTTAAAAATAGCTTTAGCTTGTATAGAAGTAAATTTCTGATAGGTATCAGCATCATTCAATAGTGAAAACATTTGTGAGAGATATAAATCTTCGTTAAGTGCTACTACCCCCCCCCCTTTTGTCAGAAGGTTTGATTTCAATGGATTGTTGATGTTTCAGCTCATATAATGCATCATTTTCAGTTTTATTAAGATTATAATAACCACAGTAAGTCCCGTCTGCAAATATATGTCTAATCTCAGCCTCACATACTGCAACAAAAGTATCGACTACCGGGTGCATTTTTGGAACAAAACTACTAGGTTTAGAAAAGGTTGGACGTACAGTATCAGTATTCCCAAAAATAGTTTTTAATGTAAGTGTTCTGGCAAAAAGCCTCAACTCTTGTAAGATATCAGCTAAGTCAGTCTTCTGGGTAGGGATAAATGATAACACTCTATTTAAAACAGATAGTTGCGACTCAGTCAAAGAAATATCAGATATATTCAGGACCAAACCTTTGAACATGGCTCCTGGTAAATCTCTGCTGCTGCGTTTGAACATTCTGCCTGTTCAGGTCTTTGCCTCTCCTTCCATGACTCCTCGATCTCTCCTTGATAGGCAGCAGTTCTTGCAGTTAGAAAGGGAGTAATGGCATTTATTTTGGTCGTCTCTCCTCTTCCAAAAAAGGTTTGGTTGTAATATTTTGATTATCATTATCGACCTTATTTGAAGTAGAGAGATGGTCGATGGATAGAGTATTAGATGTCTCTTGTGTAAGAACTAGCGAATGCATAGTGTCATTGGATTTTGTTGGTAAGTTAGCATCTTCTTCCACTATCCTAGTGGTAGGTGGTGTGTCATGTAGCTCAGGAAGCCATTCATTCTCCTGTTGACGTATGGAGACATATCCTGATCTCCTTAAAAAATGGCAACAGATTAATTTACAGTTAGGATATGACTAAATGAAGTTGTGAATTGAGTATTTTTTACCCCAAGAACACAAACTGACTGAGGACTTGAAGCATTTTTATACAAGATTAATGAATACTTTTGCTAATGATATTATCCTCAATAGAATTGATATCTTACATGAACAGATATTGGGGTATGAAAAACACTTGCAGAGTGGCAAGCTAAAGAAACTTCAGAGAGATTTGACTGGCTTTCAGAGGGGGAGGATCTTTGCATGGCCCAGACCAAGTCAACAGGAGAATGAACAAGTTCCTGAGATACATGACACACCCCCTTCCACTAGAATAGTGGAAGAAGATGCTAACTTACCAACGAGATCCAAAGAAACTATGCATTTGCTAGTTATTACACAAGAGACATCTAATACTCTATCCACCAAACATCTCTCTACTTCAAATAAGGTTGATAATGCTAATCAAAATATTACAACCAAAAATTTTTGGAAGAAGAGAGATGAAAAAAAGAAATGCCATTACTCCCTTTCCAACTGCAAGAACCGCAGCCTATCAAGGAAAATCGAGGAGCCGTGGAAGGAGAGGCAAAGGCCTGAACAGGCAGAATGTTCCAATGCAGCAGCAGAGATTTACCAGTGCCAAGTTTCAAAGGTTTGGTCCTGAATATATCTGATATTTCTTTGACTGAGTCGCAACTATCTGTTTTAAATAGAGGGCTATCCTTTATCCCTACCCAGAAGACTGACTTAGCTGATATCTTACAAGAGTTGAGGCTTTTTGCCAGAACACTTACATTAAAAACAATTTTTGGGAATACTGATACTGTACATCCAACCTTTTCTAAACCTAGTAGTTTTGTTCCAAAAATGCACCCGGTAGTCGATACTTTTGTTGCAGTATGTGAGGCTGAGATTAGACATATTTTTGCAGACGGGGCTTACTGTGGTTATTATAATCTTAATAAAACTGAAAATGATGCATTATATGAGCTGAAACATCTACAATCCATTGAAATCAAACCTGCTGACAAAAGGGGGAGGGGTAGTAGTACTTAACAAAGATTTATAACTCTCACAAATGTTTTCTCTATTGAACAATGCTGATACCTATCAGAAAATTACTTCTTTACAAGCTAAAGCTATTTTTGACAGAGTGTCTGTGATGATTTTTGACCTTCTAATTGAAGGAAGAATAACAGAAAAATTGTTTAAATATGTTATTGTTGATGCACCTTTGTACCCCTCTATTTATGGACTAACTAAAGTCCATAAAAATGTTCATACCCCCCGATGAGACCTATTCTCTCCAGCAGTGGCTGGATAACTGAGCCTTTATCAATTTATGTGGAAAACGCTCTACAACCAGTACTTGAGACTTGTAGTAATGTTTTAAAAGATACTAACATGTTTTTGCATAAACTCTATGATGCAGTTAGGAATACCACAGAACAATATATTTTTGTTACTATGGACATTACATTGTTATTAATGGTGATCCCCAATGCTTGGGGCATTGAGAATATTAGGCCTTTGTTATTTTCCAAGCAATTTTATTCTAGTGATAAAGTGAATTTGATATGCTCTATGTTGCAGATTATACTGGAAAATATTTTTTGCTTTGCTAGTCACAAGTACCTCCAGAAGACTGGCGTAGCTATGGGGACTCCTTGTGCCAATAGCTACACCAATCTAGTCCTGGCTGAATGGGAGAACACCTCCTTTTTGACGAACCCAGCTTTTCAACAACATTTGAAGTGGTATATCTGATTTGTGGATGACATTTTTCTCTTGTGGGCAAGTACGCAAGATGAGCTAAATATCTTTATTGAGTTTTTGAATACCATAACATCATTTCTAAAGTTCACTAGTAAGGTGTTCTTGGAAGAAATACTTTTTAGATGTAAAACTTAAAAAAAGAGACATTCTAGGTATTCGAACCAATATATACAGGACACCTAATAGGAGAAATGCATTGCTGCATAGAAGCAGCATGCATCCAAAATTTGTAAGTAACAATGTAGTAAGAGGACAGATATTGAGAACTATGAGACTCCACAATGACTATGTCCTACTTCGGTGGGCATTGGTTAATTTAGGAAATGATTTTAACAATAGAGGTTACTCAAATAAGATGTTTTGCAAGCAAGTGTCTGAACTAATGGTAGAAAGGTCTTCCAGAGGCAAACCTTTGTTTCTGGATAAAGTAGATTATAGTACAGAACAAGATTTAAGTGAGCAAAATAAACTTAGATTCCCACTTACATATACTGGGGATATTGGGATATTTTATGATGTGTTCAAATGGAATTGGAATATTTTAAAGACTATAGGTGAATTAGATGGACTATTGGATGATATACCTAGGTTTGCTTTTAAAAATAAGAAAAATCTCAAGCGTCAACTATGTTATTTAGATAGACAGAATAGTTACACTGGGAAGTCACAAAGGAAGGGCACTTATATATGCAGGAATTACATGGCTTGCCAATATGTGCATTCCTGCTTTAAATATATTCTCACAGTCCCAAAGTTTGAAATGGTGGCCACACACTATGTTGATTGCAAGACAAAAAACTTAGTATATTTTGCCTTTTGCACAGCATGCAATGCCTACTATGTAGGCAAGACAAATCGCTTTATTAAGGAGCGCATTTAAGAACACTATAGAGATACTAATAATTGTAAAACTACTAGTGCTCTTTATAATCATATAGAACAAAAAGGCAGTTTACACATTTTACATTTTTTTGTTTTGGATATCTTGTTTGAAGGGAAAAGGAGTGGTGATATTAAGAATCGCACTGAAGCACTGCTACAAATGTGGATCCTTAATTAATTAATTAAATGCATATACACCACCCAGCATTAATGAAATGGTTTCTTTGAAGCCAATTCTTAAAGCAAGAAGTTTAAAACACTATATATATATATATATATATATATATATATATATATATATATATACAATATATTTTGAGTAAGGCAGCTATCAGCTATTTAATATGTTTTATATATTTTTATATAATATTATTTCTATATATGGTTTATTATATATTATTTTTATGTACTGTCTTTTTAATGACTTGGTTAATATATATGGTGTTAATTGACACATGCATTTAAGCAGATAAATTGTTGGTTTTGATGTAGTCTGATAAATCGATCACAGAGGTCATGAAAGCGCTTACTTTTAGCTCTTCATTAAAGATTTTTTATATTTTACTGGAGTACAATTGTGGTCATCCTGCACAGTCGTGCTGGTTTGGCTCTGCTTCTTTGTTGCTTATCTGCTGATATGCCAGGCAGTGTTGGAGAGGATGCACTCTTTTGGGCACAGAGATGGGGTGTGCAGGAATCCAGGGTCTTTGTTGGGCTCCTGGTAAAATATTTTGAACCCAGGCTGATGTAGTGCAGTTTCCAAGGCATGTAATGCAAGGAGGAGGCCTGGGACCTGTTGGTCAGGGAACTTACCAGTGCTACTGTTATCCCCTGCACTAGTGAGTAGTGTCATCACCATTATGATGACCTTAGAAGAAAGAGGGGAACCGTGGACACCTGGTCCCAAGAGGAAAGAGCTGGGTATGCCCCACATATATGTATGTATGTTTTTCACTGTTTTATCAAAAGATAAGCTTAATGTTTGCAAAACTGGTATGCATAATAGTGTGCTTCTCTCCCAACAGCTGTAGCTGAGATGAACTTACAATGCTGGGTGCCTGGCCAGGTTTTGCAGTGAGTGTGGTAAGTACAGATTTATTTTGCTAACTGCAGTACAATAAGCAAGAAAGAGTAAAGCATTTACTGCAATAAAATGTACACAATAAAAACTGTAGTGCAATAAATGGGGAAGTAGAACTGTATTGCAATAGATGGGCAATTAGAGCTGTAGTGCAATAAATGAACAATAACAACTGTATTGCAAAAAACAATAAACAATACAACTAGCAGTAAGCAAAATGGTATACAGCAGAATTGTGTTGTCATAACCATTGCAGGAGAGCTGTATGCATTACTTGTCTATGGTAAGGTTTCTGCAATCAGGTGTAACAGTGTAATAGCTGTAGAATGCAAAAGTAATGGTCTGCAAGCTGTATTGCCAACTCATTGTACAGTACAAGGCTGCCTCCAGGCCAATATCAGTCACATAATGTTTTCAGTTCCTTCTACTCCAGGTAATAAAAGTATATGGGTGAGGTAGCCTACTCTATGGGCAGATATTGTGTGTGGACTTCACATACATTTATCAGCAATATCAATAAAGTGTTAAGCAGTAATGCTGATTCCTAAAGACATCTGTCTTAATATATGCAGTACAGCTGTATTCCATTCATGTGTGTTCTACTGTCACTACAGTCAAGTATAACATTGTAATAGTGCTAGAATGCAAAACAAATGTCCTGTAACCTGTTCAACTCATAGTATGGTTCAAGGTTGTCTACAGGCCAATATCATTCACATAATGTTCTCATTTTCTCCCACTCCAGGAACAAAAGTTATATGGTTGAGATATAAGTTCATAGGTTCATAGGTTTATACTAGGCTATCTGCCCTAAGGCATTTATAAGCCTAGCCCAAAGTTTTGTGGCTTACGCCACCCCTTATGTTAAAAAATACTGTGCCCATTAGTTTGTTGTGCCTCTGTCCAGCAGTGACACAGAGATGATTCCCGGGGTAAACCTACGATCTCCCATCCACCGGTCAAGATTTCTCTTGAACAGAGCCAGCGAGGTGCTCTGCCTAACATGGACTGGGATTCTATTCCACAGCATAGGGAGTCTCTGGGTGACAAATCTATCCCTCCAGCATGTCCTATTTATATCCGTGCTAAGGTTTAAGTCACTTGCTCTAGTGGATCTGGTAGATTTGGATTTTTTTAGGTGGAGCATGTCCATTAATTCCGGGTTGGACATGGCCTTGTATGTCAGGCACAGGTCACCTCTGAGCAGGCAGTATGCGACTGAATAGAGCTGGAGTTTCTTCAGTCTGGCAGCATATGACAGATTTTGGAGTCCCTTTATCCTTTTGGTGAGGAACTTTTGGGGTCTCTCCAATTGCTGCAGGTGACGGGTGAGATACATCCCGAATGGGGCATTGTACTCGATCATTGGTCTGATAAGTGAAGAGTACAGGGGAACAATGACCTCACTTGATCTGGATGTGAATCCCTTCATGATCAGGTGGGCAATGTAGAAGGTCTTTCTAACCACTTTAGCAATGTGAGTGTCAAAAGAAAGGCCACTGTCAACCTGGGTCCCCAGGTCCCTGATAACCTCTTCTGTGCTTAATGGATTGCCACCTATATGGTAGCTTGGGGTTACCTTGTTTTTCCAGAAGGGTATGACTATACATTTTTTGGCATTTAACTTTAGGCCATGGCTCTGGCACCAGTTATCAGTTTCTGTGAGACCCCTCTGAAGGATATCTGTGTCCGATGTACTTTCCACTATGGCACCCAGTTTGCAGTCATCTGCAAACTTTGTCAGCCATAGTCCTCCTATGTTTGCCTGTACTTCTGAGAAGTAGATGCCGAACAACAGGGGGCCAAGGACTGAGCCCTGTGGGACCCCACTTGTGACTGGCTTGGAGTCTGACATGGCGCCAGCAACTCTAACCCTGTGGGTTCAGTCCTTTAGCCAGTTTGCAACCCATCTTGTGACATATGGGTTTACATTTAAGCTGGTATGTTTCTCTATAATACCCGAGTGGGGTATTGTGTCGAAAGGTTTTGCAAGGTCAAGGTAGGCTGTATGGACTGCCTTTCCCTCATCAATGGCCTTGGTGACTGTTTTGAAGAAGTCGACCAAGTTCAAAAGGCATGATCTGCCCTTGACAAAGCCAAACTGGGTCGGGTCCAATGTCTGCAAGTCCCCTATGTCTTTGTTTATGAGTTCCATTATGATCCTCTCCATAGCTTTGCAGACCAGGCTTGTTAAGCTTATGGGGCAGTCATTTCCAGGGTCCGTAGAGGTACCACCTTTGTGGAGTGGGACCACAGTTGCCGTACGCCACTCTTTGGGCACGTATCCTGTGGTAAGGCTAAGATTAAACAGCTGCCTTATATGCGGGTTTAGTTCCTCGTTGAGTTCGTGTAGCACACAGCCGGGGACACCATCCGGTCCAATTGATGCTGTGTTTTTAGCTTTAGAGAGAGCAGCTTTCACCTGCGCATTAGAGATGTCTGGGAGGCTACACTCTGCTGGGATAGTTATCTCTCCTTTTGGGGGGGAGAGGGGGGTGAAGTTTGCACTGAACCTGTCTGCCAGTATGTTGGCAATGTCTGTGGGTTCAGTGATTTTTGTATCATTTTGGACTAATTCTGCGCATATCTGGGAGTTTCCACCCAGGTTTCTAACATAGCTGAAGAAGGCCTTATGATTGTCTTTTGGATCTATTGCAATTTTTCTCTCAAATTTGGCCTTGGATGATTTTATGAGTGCTCGTATTTTTTACTAATAATGATCAAGGGTGTCTTCTCTTTTATGGATTTTGCTCTATCATGTAACAGCTTTCTCCTCTTATTGTAAAGTTTGTTTATGGCTGGGGTCCACCAGACTGGACGTTTGCCCTTGGTGGAAAGAGTCTTGGTTTTATTAGGGATTGCCTGATCCATGCAGTCCTGGAGGTGTTCGTAGAAGGCATTTGTAAGGGCTTCCGCAGCTTGGGTTGTGGTTTCCACTGGCTTGGGGGCCTTGAAGGATACCACACCAGTCTTGAGTAGTGTGAAGTTTGCTTTAGAGAAGTTCTTCACTGTGGTCTTTTTTGTTTGGGGTGGGGGCGGGATGTGGATTTCCAGTGAGATAAGTTTGTGATCTGATCTCACCAATGAGGGATATACTTCCGGTGTGGAGCATTTTGTCCCCATGTTTGTGATGATGAGATCTAGTATATTTTCTCCTCTTGTGGGAACGGTGACTAGTTGTTCCATGGCATTTGAATTTATGAACTCCAGGAACCTTTGGGCTAGAAAGTTGGGGCTTGAGTAATGTTCCCAGTCTATATTCGGGTATTTGAAGTCACCCAATATAATGGTGTTTGGAGATACATTTATACCCTCCAGTGTCTTCATGAAGGCTGTGTGGGGTTCCTGAGTTTGAGAGGGTGGCCTGGCATGCTACAAATTGTAGAGCAGTTTTGCCTATGGTTAATTGCACCTGGATGGTTTCCGATGCTTCATGCATTGCCACCAACCTGGAGGTGTGGGTATCCTTGATGAATATGGATACACCCCCTCCTTTTGTGGTGTGGTCCGGGTTTTGGGGCCGGAACGCATGATATGAGGTAAAACCTGATAGTGCCGGGGTGCTCTCAGGAGCCTTGAACCAGGTTTCAGTCACAGCACAGACATCGATGTTCTCCATACTGAGAAGGGCCTCGAGAGTGTGCATTTTGAGATTTAGACTTCTGGCATTGAGCAGCATTACCCTTAGTTTCTTCCCATTTTGTTTTCTAGGGTGGTAGGTTTAGAATTTGAGCCTTGCCTAAAAAGGCACTATGGGGTGGCAAGAGCCTTAACCAATATCCGAATCCCAGGGTGACAGGTGCAAGCCGTCCCTTCTTGAAGCAGCGTGGCTTGTCAAGCATGTCATCCCAGGCAGACAGACACTGGATCCCCTTTGAATGACACCAGAAATTAAGCCAGTTGTTAAAGCTGATCATCTTGTCTCTATGTTGTGGCATCATTCTTGGTGAAGGAAGGATACTGCTCAGGGTCAGGGTCATACCTGCCTGGGCTACATAATCAGAGAGCTCCTCTATGTCTCTTTTCATGTAGTCCAGGGAGGTACGTCTCAGGTCGTTCACACCAGCATGGACAATGACTGTGTCATATTTGTACTTGCTGTGGAGTGACCCGAGTGCTTGTGTTATGTGGCAGATTCTAGCGCCCGATAGGCAGCTTACTGTGACTCTCTCCTTGTTCAGCCTGGTGAGTGGGATGTCAGTGTGTCTGACTATGGAGTCACCTATGACAAGTATGTTTGGTGTTGTATTTGGCCTTAAGGGCAGTGACTGCTTTGCACACTGATTTTGTGGTTTATGTGTTGCCTGTGGTGTGTCATGAGGTGGCAGTTGCTTGGATGTCTGCTTTGGAGGCCTCTGCTGTTTAGGTAAATTTTTGCTCAGAGCCTCCAAGTATGACTGTGTGTTTATGTGTTTGATTCATTGTTGTGATAGCTTTATGTGAGACTGGTTTTGTGTTGTGTATAGTTGCCTTCTCCTCCTGTCTGGTCTTGCCAGTCCTGAGTTGAGAGAGCTCAGCCTCCAGTTTGGCTAAATAGCTGCATCTCTCGCAAGTATTTGAGTTATGTGGGAGGAGGAGATGGTTGTCAGTGTACATGAGGCAATTGTAACATTGCCTCAATATTCCCAAATTCACCAACTGGACAGGAGAGGACGCCAGCATCTGGCCCTTCGACATGCTAGAGAAATTTAGAAGTTAGTGGTGTAACTGAATAAGAGAGGACTTAGTAAGGAAGTGGGTACTCCTGGGGGGGGGGGTTGCTAGTGAGGGACTTTGTATAATACAGAAGTGCTAAACCTGAAAAGAAGATGCTTTTAAGACAAGTAAAAGCTTTTAGGAACAAGTGCTGCGGTTTTTAGTTAAGGGATATACTGTTTAGATTACTAGTAGAGCAGTTCTAAGGGAAAAAAATGAAGAACAGACTTTATGGAGCCAGAAAAAGTTTAACCTTGTTAAACCGGCGCTGCCCGATGCTGCTCTAGTGGCAACTCCGCGCTAAATCGCACTAAAGCACTCTAAAGTGTGCTTGATAGCAGGGGCTGGAAAGAGCCAGGAATTGACCCAAAACAGCCAATAAAACTACAGTTTCAAGTCAGTAACCACTCCCACGGGGGGCAGGGAAGCAGCTCAATGTTTATCACTGCCACTGATCAACAGAGAGACTTTCCTTTAGCCCAAGCAAAAATGGCCTCACAGAAACTTACAAAGCAGTTCAAGAACAGCAAGCCTGTAACTTGAACTTTTTTAAATCTCAAAAAAGTGGGAAAAAAGCAAGATTTTTTTTTGTTTTTGTTTTTGCAGAGATAGCAGAGGTTCACAAGTAATATCAAGTTATAACAGTGCAGTAAATGACCCCACACAAGAGTGCTAGGTCAAAGACAGAAAATATGCAAGTTTTGAGAAAAAACGATTTTAAAATTAAGTGCAAACAGGAAATTCAGTATACAGCTTTTGGTTGTGCTCTAAATACAGCTACTAATGCAGAAATCAAGTTTAACAACCCAGAAAATGCTCAAACTAGGCAGCTATGCAGAAAAACTTATCAAATAAACAGAGGAAAAATACTTAAAATCTCAAAAGTGGCTCCTTTCTTCTCTCAGCATTTTCTCCTCTTGGTGGGTGCTTCACCAACAGCCAACAAGCCTGAAAAGACACCAAAACCACGAGGCAACTAGGTTTTAAGAGAGGAAGATGAAGGAGTTTTGGAAATGACCCCTTTTGGCCAATAAAACTACAGTTTCAAGTCAGTAACCACTCCCACGGGGGCAGGGAAGCAGCTCAATGTTTATCACTGCTACTGATCAACAGAGAGACTTTCCTTTAGCCCAAGCAAAAATGGCCTCATAGAAACTTACAAAACAGTTCAAGAACAGCAAGCCTGTAACTTGAACTTTTTTAAATCTCAGAAAAGTGGGAAAAAAGCAAGATTTTTTTTTTGTTTTTGTTTTTTCAGAGATAGCAGAGGTTCACAAGTAATATCAAGTTATAACAGTGCAGTAAATGACCCCACACAAGAGTGCTAGGTCAAAGACAGAAAATATGCAAGTTTTGAGAAAAAACGATTTTAAAATTAAGTGCAAACAGGAAATTCAGTATACAGCTTTTGGTTGTGCTCTAAATACAGCTACTAATGCAGAAATCAAGTTTAACAAGCCAGAAAATGCTCAAACTAGGCAGCTATGCAGAAAAACTTATCAAATAAACAGAGGAAAAATACTTAAAATCTCAAAAGTGTCTCCTTTCTTCTCTCAGCATTTTCTCCTCTTGGTGGATGCTTCACCAACAGCCAACAAGCCTGAAAAGATGCCAAAACCACGAGGCAACTAGGTTTTAAGAGAGGAAGATGAAGGAGTTTTAGAAATGACCCCTTTTGGCCAATAAAACTACAGTTTCAAGTCAGTAACCACTCCCATGGGGGGCAGGGAAGCAGCTCAATGTTTATCACTGCCACTGATCAACAGAGAGACTTTCCTTTAGCCCAAGCAAAAATGGCCTCACAGAAACTTACAAAGCAGTTCAAGAACAGCAAGCCTGTAACTTGAACTTTTTTAAATCTCAGAAAAGTGGGAAAAAAGCAAGATTTTTTTTGTTTTTGTTTTTTCAGAGATAGCAGAGGTTCACAAGTAATATCAAGTTATAACAGTGCAGTAAATGACCCCACACAAGAGTGCTAGGTCAAAGACAGAAAATATGCAAGTTTTGAGAAAAAAACAATTTTAAAATTAAGTGCAAACAGGAAATTCAGTATACAGCTTTTGGTTGTGCTCTAAATACAGCTACTAATGCAGAAATCAAGTTTAACAAGCCAGAAAATGCTCAAACTAGGCAGCTATGCAAAAAACTTATCAAATAAACAGAGGAAAAATACTTAAAATCTCAAAAGTGGCTCCTTTCTTCTCTCAGCATTTTCTCCTCTTGGTGGGTGCTTCACCAACAGCCAACAAGCCTGAAAAGATGCCAAAACCACGAGGCAACTAGGTTTTAAGAGAGGAAGATGAAGGAGTTTTAGAAATGACCCCTTTTGGCCAATAAAACTACAGTTTCAAGTCAGTAACCACTCCCATGGGGGGCAGGGAAGCAGCTCAATGTTTATCACTGCCACTGATCAACAGAGAGACTTTCCTTTAGCCCAAGCAAAAATGGCCTCACAGAAACTTACAAAACAGTTCAAGAACAGCAAGCCTGTAACTTGTACTTTTTTAAATCTCAGAAAAGTGGGAAAAAGCAAGATTTTTTTTTTGTTTTTGTTTTTTCAGAGATAGCAGAGGTTCACAAGTAATATCAAGTTATAACAGTGCAGTAAATGACCCCACACAAGAGTGCTATCTCAAAGACAGAAAATATGCAAGTTTTGAGAAAAAAACAATTTTAAAATTAAGTGCAAACAGGAAATTCAGTATACAGCTTTTGGTTGTGCTCTAAATACAGCTACTAATGCAGAAATCAAGTTTAACAAGCCAGACAATGCTCAAACTAGGCAGCTATGCAGAAAAACTTATCAAATAAACATTGGAAAAATACTTAAAATCTCAAAAGTTGCTCCTTTCTTCTCTCAGCATTTTCTCCTCTTGGTGGGTGCTTCACCAACAGCCAATTAGCCTGAAAAGACGCCAAAACCACAAGGCAACTAGGTTTTAAGAGAGGAAGATGAAGGAGTTTTAGAAATGACCCCTTTTGGCCAATAAAACTACAGTTTCAAGTCAGTAACCACTCCCACGGGGGCAGGGAAGCAGCTCAATGTTTATCACTGCCACTGATCAACAGAGAGACTTTCCTTTAGCCCAAGCAAAAATGGCCTCACAGAAACTTACAAAGCAGTTCAAGAACAGCAAGCCTGTAACTTGAACTTTTTTACATCTCAGAAAAGTGGGAAAAAAGCAAGATTTTTTTTTGTTTTTTCAGAGATAGCAGAGGTTCACATGTAATATCAAGTTATAACAGTGCAGTAAATGACCCCACACAAGAGTGCTAGGTCAAAGACAGAAAATATGCAAGTTTTGAGAAAAAAACAATTTTAAAATTAAGTGCAAACAGGAAATTCAGTATACAGCTTTTGGTTGTGCTCTAAATACAGTTACTAATGCGGAAATCAAGTTTATCAAGCCAGAAAATGCTCAAACTAGGCAGCTATGCAGAAAAACTTATCAAATAAACAGAGGAAAAATACTTAAAATCTCAAAAGTGGCTCCTTTCTTCTCTCAGCGTTCTGAGATGTTATCATCAAATATTGTGTTTAGATTTTACAGACACTTATCAGCAATACCAATAAAGTGTTAAGCAGCATTGTTGATTCCTAAATAAATCTGTCTAAGTATTCCAGTATGGCTGTCTTCCTTGCATGTCTATACTAAGCTGCTGCAGTCAATTGTTACATTATTTGTAGATGTCTCCTGCAGTCACACCTATTGGGTTCTATTCCCATGACTGCCAGCTAAGGCATGATGACTGTCTAGTTTGTGTACTATTCACAAACATGCCTCTCAAGTCTCACAATTTCTCATAATGTAATTAAAACTGCCTAATCTGTCTATCACAGGATTACCAGAAAAATGATTGCCTGGAATGCAATGTATTACAAAATCCACTTACATAACACCTTGGTAGTTATATAAGTCTACAGTATGTGAAACTGTGCTGTGTAGTTGTGTACCTGTATTTGTTATTGCTTGGCCCATACTGACCCATGTTAATAGCCTGAGAGGTATGTATGTGCCATATCAGCTATAGGAGAATTGTAGTCACTGCACTCAAAACTGACACTAAACACCTGTAGAGTATTTATTTTCAGTGTTTTCAGGGATATAGTCTGCATTGTCAGTAATGGAATGTTTCTTTCTCTCCCCCACTCCTTATCTTCTTTTATTTGTTAGTGTTATTTATTATTATGATTTAATACTAACATGTTTTGTTAAACTAAATTTTGGTAAAATGTGATTTATTATTGTTATGTTTTATTATGATTGAATATTAACATATTTTGTTAACCTAAATGTTTTGCTGGCCTTATGGTTTAATTATTACTAGTATGCTGCTAACATACTGATTGTTATGTTACTTAATGATGTGTTAGACATAATATATATTAACATGTATTTGAATTAATAAATATGATGTTCCATTCTGTTAATACTAGCAATGGTTTCATTATTACTAATCTTAATTTATTACTATAACTCATTTACCACAGCTCATCAAGGGAGGCCATTTCCAGCTGATCCATCTACCTTGCCTCCTCCAGCTGTGGCATTGGGTCCCAGCACATCTGAAACCCAGACTGGCAGTACCCCCACTGCTGCTGCTGCACTCCCTGCAGTGTCAGGTAGTACTGCCCCATGAGACGGGGACAGGAACCTCTCTGGGAGCTGTGGTTGAGGGGGAGTTATCACCTGGGCTGAGCTGCTGGTTTTGGTGTGCAGGATAGTCTACCATGATTGTGACTGCCTCCTGAGCTAGATTGAGGACTTGCTAGCCAACCTGATGGGGCAGCTTTGCCATGGTGCCAATCCTCAACCACTGCCAGCCCTGGGGCAGTGTCAGAGCAGTGCTGACAGTCCCATGGGTGGAGATGTGAGTCAAATTGCTGCCTTGTGGAGGCACATGGGACTTAGATTCCACAACACCTGCCCTATCCAAGGTGATTATCCCCTCATGTGTCACACACTGCCCCTGCCTGCTGTATTGTCTGTCTTATCTATCTGCAACTGAATCCTCACCTACTCAACTTAGTTCCCCCACATGTACCTATGTCCCTTCCCCAACATTCCACTCTTACCTTAAAAAAATGTGCACCTGTCCCCCCCCAAAAAAAAAAAAAATTGCCCCATACATAGCTCTCCATTTCAAACATGTCCACTGGACACATGTAATTTGGTCAAATTGGCTTGGCAACACAATAATGTTTTCCTCATCCCTCTTTCTGGGGGTGAGATTTCAAAGCCATGTACAAATTCAGTCAAAGTGCATAGGTGTTGCTGTACAAGAAATGGATAGCTATGGTTCTTTCCTACACACTTCCTGCACATCCTTGCCTGCCTTTCACTACATTTTCCTCATGCTTGCACAATGCTGTGTGACGGGTCATGCAGCTTTGCTAAGCTCAGCTAAATAGAACTACATTGACTATATGTGTTTTTAAAATTGTAATACACACTTACAAAATAAACACCTGTCCCATATTTTGAACCCAAGACCATCAAACCTGCAGACCATTGCATTAACCTGTCATGGTATACAACTCTTAATTAAAACAGGTGGTTTAAGCAAAACATAGTAATTGCCAGTTACAGTCATTAAGCATGTTTCAGCGGAGCTACTTACCATGCAAACTTGTTTAAAAAGTAATGGAAAAAATGGGAGTGTACCTTGGACTCTGGTGCAATAGTACACCACTAGAAAGCCAAATACATAATAATGGAATCAAGTAAAGCCTGTGATTGCAGGTAAATGTACCCTTTTATCATCAACATGTAAAAAGACATATCCTAAGGCGTTAATGGAAAAATACATGTTCATCTGGGACCCTGGTGCAGAAATACATCCATTTAAACACATGCACATACTGATGGATGAAGAAAATGTTTGGCAAAGCCTGTATGTGTGCACATATGTCTTGTATACACCTGTTGTAGCAGTTACTGAGTAGCTCTGTCTATTAAATACCTTGTAAACAGTACATTTTGCCCCACACAGTCCTGGGTTCAAATCCAGTGGCATGTAGCAGTAGAATTATAGTATTGTGAAGCCAGGAAATAATGACTGAGTCATGCAGTCTTTATCTACACAATGCATATCAAATGAAATGTCTGCATTTTACTGATGTATGTCACAGGCCTACAGATAGAAACACACTTCACATATCCTTATTCAAAGGTATAAGTGCATAAAGTGTCACACTGTGCATTAATATGCATTCAGAGACATTCAACTCAGGTACTGAAAATGGGGGGCAGTAATATCAGAGTGCACCACACAAATCCTTTCAAACTCACAGTGCTGATTAGCACAGCTGCACACCTTACATACACAACTGAAGTACCTACTTGTAACAAGGACTGATTTCATACACACTCCAAATTACTACCAGACTGTACCAATTGGCCTGATAGTCACCCAAATAGTGGACATGTTGTTATATTTATTCCCTCATATTGCTCAAGGACACAACAAACATGTGGCCTAGTACTCTGTTAGTGATACCATTGCCTAACATACTTACTTTAAACACATGTCTTAACTGGGCAGGAAAAGGTAGCCTCACTCTGGCTTTGCCTCTACACCAAGGCTGACACAGCTCCAACACTTACTCCTACCGCTTGTTGTCCTCCATAGTGTTCACACTCTCTACCTATGCGTATTACCTGCAGCAGCAGCTGCAGTCTGTAGCACACTGTGGCACAGGTGGGGGTTTCAGGGGCTGAATCTGTCCCAGAGGTTGACATCCCTCTTCTGCGCCCATTGTTACTGCACACAGTCAGTATGCCTTCATATACCCAGTCCCTGGAGACAACAGATACTGGACAGTCAGAGGGTGGGGACATTGAACATGAAAGTGTGGCAACTATGACTCCACTGACTGTAGACACTGGCCTTAACCAGAGAGCTGGCAAGGTCCTATATGGGCAGATTGACAGGGGTGCTTGTAGGAGACCTGCTGTCCATCCACCACATGTTACAGGTGTCACATCATGGGTCACTCAGCACATGTTTCGTGCCATCATGGATGCATAGGCATGTTTTGAATGGAACACTAGTCGTATGCTTAGGGTTATGGATGCAGCACAGTCTGACATCTGTGACTTCCTCCACTGTACTGGGGACACCCTGGGTCAGTTCAGTGATGCAGCAGACAGGAGGTGAGCTGAGACAGTGTTTTTCATGGGCCACACATTGTTTGTGCTGGAACGTGTGGTTGGAGTAAAGCGTTGGACTCATGGTTGTAGGTCAGCAATCCCGTCTACTGAGAGACCATGTAGTCATGCACAGTCATGCTCCCATAGTGTCAGTACATCCAGTGCTACATTCGGGAGTGTGCTGTCCACACCATGACATGGAAGGCCATGGGTTCTTGGTCCTGGGTTCTCCTGTGTGAGACACAGTCCCAGCAGACAGCAGTCACCATCAGGTACTAGCACCGCTTCTGACCTTGGGCATGGAGGTGCCAGTGCAACTGTCATCTCTACCATGTACTGTCCAAAGATATCTAACATGCACACTTGTAGGGCTAGCACTAAGCTTGACTGTGTTCATGCACACACTCACACACCACTGTCAAATTCAGGACACCTACAGACGCACACAACACCTTTCCATGGTATATATAACCTGCTTAATTGCCTGACTCACACAGTTGCTGTAAACTGTTTGGGTCAGCCTAGACCTCCTGCACCCCCACCCAGTGCTCTGTGCAAGTGATGATACCTGTGCCACATCCCTGTCATCCTCAACATTGATGCAGGAGAATGAAGCTATGTGTCTGATGCACAGGGTGACTATATTAGTTAACATGTCCTTGTGCAATGCAGTGTTGTTTTGCCATGCCACCTGTAGTTTTTACTGACAGATACTGTATCCTGCATTTTTCACGAGTACGCCACATACTTTTGTATACCTTATGTTGTATGATGTTCTAATGGCTGTATAGTTACACAGTGACAAGTGTGTTATGGACCTGTTTCTGTTTCTGATTCAGGAGTTTGTTGGGATAATCTATGAATACACAGTGGCAATAAAGCAGTACAGGATGTCATGTCAGTACAGCAGAAATATGTCTTCAGCAAGGTACAGCACTATAAGTGCATGGCTCCATAGGTTCAAATGTGTATAACAGGCTAGCAAGAACAATGGCGGCATTTGGTGTACTCATGCATACCTAATCTGTGAAAAGGTCTGCTACCCTTGATAAATGTCACCAGGGTTTTGTGAACTAACACAACCACAAGCTGTGGTGATAGAGATAACCCATCAACAAATATCATGTGTCCAGTACAGACAGTTGCCCAACACCAGTTATGATTCTCGTGTTCTGCATCTCATTGTGTAACCCGCACATGATGTATGTCGCAACAGATATGTGCTTTACATGCATGGGAGGGGTCTGTTTCATGTAGGATATATTGTCTGTGTTACATACCTGTCTCTCCAGCAGGAACTATGTATACCACAGTTCTGTTGTAAGCATGTAGAACAGGTGAGACATGTGTTAGTCCTGTCATGAATATGTGGGAGGCACACAATGGGATCTAACATCTCCCAGCATGGAGCCATACACATCCCCTCCAAAGCATTTAGGAGACAGACTACACATGTACGATCATGACATGGACTCCATAGGATATGTTATCTATACTATGTATTGGTGTACTATGGAACCTGTGTGACTGCAACAGTTGTACAATATGCCTATGTAATGACATGACAAGGGTGCCATTTCACACAATATTTACTGACTGCCATATTCAGTATAGTAGTGACAGTCTGGGATTTACATCTCAAACCTGTCAGTATAGGTTATACAACAGTGAATACATCCCCACATCTTAATGACCTGTGAAAGTCAAAGGCTACATTACTCTCTGTGTCCATAACCCCATGTATAATGGCTCAACTGTGTGTGGTGTGCAGACACTACAATATTTTGCAGGGGTGGATGATTTCCCACAGGATAGTATTGTGTAGTCATTGGCATTTAGTCTTTATCAGTGGGTCAGCGAACAACTGACTGCATCTTAGGCTATCCTGGATAACTGTTGGCTCTGTGTGGGATATTGTGGCAGGTCCTAATATGCAATCCCCTGCTAATCTACTCAGTCAAAGGTCACTGACAGTGGCTGTGGTTAATGTAAGTATGTTATAGGGGTGGCAAATGTCACTTTGGATAACTACGCAAAAAGTAGAGTACAATTTAGAAAAGGTAATTGTATGACTAAGGGCACAGTATATTTAGCCTTATGTAAGGATTGCCCAGCATTTTATGTTGGAAAGTCTGAAATGTCATTAAAAAAGTGGGTTTACAAGCATACTTACAACATCAAAAAGAAAAATTTGAATAGTGCATTATACAGGCATCTGCATACGGAACCCAGTCATGTAGGGTTTCTTTTTGGGATTTTGGAACAGGTATGTGTGGACCCTAGAGGGGGAGATTGGGAGAATTGGTTAGGCTGCAGGGAAACCTTTTGGCAGTTGAAACTGAACACATCCCAACCCCCAGGGTTAAACAACCATATTTCCATTAAGCCCCTTTAAAAAAAGAAAAGTGAAAAACTGTAACATATAAAAGTTTCATTTACTTTCTGTGTTTTGTGTTGTGAAAAGCTTTTTCTGCTTATTAACTTAAAACACTGTATGACTGAACACTTGTAGGAAATTTATAATATGTTATTTAATGTATAGTGATGATCGTTAAATATGTCTTTGACTACATCTGTCAGTGGATTGTTGTGTAACATTTGCCATATTTTTAGAGTGTCTCTTTAATTTTCTTTGGCGCCTTTTTATGAATGGGAGTATTTATTGACTAGACTTTATACCTGCATTTACACTTGAAAAAGCCCTGAATTTCTGTCAGGGTGAAAGCGCTTGTGGTGAATTTTTAAATAAATCCTTTTACTGGCTGACATCTGCTGCTGCCTGGACCATTTGTTTGGTTATTGGTTTTTCTTTTCGGTCCTGCATCTGTTACTACTTTTACCTGTGGCATATAGACTACTCAGAGGTGATCTGTGCCTTGCATATGGGGCAATGTTTGACCCTGCTTGATTGTATATGCTGCCTATCTGTAGGAGGCATAGTAGATGGATAACTCACTGTACGAACATTAACCTCGTAAGTAACATTAGTACTACATTCTAGTGGGAGACATTTGTCTAGCAGACTTAAACACACCCTTGAAACAGAACCCTGCCCAATGGCACACAGACCATCTCAGTACACCTCAGCACATGCCATCTGTATGATTGGCTGGTTGAATGTTATCTTAATGGGTCTATATCAGAACATTGAAGTATTAAAACTTCAAATGTTCTGATATCGAACACTATTCAGCGAACTCTAAGAATAACGAAGCTGCAGAACAGCCAATTCTTTCCTCGGGAAAGAATTCGGTTGGCCATTTCTGTGGCTTCACTATTCTTAGCACTGTGGAGGAAAGTTACGGGTTGGGTTCAGGTAAATGTGTGATTGTTTGTACGTTAGGGTTAGGGGTAGGTTAAGTGAGTTAGGGTTAGGGCGCGGGTTAGGCATGTGTGCAAAAGTGACAGACTTTAGGGTTAGGAGCGGTTTAAGTGAGTTAGGGTTAGGGCGTGGGTTAGGTGAGTGTGAGATAGTGACAGACCTTAGAGTTAGGGTTTGGGTTAAGGTAAGTGGGTAGATAGTAGTGTATGTTTAGTTTAGTGTAGCATTAGATGTAGAAATTTAAGTGTATGTGTGTTGTTGCTGTTTGTTTGATGTGCTTGTGTTGTGTGTATGTGTTTTGGAGCAGCAAATATTTTACATGGGAAAAAATTCGCTGTTCTGAATGCTCAATATTTTCATGTTTAGATTTTTTGTGGCTGATGAAATAACGGTCGCTATTTTCATCTTTCGATAACATGATATAAACACATCTTAACACAAGGTGTCTGCCTGTGTCCCTCTTGGACTGGGGCAATATGTGCTGATTCTGCAACTATGGGTATAAAGAGGTCTATGGCTGTGAAGGCTGTATGACCATTATGCTAGTGAAGTTCAAATGTCCTATGGTTCCATAACATGGTGTAAAATGCTGTAATAGGTTCACACACAAACATGGCTACATTGAGGCTAGCACCACTTCCAATCACTGCATACATGACACGCCAAGGCACACACATAGTGCAAGTTGGCTGCATGTAGATGAGAACACTTACCTATGTAATGGTACACACTACAGATCACAGTACATGATGCACACAACACACCTCATGTCTGCTAATACTGTCAGTTTAGGACATATTATGCTTGATGGCATCAGCAAGCCTTGTTCTGGTAGCCTTTGGGGAGGTCACATCACACACACTACAAATAAAATGCTGCAAAACCCTACTTATTTCTAAGTTACCAAGGTGATCATATTGATGTCATGCGACATACAAACACACCAAGAAGCCTAGAGTGAGATTAGAGTCCCTATCTATCTAGTCTTACATATTATAGTTTGCAGTACTTATCGCACATGCCACTGCTTAAGTATGTTACTATAATTTCAGCTGGTAGCCTTAAGAAGAGGGCAGTTTGTAAGCCAGTAGCCAGTTACAGGGCCAGAAAGTGCATAACCATTACAGGTGGATAGCCCATGAGGACATGTCAGTTGTTTTGTAGGAGGATACACAAACATGCATGCACCAAGTAGTCTGAAGTGAAATTAGAACCTCTACCTATCTAGTCTTACACACTGTAGATCACAGTACTTATTGCATGAGCCACAGATTAAGTCTGTTACATATGTGATTGCAGGCACAGTACTTGTGCATTACACAAACTAGGCTTGTGTTGAACAGCATCTGTGGCCTGCAGAGTGATATTGCTTTGTTCTGTTATCTGCATCTAGTATCCTAGCAGTGAGATAACTGTTATCATCCTAGCTATGTGTGTACAGTTGCCAGTATGGCCATATGTGGCTGTTTGCACTTATATAGGCAAACCTGTGGGCAGAAACAGTTTGCCCTGTCCATATATGCATTGACAACATTATACCTTACACCACTTGCTCACCTGTGTCTGTCTACATGGTGACATCCAGCATACACAATTGTCTGTATGTAAGTGGATTATGTACTGTTGTGCCCTTAGCTTGGATCCTTTGAGCAACAGTATGGATATGTGATTGCGCAGATTTATTCACCATTATTAGGATATTTGGGACAATATGGACATCCATACACATATTTATGTATATAACAGGGATGTATATATAAATGTAGCTGTGTGTGTGTGTATGTGTGTGTGTGTGTGTGTGTGTGTGTGTGTGTGTGTGTGTGTGTGGGTGTATGACATGTATATGCGTTATGTAGATATATGGGGAGAGTCTATATATCATTTTAATATATATAGCTATATGTATATATATATATATATATATATATATATATATATATATATATATAAATATATATATATATATATCGGTACATATCTATTTGACACTACATAGAGATAGATATACTATGTATGTGAGAGAGAGAGAGTGACAGACAGATATGTAGTTATATATATATATATATATATATATATATATATATATATATATATATATATATATATATATATATATCTGTATGTAAAACCCAGTCACTGGGGATGCACAAGCCAGTGCATTTCTTTGTGCCAGTCCCAAGCCCGGATAAATGGGGAGGGTTGCATCAGGAAGGGCAACCAGCATAAAACTTCGCCAGAACATTTCATGCAGTCACCAAGAAAAATTTTTATACCGGATCGGTCGAGGCCTGGGTTAACAACGACTGCCACCAGTACTGTTAGCCTACAGGGTGCTGGCGGAAATTGGGCTACTGTTGGCCGAAGGAGGAGAAGAGGCAGAAGACATGGCCGAAGGCATGAGGAGAGGAGAAAGGCTAGGACTGTGGTAGTGAGGGTCGGAACTTTGAATGTTGGCAGTATGACTGGTATAGGGAGAGAGCTAGCTGATATGATGGACAGAAGGAAGGTTGGTATATTGTGTGTGCAAGAGACCAGATGGAAGGGAAGTAAGGCTAGGTGTATCGGAGGTGGGTTCAAATTGTTTTATCATGGTGTGGATGGGAGGAGAAATGGCGTAGGAGTTATTCTGAAGGAACAGTATGCTGAGAGTGTTTTGGCGGTGAAAAGAGTGTCGGATAGAGTGATGCTTATGAAGCTGGAAATTGATGGTGTAATGATGAATGTTGTTAGTGCATATGCTCCACAATCTGGGTGTGCAATGGATGAGAAAGAAAAATTTTGGAGTGAATTGGATGGAGTGGTGATGACTGTACCCAAGGGTGAGAGAGTGGTGATTGGAGCAGATTTCAATGGGCATGTTGGTGAAGGGAACAGTGGGGATGAGGAAGTGATGGGTAGGTATGGTGTTAAACAAAGGAATGCAGAAGGTCAGATGGTAGTGGATTTTGCGAAAAGGATGGACATGGCTGTGGTGAATACATATTTTAACAAGATTGAGGAGCAAAGGGTGACATACAAGAGTGGAGGAAGATGCACACAGGTGGATTATATCTTATGTAGGAGGGCCAGTTTGAAGGAGATTGGAGACTGTAAAGTGGTGACCGGAGAAAGTGTCATTAGGCAGCATAGGACAGTGGTTTGTAGGATGACGTTGGTTATCAAGAAGAGGAGGAGGAGTGTGAGGGCAGCACCAAGGATCAAGTGGTGGAAATTGAAAAAGGGTAATTGTGAGGTGGAGTTCAGGGATGAGTTAAGGCAGGCACTGGGTGGCAGTGAAGAGTTGCCAAATAGCTGGGTAACTACAGCAGAGCTAGTAAGGGAGACGGCTAGAAAGGTGCTTGGTATCACATCTGGACAGAGGAAGGATGACAAGGAGACATGGTGGTGGAATAAGGAAGTACAGGAGAGTATACAGAGAAAGAGGTTGGCAAAGAAGAAGTGGGATTGTCAGAGAGATGAAGAAAGTAGACAGGAGTATAAGGAGATGAGGTGCATGGCAAAGAGAGAGGTGGCGAAGGCTAAGGATAAGGCATATGAAGAGTTGTATGAAAGGTTGGACACTAAGGAGGGAGAAAAGGACCTGTACCAATTGGCTAGACAGAGGGACCAAGCTAGGAAAGATGTGCAGCAGTTAAAGGTGATAAAGGATAATGAGGGAAACATATTCACAAGCGAGGAGAGTGTGTTGAGGAGATGGAAAGAGTACTTTGAGGGGTTGATGAATGAAGAGAATGAGAGGGAGAGAAGGTTGGATGATGTAGGGATAGTGAATCATGAAGTACAATGGATTAGCAAGGAGGAAGTAAGGATAGCTATGAAGAGAATGAAGAATGGAAAGGCTGTTGGCCCAGATGACATACCTGTGGAAGCATGGAGGTGTTTAGGTGAAATGGCAGTGGAATTTTTAACCAGATTGTTTAATGAAATCTTGGAAAGTGAGAGGATGCCTCAGCAATGGAGAAAAAGTGTTTTGGTACCGATTTTTAAGAATAAGGGTGATGTGCAGAGCTGTAGTAACTACAGAGGGATAAAACTGATCAGTCACAGCATGAAGTTATGGGAAAGAGTAATGGAAGCAAGGTTAAAAAGGGACGTGATGATTAGTGAACAGCAGTATGGTTTCATGCCAGGAAAGAGCACTGCAGATGTGATCTTTGCTCTGGGAGTGTTGATGGAGAAGTACAGGAGTTGCATTGTGTTTTTGTAGACTTAGAGAAAGCATATGACAGGGTGCCTAGAGAGGAGTTGTGGTATTGTATGAGGAAGTCAGGAGTGTTAGAAAAGTATGTAAGAGTGGTACAGGATATGTACGAGGGTAGTGTGACAGCGGTGAGGTCTGCGGTGGGAGTGACAATGTGTTTAAGGTGGAGGTGGGGTTACATAAAGGATCAGCTCTGAGCCCTTTCTTATTTGCAATGGTGATGGGCAGGTTGACAGACGAGATCAGACAGGAGTCCCCGTGGACTATGATGTTTGCAGATGACATTGTGATCTGTAGTGAGAGTAGGGAACAGGTGGAGGAGACCATGGAGAGATGGAGATATGCTCTAGAGAGAAGAGGAATGAAGGTCAGCAGGACTAAGACAGAATATATGTGTGTGAATGAGAGGGAGGATAGAGGAATGATGAGGATGCAAGGAGTAGAGGTGGCGAAGGTGGATGAGTTTAAATACTTGGGGTCAATAGTTCAGAGTAACGGTGAGTGTGGAAGAGAGGTGAAAAAGAGAGTACAGCAGGATGGAGTGGGTGTAAAAGAGTGTAAGGAGTGATTTGTGACAGACGAGTACCTGTAAGAGTGAAAGGGAAGGTCTATAAGAGGGTAGTGAGACCAGCTATGTTATATGGGTTGGAGACAATGGCATTGACAAAAAGGCAGGAGTTTGAGCTGGATGTGGCAGAATTAAAGATGCTAAGATTTTCACTGGGTGTGACGACGGTGGACAGGATTAGGAATAAGTATATTAGAGGGTCAGCCCAGGTTGAAAGGTTTGGAGACAAAGCCAGAGAGGCACAATTACATTGGTTTGGACATGTGCTGAGGAGGGATGCTGAGTATATTGGGAAAAAGATGCTAAGGATGAAGCTACCAGGTAACAGGAGAAGAGGAAGGCCTAAGATAAGGTTTATGGATGTGGTGAGAGAGGACATGCAGGTGGTTGGTGTGACAGAGCAAGATGCAGAGGACAGGAAGAAATGGAAACAGGTGATCTGCTGTGGCGACCCCTAATGGGAACAGCCGAAAGAAGATGATGATGATGATGATATATCTGCATGTATAGACATATCTGTAGATAACAGGTCATTTTGATGAAGGGGCAGCAGAATTGCGCTCATTTTAACTAAGTGTATGGGCATGCACAAAGGGACTGTCAGTACTTATAAACTGACTCCAGGCCACACCTACCTGTACTCCAGTCCGGGATTTTGTGTGTTACAGACAATGACATCTGTCCCTTTTTCAGCAATACTGCACTTCACTCAAAATGTCCATGGCATTCCCCAGGTGTCTGCTGTACGTAATATGTGACTGAGGTTCATAATGGTACACCACACACAGACAGTCTGTGAAAACACCAGCATAATAATACCTCACATGCAAAAGATGTGACTACTTCCAGATTAGAACCAAGATCATCACCCATGCTAACTTCCCTAGTCCACTGAGCCACACAGTCTCCCAGACAGAGAGCACTCATTCATCGCACAGTCAACAGCAAACAGATGTATGTTGTTATTCCTGCATCATATGTGACATACAACCCTGAGATTACCTTATCTGCTGATATACCATTGCTAAAGCAGTTATATGGGAACACTACTGTGTTGGGGGTGGGGGGTACAACAGCACATGATTTGCTAGGATAGATAGTAGTCCAAATATCATGTGACCCCACTGTTTAACATCTGCCTTGACTGATGTAGTGAATATTCCAACCATGAGGCCTACTGATTATTAGGGAAGACATACTATTGTATTGGGTACCTGTAGTCCCATGTAGATGTTACTTCTGTCCACATAGCCATACTGCATTTCCTTGCATAAATGCAGCAGATCCATACATACAATACCATATTATAGTAATCTATACAAGTAGTGATTAGGTTAAAGACTTAACTTGTGAATGCAGCATGTTGTCAGAACTGTAGTTCAGGGCTGACTCAGTGTAATGCAAGCAGTACACAGCCAATACGTAGATAGGTACAGGTTATATTGGTTGCCTGGCATCAAAAATTTACTATATGTATGTCAGTAACAGTAAGGTGTCAGTCCATAGCACCCTAGGTTGTCAGTGAATGTGCTATGCATTGTGTCTTAGCCAAAGCCAGGGCATACTGGGCACACCTACGTCTGCCTACAGGGACATCATCAGGGGATTTCTCCTCTGAGTCCTCTTGTGACTGTGTTGACCTAAACACTGGTGGGGGGCTGTGTATCCCTTTGCTGCTTCTGCTGCAGCTGTTTCTGCAGGATCATACTGTGTAGCATGGCACATACTGTGGGCATATGTGCACATATGGCTGGAGAGTACTGCAGGGCTCCAACAGATATATCAAGGCACCAAATCCATGACCTAGAAGCCAAAACACATGCTCTATGATGTTCTTTGTGTGTGCATGTGCCTTATTATGGTGTACTTGAGTGTGAGTGTATGTGTGTGTATGTGTGTGTGTGTGTGTGTGTGTGTGTGTGTGTGTGTGTGTGTGTGTGGATTTCTGATGGGTGTCATAATCAACGGTTCCAGTGCGTAGCCAGCATCCCCCAGTAAATGACCTTGTGAGATGTCTCCCCTAGTAGACATCCGGTACAGCTGTGATGCATGACAAATATGGGAGTTGTGATAACTGTCAGGGCTGCCAACACACATATTCATGGTAATTCTCTGGGCATTGAACATGACCTGGCAGTTGATGGGGTGGTATACCTTGCAGTTGACATAGATTCTGCCCTCTTCACTCGGTGGTGACTTGATGTGTACATGAGTGCAGTCTCTGCACTCAGTACCTCAGGGTAGTGTGCTTCATGATAGATGTGTTGCATATTACTGGCCCTTGCCTCAGGGGTGAGGGGAAAATAAATGTGCTCACTGGCATTAGGTAGCATGGCATCCAGGAACTGGTGGAGTACCCTGGATGCTGATGCCTGTGAGACCCCCATCATTACCCAATTGGTCTTTGGAAATTACCCATAGCTAGCATCCTAAGGGCTACACATACCTTTGTTTTCACTGGGATGGGTTCCCCTCTGTTGGCTGTGGGTCTGAGTTGAGGGTGGCAGAGCTCAGTGAGTTCTTGTAGTATGTCTCTATCCACCCTGTAGTGCTCTACAATCTCCAGCTCATTTAGCTCCTGGAAGATTACCCTGGGCCTGAACACTCTTCTCCTTCTCTGTCTAGGCCTATTGTCAGCAAACCTGCAGCAACAACACTAACTTTAGCATCTAACACATACACATGTAGCAGACCTGCAGCAGCCCCAAGCATTCACTCAGTTAAAATTCCCAAATCTGTACTTCAATGGTGCAGAGTATGGGGGAAAAATCAGATTGGAGGGTATATACATACTTTATAGTGCTCTGCTGTAGGTGCTGACTATGTGATTGACTACCTATGATGCATTCCACTTGCCTAGTGTATCATTAACATCATTTAATGACCCTAGTTTAAGTTAAACAAGGGTCAAACTGAATTAATATGCCATTGGCTTTTAGATACACTCAGCACTGCAGTGCACCACATGAACGTGCACACCTTAGGTAAACAAAGCTTAGCACTTGGTGTACACCCCCCCAAACTTCCATGCTCAGCGTCGTGGTGAGCTACACAAAAACATGAAAACAAGTGCCCCATAGCTAAACAAAGCTTAGAAGTTAGTGCATACACCCTCCCTCCAAAAGCACACTCTTAGCATGGTGGCACACAATGCAAACAGGCACAGCTAAGCTGAAATAAGCTTAGAAGTCATTGGACACACCCTCCCCTGATGTCAGTTACATACTCTGGAAACACTGACATGGTTCTTTGCCTACACGAAGGGGATATGCGGACACGATTAACCCTTTATGCTATTCAGTAATTCTACCTCATTTGCATAGGGATCCGTGCTCACAACCTGGAAACTACACACTTCATAGGCCTATGATGTTTGCAGCACCACCAATGCACCATTGTAGATACTCCACACAAGGTCCTATAATACCTTTCTGTCACATAATATTAATTTTGTTTTTTCCAATTTTTTTTTTTTTTTATAAAGCATGTTTGCACACTGGAGCACACCACACAAACATTCCTAGATTATTAAAAAAATAAAATTAATTTATTTCCTTTAATTTTTCAGACACACATGAGCATAGTTTTGCTCATATCTGTATATGATATGCTATTTCTGTCCATCTATTTACATTTTTACAGCCCCTTCTGTGTGTCTACACTCCTGTATATGGAATATTTTCCATGTACACTGCAGACTCTGACACGGGGTCTGAAGAGTTGCCTATTTGCTTGGATCACTTTACTTGACTCATTTACATGAGTTTCACCTGCTTATGAGGTGATTTGCATGCCACTGAATGTCCCATGCTGGCGCATGCATGCACGCCGCCCAGCAGTCCTTACTGAATCTAAAACCTGCTGAGTTTTGTGTAAGCAGCACAACGCAATGCCAATGTCTATATGGTAAAAATAAAAAAAAGTGTAGGCTTTATTAAATTCCCCCGTACTTTGTTAAATGGTGTCTTGTGTAAGTACTTTTGCCCCATTCAGAGACTTCTTCAGACAAGTAAGTTACTTCAGGCATCATTTGGTAAACCTTTACACTGGTTTTGGAATTCTGAAAATCCTTTACTTGTCAGATTTGTCCTGAACTATAGATACAGTTTGACTAGGGTTACTACTGCTTTTCAAATAAATCATTACAAAGCACATTTACAGCCATCATACCATTACTACCTACTCGATTCTTGTACCAGAAATAGCAATATTTAGAGTTGTTATAGCAGCCGTTTTAAATACTTATTATAACAGATAGCACGTTCCATTATTTTAACTTCATTTTGCCACATTAAGCCAACATTTCTATTTTCTAATTACAGATGAAGCACAGTGCATCAGGAATATAGAGTATCAGGCTCAACTTCCATATTCAAGCTGACTTGTATGATTAGTGTTAAAAATTTTGAGTTACTATAGTGTGAAATATGATTATATGTCCATGCATTGCCTCATATCTCACTTTCACTGCCGTGGTATAAGCTATGTATGAGTTCAGTTGCTGGGATTTAATTAATACTGTGCTGTCTCATATATGAGTCATTCAGTTTAAGCTTTAACTTGTTTAGACTTGTAAGGTGGTGACACTTAATTAATTCTTACCAGTGGTAACTGGCTCCTGTGCAATGCTTGAAAGTAATAGATGTGGTCAGGAAGCTAACTATGATGTGAGAATTGCTACATGACATTCATATGCAATTCTGACATTATGAAATGATATAAGCAAACAGCTATGAGAAGTCACATCTATAATCCTGGGAAAATAAGTAAAATGTTAAAAAAGACAAAGTGCAAATATCAAGCATGCAAATGGAAGAACTAAGCCCAGAATGTAAATAAGAAACAGCTCTATTATAATAGGAGCTATGGCCTCATCTTTCTCCTCTAGGATTAGTGTGAATGCCTTTAGTCTGGAAGGGAAGACTTTGAGACGAATGCAGCAGTATGTGATGCTTCCATCTGCAAATCCCACCAGAATTTACTGAAAGAAAGACAGATGGCTCAATCATGTGGCATATACACACACTTATTTAGATGTCACAAATATCTAAGGCACCGAATTTTCTATGGTAATGTATCCTTTTCTGTCTTCAGTTACTCATCTCTAACATATATCAGCAAATAAAACTTTACTGGAGTTCTAGTCTTGACTATTAAACAATTCAGGACAAGGTTTGATTTTACCTGAAAAAATATTAGCCAGCATTCCAGTCTTCAACTACCTGAATTTCAGAGTTGAGGTTATTTCACAACACTCTGTTATAGAACTTACATTCTTCAAGGCTGAAGTTCAAAAGAGTAATTTAATGTCTAGCAAGTGTGTTATGTTTTGAGAGAAAAAAACACTTAATAATGTGGCACATAAAATTAGTGTCGTATGTGGCCTCCTAGAACCTCTCATTATGTCAAACCCAGACCAAGACTATTAAATCATTCTTTGTCAAAAACTTCTTTACTTCATTCTTGATCACATTTCATATAGAATCTTGCATAAAGAAGTTTTTCATTGTTAAAGCCTACAAAATTTTAAAGATTTGACGATCACTTTCAGCTAATATTTGATAGAGAATTTTGTTGTATAAGCAAGTCTTTATTTAAATGCATGTCCTAAGTGATGTTAAGTTCCAATATAAAAACTCAGTAAAATCAGATACAAATAAACAGATGAAAACCGCATAAGTATGTCAAAGGCTAGCCTGACTTAGCAGTAAAATGCATGTGTATTTGATAACAAAAGCCCATTAAGAGTGGACATCTTATACGTGGTTGAAGAGTAGAATTTCTGAAGCTGGTGAAGTAGTAAATGCTAAAGGTAGATAGCCTAGAGAGAAACAGAGGGTTTTCTGTAAACTTCCAACTTCATTCTTTAAGTTTCATGTAACCCCTCACCAGACAAGAATAAATGTTGGGCTGAATCATAAACCGTTGTTTTCTGTTCTTAGATGGTTGAGATTCATGCCATTTGCATTTGAGTCATAGAATCATAGGCGGTTACTAGGCTAATGTCCCTGAGATCTTTACAAGCCTAGCCAAGAGTTTATCCCCAAAAAAGAAACCTCAGTCAGCACATCATCCGTCAATAAGGGACAAAGGTGTAACCACTGGAACAAAGTTGTGGTTTCCCATACACTCATCAAGGATGCGCTTGAAGAGGGCCAGAGAGCTACTCTGTTTGACATGTATGGGGAATCTATTCCAGAGACAAGGCAGCCTGTGGGAGAGAAACATGTTTCTCCAGCAGTTTTTTTTGATGTTGCATATTAGATTTAGGCCTTTCAATCAGGTAATGTGCGAGGAGGACTTACAGATATGGAGCATCTCTAGCAGGGCAGAGTCCGATATTGCTTTGTAGGCGAGACACAGATCAGCCCTGAACAATCTGTACAATACCAAGTAAAGTGATAGTGATTTGAGCCCATCTGCATAGGGCAGGTGTTGGAGGCCATGGATTTTCTTTGTGAGGTATTTCTGTGGCCTTTCCAATTGGTGCAGGTATTTGGAAAAGTACATACTAAACAAGGCGTTATACTCAATTATAGGTCTAATGAGGCAGGAATACAAAGAGTTAATAGCTTCCTTTTTTCTGGATGCAATCCCTTTACTTATGAGATGAACCAAGTAAAAGGCTTTTCTGACCACTGCCGTTAGATGATTGTCAAATATGAGATTGTTGTCAACCTGAGTACCCAGGTATTTCACCACAGGTTGTATGCTAGGGGGGTTGCCATTGATCTGGCAATCAATAGGGGCGGTGTTTTTGCCGAATGGTATGATTATACATTTTTTTGCATTTAATGTAAGGC
>NC_056744.1:273957991-274065491 GCF_019279795.1 Protopterus annectens
AGAATATCTCTTTTACAAATTTGTATTTAATGAGATATTCATACACAGATTAAGACTAACAAGGATCACTTTCAAGATGAGTCCAATAGTGCAGACATGTTTTCAAGTCTGGAATCTCTACTTGTTATATGTTGTATCTTTCGGCTTTTCCCGGTTAGGGGTCACCACAGCGGAACTCTGGTCTGCTAATGATTGCCAGTAGATTTTTATGTACAGAGTTACCAGCCCTGATGCATAGCCTTCAACGAAAGTATGCCCATTCACACATGTCTCCACAAAGAAGACGCTTTAGCTGAGAATCAAACAGGACAATGTCTTACTGTGGGGCGACAATGCTACATCAGCACCACCATGGCAGCTAAGTCTGGAATCTCTACTATTTTTTTTTTTGACTCAGCTGAATATCATTTGCTTCCACAACAATCTTTTATTTAACCTAACTTAGCCACCCTAGGACTAGATCTGGCCCATGTTCTGGGCCAGTGAGGAGTTTGATGCTTCTATCACAACATCATGCTGTTTCTAGGAAGCATTTTTTCTCATCATAACCAGCAGACTGCACAAGCACCTACAGTCCAAAGAAAGATATGTAGTGTGGTATGATGACATATCATTCATGCTTGTGAATGTAACTCAACCACAGTGCTGTCCTTCTGTGGCACTACAGCCCAGATGTCTCTGGCCTGTACTGGTATTTAACCATGAGGGCATGGCTAAACATACATTCACATCCCCCCTATGGATACCCTACTAAAACATTAACCCAAGGATTCATTAAGATGTACCTATATGTTGCAGTAAGTTTACAGGCTTCGTTCATGTTAGTGCAATGAACAGCAGTGTTCATTAAACAAACAAGCTCCTAAGCAAGCCTATATGTTCAGCAGCACCTGTTCATGGTCAGAACACATGCTAATGGCTACAAGCAGGTGTACAGAGGCTCAGGCACACTATACAAACAATTGGTTGTATCCTCACATAAATCCTGTAAGTGAGCACGTGCAGATATCACAACACATGGCAAATGCAACTTGGATGACATAATTAAGAGGCAGATGAAGCTTAACAGGGAAACTCTAGATAGATATAAGCAGATTAGTGTATAAACAACAGTAATTAATTATATTTTTATGTATGCTAGTAATCCTGTTCACTTAGAGACATGTACATTAAAAAAGGAAAGGCTGAGAAAGGATTTAAAAGTGACACAGTTCCTGTATAACAAACTGGAGTAACTGATACGTGTAAAATTTATTTAAAGCATTGAGTTGAGATAACATCAAAGAAAGTTGATAAATTAGGGGATATTAAATATACTGCAATTATTGCACATCAAATATGTATCCAGAAAGTTATATTTTTAATCAATATTATACTACAGCCCCTGCCTATCATGTAAAACAATTTAAATAAACTCTGAAGTTATTGTCCTATGTACTTTAGAAAAGGACTTTTTATTGCCATTTGTTGCCACTTGCAACCATAGAAAAGCTATTATAAAGTTAAAATTGTGTTAGTGAAGCAGATGTTGTATATTAATGTATTATACCAATATTTAAAATATGTCCCTTTGAGCCCTAGTCTCATTTATTTTAGGCTTTATTTGCATTTCGTGTGCTAAGAGCTTGAGAGTTATGCCTACCTCTTAATTTTAAATAACTTGCATCCATTACTTGATTGATATCTCTCTCGCTCTCTTACAAACCCGTGTGCGCACACACGTACACACACACACACACACACACACACACACACACACACACACACACACACACACACACACACACACACACACACACACACACACACACACCCTTTCTTGCATGCAAGTACTCATCCACTTACATATGCAGACAGAAAAACAAACACACATGCATCCATTTTTTCATTATACGTTTGTTTATTTACATTGCTTAGCGAGTGTAAAACATAACCAGTCTCACTCTCACTTTCATGCACACATACATTCATGCACACATAAGCACATAAACATTTCAATTCTTTTTTTTTTGTTATAATTTTACGCACACTAGCCAACAGAAGAGCTGCTTAGCAAGAGTAAAATAATGGTGGCCATTAGGTTACTTTCAGTCTGAGTTCCATGTCAGCTTGATATGATGCCGTGAAGTTTGTAGACTCATTCTTCAGTGGGCATTATCTTTGGAATAATACACTGCTGGAGAACGTTCATTCTCCAATCAGGCTGTGATCTACAGCTCACCCATTCTCTATATACAGGTTAAAGAATTATAAGCCTTTCATTGCCTTATGTCTATGAAGGATACAACACTGCCATTATTATGTAGTGTACACACCTGTGACAATAGGGACATACTGAGAATAATTAAGGATACCTGTGCAATTACTCCAATAATAATATTACTTGATTAAAAAAGCATTAGTGACAACAACCTGCATGTTGTTAATGGTAGAAAGTCTGTGACTGTCCATGCATGTTGTGTATGTATGTAGCAAAATACAGAATGACATGACACATATACAGAAGAGTCACACTGACCAGGATATAAACAGAATAATGATCTGAGATACATGACAGCAGTTGTCTAACTGTAGCAGATGTGAGAAAAATATATGCAAGATGAGGCTTATGATCATGTGACACATATGAACATGCACATGAATCAAGCTGTAACTCATTTGTACTCAGTTCTCTGCCAAATGGGCTGTGTGTGCATGAATGTCTTTATGTATATCCCTATGCATAGGATGTAGTATGTGTATAACACATATTGACACGTAGCCTAGACAAGACTTAAACAAAATAAAACTGCATGCCAGCACTTTTGATTAATAAATCAACTACTAGAGAAATGTACTTGAGTATGATGCATTCATGGTGCTGTAATCAATGATATGACATATGTCCTTTCTGGTGCAAGTGCTACACATAAAAAAAGTGTAACAAAGAACCATGTGACTGCAGAATACCATGATGCTGTAACTGATAGTTATCCCCGAAGTGGGCATTGTTAGAATGCATTAGTAATACCTGTGTGACACTACAGTACCATGTCAAATCCAGGTGAAAAGTTAATGTATCTTACTAACTAACCTGTTGACAATTTACATTTCACATATGCCAGCTGTACACTAATCTTTGACAAATATTATCATCCTCCTTGGTCAGGTGAATAAGTCCATTGTATGGACACTGGCAAAGCGATCCTTCCAGAGGGCAGTTCTATTGCTTTTTTTCAAAGAAGAACAAATGACAAGAAATGTCTCAGGCCACTGATTACTTAATATTTTAAGTGATACTTGCCTCTAATACATCACAATAGTAGGCATGTTCATAAGGAAGCACTGAACAGACTAAACTAACATCCGCTATTCAACACAAAACAACAAGAAAGTATCATAACACAGGTCCACATACTTTGTTCATAGGTTCATAGGTTCATAGAATGATATTAGGCTATTAGCCAGAAGGCCTTAATAAGCCTAGCCAAGAATTTCACCCATGTTCCCACAAAATCAGCACCTGTTTTCCCTGTCCAGCAGGGACACAGGTGGGATCCCGGGGGTATAGTTTCTGTTTCCCATCCAGTCCTCCAGGTTCCTCTTAAAGAGGGCTAGTGAGGTACTCAGCTTGACATGGAGAGGAAGTATATTCTACAGATGGAGGAGTGGTCAGAACACAAATCTGTCATGCCAACAAGTTCTATTAATGTCACAGACCAAGTTGAGACCTTGCGTGTGGGTTGTGCGAGTGGAGTTTGACTTACGGATATGCAGCAACTCCATCAAGGCTAAGTCTGAGACGGTCTTGTATGCCAGACAAAGGACACCTCTGTGATGATTTTGCAGCATGGCACATATTAAGAAATTATTAATAAGCCTTCATTTCATTTAATGCCTTATAGTCTGATCAAAATAATAAAACAGATATGAAAGTGTTTCTATGAAGTCATGTAGTACAGCCCGTTATATTTGGGGAAAAAGTAAACAATGCCTGTGTGCAGTCAATGACACACCCAGCAGTTACATCTTGCCAGACCTGAAAACATGCCAGGACCAGATCTGGAAGAGGGGTTAATCAACCATTAGCACCACAGAAAGAAGCATCTCTGATGTGTCCTGAAGAACATACTTGAAGGGATTACAACAGTATCCTACTGTAATGGTTATGACTCCTATAGCATAGTGTGAGGCCTGAAAACAAGTGGCCCTGTTATTGTGCCATATCACTAGTCTTTACGTAAGCCACTCTTGTCTGTCACAGCTGTCTGACAGACATACCTTGCCAGATTCAAACTCCTGCTGATCGAGTTCCATACTCTACCATACTGTATAGTAACTGTATCTGCCACGGAAGATAGTTTCATTGTGATGAAAAGCAATTTATTGGGATAAATGTAATGGAGGAACCCTCTCCCAGTGTAACTGTATGCATTAAAACTGTGGTGGATATAATTCATGTATAACAGTATACTTTCACATACTTGTACTATTCACTCACTGCATGATTTAAACACTGACCTATATAACTACACTTGTTACAGGATAGTAGTTCAACTGCACATACCACCAGGAAAGCCTCACTACAAATGTGAGATAGTCTGTTAGAAGGCACTGCATTATCTTAGTGCTAGAAGGTATATGTAAGCCTTTACATTGATTGAAATAGTGGTGTGTTTTGTGTCTTTGTCCACAAATATTACATTGGAGTAATTGTACCTGACCATGTGTTGCAAAATGCAGTGATTCCTGTGAAATCACACTCATTCACAATACATAGATAGTGTTGGAATCTAACTTATAGTTTAGTAATCCAGTTAATGACATGGCATTGCATCATTTCCTCACACAACAGAAAAATGCTTATTTCAAGCTTGAGATAAAGCTATTTTCCACAAATGACCTCATCAATGTTTAACAAAGCAGTTGTCTGTACTAAAATGGAAATAAAGTAGTGAAAGACACCCTTCCAAGTATGCATGTATATATATTAGAAATGTGGGTGGCACCATTCTTGCCTGCATGTACATTTACTTGCACACTGACACAACCATGTGTATGGAATAATATCTGGATTCAAACAGACTTCCTCAGATCAAAAGCTAGAAAACACTACAAGAATTGCAAGTACCACGTGAGACATGTGTTTTTAAATGCAAAAGTGCATGTTTAAAGCATGACATCACTATTGGCTGCTAAGGTGATGTGTGTGTTCTAAAAGAGACTGAAAGTGATGGTGGGTGAGCGCACTCTCAATATAAAGCTACACATCATATCTGTGGGAGAGGCCACTATACTTAACATGAGAGAGACAAAACACACACACAGAAGTCAGTCAATGCCAGATTCAAACCACCTATCTATCTAGTGAACACACTATGAACAACAAGTGCCACAAGTGAAGTCTGTTTAAAATACCGACATAGTGCACATTTGAAAGAAGGATCTCATCAGTGTGTTGCACAAAAAGTATTTTGACTAAAAATGAAACAAATCGATTACAGAACCATATCCTGGTTTAAATATTTCTCCTCAGTGGAAATATCCACATCAGATGTGTAGATAAATCCTGTTCTGGCATAGCACTACAAGCACACACACTAATCTCATTTCCACAGTGATGGACACAATCTAGAGTACAATTGCAAGGGTCACAGGAGAAGTCTGATTACAGCACTGAGATAGTGCACATTTGAAAGGATGACAACATCAGTGTGCTGCACAGAATGTGTTTTGGCTAAAAATGCAGCACATTAATGGAGGAAGCCCTCTCCCAGTGCAAATATGTTTTGTAAATAGAATTGTACACAACAGATCTGTTGATGAAGTCATTTCTACCAGACACTACCGACACATACATACACTCACAGCATTTATTCAGTGCTGGATGTGGTCCACCTATCTATCTAGTTATACAATCTAGAGTACACAGTATTAACTGCAAACATGACAGGAGAAATCTGACTACAATGGTGAGAAAGTGGACTTTTGAAAGGATTACCTCATATGTGTTTTTCTGAGAAGATATTTGTAATAAAAGTTGAAGAAATTGATAGTGGGGACCTCTTCCATTGTGAATGCTTCTTCTGAGTAGAAATGTACACATCAGATCTGCTGTTGAAGCCATACATACATCATGACATGAGACACACACACACATACACCCATTCACACTACACTAGTCCAACAATTATGGATTTGAACCAGCTGCCTATCTAGTTACACAATCTGCAAGTACAACAAGAGAAGTCTGACTACAACAGTGTGATAGTGCAGTTTTGAAAGGATGACCTCATCAGTGTATTGCAGAGAAGATGTTTGTGATAAAAGTGGAAGACATTGATGGAAGAACCCTTTCTCGGTTCAAATGTTTTTCATGTACAGAAAGGTACATATTAGAAATGCTGTTAAAGCCATACTTGCCAGAAGATTAGACACACAGATATTCACTTTCACTAGTTCAACATTGGATTTGAATCACCTACCTGTCTAGTTATCCATTTTAGAGTACAAAGTGTCAACTACCAATTCCACAGGAGAAGTCTGACCCCCAACAGTGAGAGAGTGAACTTTTGAAATGATTACCTAATCAGTGCATTGCAGGGATGCTAAGAGAAAAGTGCAAGAAATTGATGAGGGAGCCCTCTCCCAGTTTAAATACATCTTCTGAATGACAGTGTACACATCAGATGTGTGCACAAAGTCAGTCCTACCTAATACTACAGACATAGACACATACACACACACACACACACACACACACACACACACACACACACACACGCGCACACACATACACACAAACATGCACACATTCATTCTAGTCAGTCCCCTACTTATCTAATTACACAATACAGAGTACATTGTTTCAACCACAAACACCACAATAGAAGTCTAATGGGTAGAGCATATAAGGATAACTGCCTCCATGTGTTGCAGAGAAGCTAGTGTGCATCACAGGTTTGGGTAAAAAGGAATGTCATGACAAGCAGAAGTAACAGCCATGTGCTTATCACTAGCAATTGCAGCGTGCTCAGAAAACATATCCATCTTGTCACTCATGTTCATTACTTTAATGTGAGTGACATGTAACTGTTTCCCTTTATGGTGTATTTCTGACAATCAGATTAGTGAGACTGTATACAAATACTAATCATCTGTTGTGCCACTTTCAATATTTATTCATACTTGGACAATGGTCAGTGTAAATACAAACAGGCAGCCAGGTCAAAAATATGACTGCACTGCTTAATAACACTGAGAAAGTTATGTGTGAAAAAGTTCCACAACTTTGCACATCATTTGCAAGTGTAACTGTGTTGGAGTGAAGACACAGCTTTACATAATGAAGTGTTTAGTCACCATCACACTAAGTAAATTAATCATATCTTGGGTTTTTTGTTTTTTGTTTACGAACCATTCCTGCCCACCTTTGTGGTGTCTTACTCTTAGGAGAAAATGCTAAGAACAAAAATAGTTAATTTTTTATTTATTTTTTGGGGTGTGCATTTCTGGCCATGTGTATTGTGTGAGATTCTATATTTTTGACTAGATTAAAAAAAGGTTAAAAGGGGGTTGAAAGGACATTGGTGAAAATAGGAGTGAAGCAGAGGGTAGAATACAGGGAGAGGAATAAAAGAATGTGCAGGCTGGTGATTGGAGAATGCCATAGCTATCCACTTCTTCACAAAATAAATGTATACTTGTATAAGGTTAGGTAGCAGGCATAGACATACAGGACATACAAGACAGATAGGGATGGTGATGAACATAAAAGTATGAGGGACTCCATAACTGAAGATTGGTAGGGAAATTATCATCACCATCATCACTGTCTCCAGTCACAAATGCCTGTGACAGTGGAATTTACAGTTCGATGCAGGACCTTTTCTAATTTGCAGATTTGGACACTGAGGGACAGTAAGGCCCCTCTGCATGATGTCCTCCAGCAGCCCTGTCAGCTCCTTATGGGTGACAAAATCACTTCCTCCGGTACTAATTCTGTATGATGTCACTATATCAGCTGCTGGAGCAGGTAGTTCAGGAGCTGTGGAGGCAAAGCTGACAGGTTGGGACCCAGACGTGCTGGATGTCTGTGCTGCTTGTTGTTGTGCCACCACACCCACCTAAGGAAGAGTGGCAGGCTGAACCCCAGAGGTCAATCTATATTGCAGTTCAATGTATCCAAAAAATGAGTGAGATAACGTTGTGGAAGAAAAAAGCATAGATAATAACATCAATGCCTTGTCTGCTTATTATTTCAATATATAGGCAAATATAACATGTTGTGTGTTAACCTTTGCCACATCCAGATATGATATGAAGGCATTAATGTGCCATAAAATACATCCATCTCAGTGGTATTATATAATACAGTAATAGTTAGGTGACTATGACATATATGATATATGCATTCCAAGTAAATGCATCAAATTACAGAAATGGAATGTTTAAGGGTATGCAATACTGCAGTCAATAATTTTGCATAGTATCCTGTAATAAAAACTAACTGCTGCTAGAAATTTTACCCAAGCTGATTTACTCACTCTTGAATGCAATGATCAAGAACTATTAGAATAGGCATAACATGCTTAATATAAAAGTAGGGTAAGCCTCCTCAGGCTCATATGGACTCATGCCCTGGAAGCAAAACTTGCTTGAATTCATACTTAATCCAAACTTACCCTGTGCATCTCTCATGCAAGCCAATGTTTCTTCATGCACCTGTCTATTCTGGGCTATCGCTTCAGCAGCTGTACAAAATAAAAACAGAAAAAAAATTAGAAGCATAATTAATAACTGTATTGCCTGTCTAATCCATGGCATATTATTGACTGGTGATGAGTCACTATCGTAACAGAAATCAGGGGTGTTTCCAAACCTAAACCTCTTCCTGTCACTGTAATGGTGATGACATTGTTACAAAGTGCATGGAATGCCAGTTTGTACTTGAGAGAGGCTTGGCTGAGCCATTCCAAGTCTCAGCCCTGTACTGAGATTTGGTATAGTCCTGCAGCAGAATCTTATGGCTCTAGCCCTTTACAAAAAGTAAATAAATAAAGAAAATAGCGGTGTCTTCTTAGGTAACCACACTTTAATAAAACAATAAAATCAGCTCCAGTTAGCACTTTCCTCTCAACTCTACAGAGACTTCTTCAGACTGAGGTTAACTTCAACAAAATTCCTTTTTTAAGGCTTCCATTGTCACATGGTTTATCTCATCACATGATACATTCACTTTAAAATGTCACATTCTCTTACTTCCAACATCCAAAAAATTAAGAAAACTTTGTGAAAAAGTTAAGAAAAAAATATTTGAAAATACTTTATACATTTAAAAAATACTTTATACATTTAAGAAACACACTTTCCCCAACATACTACTAATCTACACTATATTTTAAAAAGTGTTACTAATGTTCGAGCCTCTTTCTTTTCAAATACATAACAAATTCCTCCCTATCATTTAAACCTGGCGGGAAGCAGGCATTACGTTTAACCTGCCATATGTATTCTAGCCAGCCCAGCCCTTTTTCTATATTCATAACAGAAGTGTCACTAGGAAGGGCCTCTACTACCAAAAAGTTGTACTCTCTTTTACAATTTTCTAGCTTATAATGATTGCTTAAAGCATTCATCTCATCCCCTCTCTGTATGGCATATTTGTGCTCATAAATCCTTTTATATAGCTCTCCAGTAGTTCTGCCAGTATAAAAGGATTTACATTCCAGGCAGGTTATTAAATATACAACGTTTTTTGATTTACAGCTAAAAATACCTGGAACTCTGACCACATTCTTATCCACCTTTGTTTCTGAGGACTCTGTATATAGAAAATTGCACATATTACAATTAAAGCATCTTATCATCCCTCTCTTATTTGCTACTTCCCTTAGTTTATTTAGTTTAACTTGAAAGAAATTCTTATAACTTTTTGCCATCTTCTGTACAAACTTTGGTTGTTCACCCGTTTTATTAATTATTTCACTATTTGTTTGAGCTCTCCCCAATTACGATTTATCACCCTTTTTATTGCTCCTGAATCTACACAATTTTGTATAGTCATTGCTGTTCTATACCTATATTGTGTCATACAAGATTCATTTGTTATTTTCTTTTTTCTCTCATCTCTATTTGTTTGTGTAATATTGACATTACTTCTTCTTCTGGATACCCTCTAATTTCCATCTTAGAGCAAAAATCTTTTGCCTCATTTAAAAAATCTTCATTTTTATATGTTAGACTACTTATTCTTCTTAACTGTCTCTTTATTATATTCATTTTGGTTTTCTTGGGGTGCAAACTTGAATAGTATAAATAACTATTATTCTGAACTTCTTTCTTGTAGATTTTAGATACCAAACTTTCTTTCTCTTTATATACTGTAGCATCTAGATAATTTATTTTTTTCTTATTATAATTGTGTGTAAAGTCTAAATATGTACACACATTAGTCATATACTTAATGAACTCTTCTAGTTTGTCCAACATTCCTCTCTACACCATAAAAACATCATCAATAAATCGAACAATCTTAATGATGCACTGTTTAAACTCACTTTCTAATACATTTGCTGCTTCCCAGCCATTCATAAACATATTAGCGTAGCTGGGTGCTAGGGCTGCACCCATCGCAACCCCATTCATTTGTACATAGATTTCTTCATAAAAAGACAAATAGTTGTAATTCAATACTATATCTATCATTTCCATTATCAAAGCTACTGTATCTGCTGAATACTTCTTTGATTTCAATAATTCAATTCTCAAAATGTCCATCCCTTCTTTATTGGGGATGACTATATAGAGAGGTTTTATATCTAATGTTACTAGAAAGTCCTCTTCTTCTACTTTTATTTCTTTTAATTTATTTTGGAAGTCAAAACTATTTCTTATATAAGTTTCACTTGCAGAGACTACTTTTTGTAACTGCTTGTCTACATATACTGACAGGCCCTCGGTTTTACTGCCTGCATCGGCTACTATGGGTCTTAGAGGGGGGTTATTAAGGTTTTTATGAGTTTTAGGTATTCCTGAAATTCTACTTATTTTGGAGTTAGTTGTCAATAAACTCTTCCTCATGCTTTCATCTATCCTTCCAGTTAGGAACCATTCTTTAAAACATGCATCTGTTATTGCATACCCCTTTTTTACTTCCCTCATATCAATTTTGTTATAATATTTAACATCTGTCAATAATTCCTGAATTTTACTTTCATAGTCTGCCCTGTCCATTGTTACCAAGGACCCACCTTTATCTGCTTTTAACAGCAGTAAATCAGTTTTATCTAATAAGTTGTTAAAGCATTATTTTTCTTTCATAGACATATTAAAATAATTATATTCAGCCTTCTTTTCTAATACTTCAATTATCTGTGCTTCACATATGATCAAAAACATTTCCAACTCCTTACATAAAGGAGGGTTGTAACAGCTTGGTTTGTAAAATAACACATCACTTCTTTTATAATTTTTCAACATCACATTAAAATTCAGCAGTCTGGCATAGTCTCTCGGGCCATTTATTCTCTCTGCTTTATTTGCTCATTGAGTTGGTGCATATTTCCATCCTATGCTAAGAGCTAGGCATTCTTGACTTGAAAGAACATAAGTAGATAAATTAATAATTTTAAAATTTACTGTACCTATGTTTTCCACGACTGTTTTTTCTGTTCCCCAATACTTCTGATTTCCTTTCCCTACAAAGCCGTTTTTTGGCTGCCAATTATTTTTAGGTTTATTATGTCCACTCTCTGATGTTCCCTGGGCCCAGGTTCTTTGTCCTTTATTAACTCTTTGATAGATATCCACAGCTTGTCGGCTCTTTACTGAAGGCATACTTTGTTTTTCTGCCCCCCGTTCACCATCATCCGATATCTTCCTCAGTTGGGGACTTGTTAAATTATTACAGCTCCCATTATATTCTAACGGTTTTTTGCTCCCAACTTGTTCTTTTTTCTTGATCCATACCCTGTTGGCCTTATTTCATTGGTTTCTTTACTATTTAAGCATTCCGACCTCCTTAAGATATTGGTTTCCACTTCTTGTTGATGCCTCCCACTTGTAGCTTCATTCACTTGTGTGCAATTGCATAAATGTAGTCCATAGGCTGCTGCAACACCCACTGTATAATCCATTCTATCTCATTCATATTTTTTAAGTTTTCTGCTGCTTAACTGTTCATTAAGCTTGATCATGTTATCTTGCAAAATACTTATTTCACTGTTGACATTTTCTATTGTGGTAATTTCTTTTAACATATTATAGTCATTTTGCATGTTTCCTGATAGCTGTGATGCTAGTTTTTTATTATGATTTAGTAACAATTCAACATACTGTAGTCCAGCATTCTGATTAACCACCAGCCATTTATCCACCAACTCTTTCGGTAGATTTTCTCCAGCTGGTAATTTATTGATTCTCTAGCCTTTCGGCACTCTTTGAACCTTTAAACAGGTTTCAAAAAACAAATTGTCCCACTGTAATCTCTTTAGTTTGGTCAAGTCTTTTTCAAACTCACCAAACAATTTGCTATGATTTGCTTTATGTTGCATCTGCATTTGCTATTCATTTGCCACAATGAATTGATTTGTAGGGGGGTAAACATCCTTTCAGGACTTCCTCACTTGATATAAAACTCCTTCTTCTTCCACTATTAGCAAAGGCATTACCACTTGCTTCGTTGTTGGTGATAAGTGAACCCATAGGCGTATCATTCAATATATACCCTGCTGTAGTGATACAAAACTTGTCCCAGGAATTGAGTGGTTTTCCATCAAGACACAGCTGCAACTATAACACAATGTCCACCAAAAGCAGCTTTTCACCAATAAACTTGTAAAAACAAATAAAGAAAATAGTGGTATCTTCTTAGGTAACCACACTTTAATAAAATAAAATCACCTCCAGTTAACGCTTTTGTCTCAACTCTACAGAAACTTCTTCAGACTGAGGTTAACTTCCACAAAATTCCTTTTATAAGGCTTCCATTGTCAGATGGTTTATCTCATCACATGATACATTCACTTTAAAGTATCACATTCTCTTACTTCCAGCATCCAAAAAATTAAGAAAACTTTGTGAAAAAGTTAAGAAAAAATATTTAAAAATACTTTATATTTTTAAGAAATGCTTTATACTTTTAAGATACTTTATACATTTAAGAAACACACTTTCACCAACATACTACTAATCCATACTATATTTTAAAATGTGTTACTAATGTTCGAACCTCTTTCTTTTCAAAAACATAACAAATTTCTCCCTATCATTTAAAGATTTTTTAAATGAGGCAAATATTTTTGCTTTAAGATGGAAGTTAGAGGGTATGCAGAAGAAAAAGTAATGAAAATATTACACGAACAAATAAGAGATGAGAGAAAAAAGTAAAATAAATGAATCTTGTATGACACAATATAGGTATAGAACAGCAGTGACTATACAAAATAGTGTAGATTCATGAGCAATAAAAAAGATGATAAATCGTAATTGGGGAGTGCTTAAAACAAAAAGTGAAATAATTAATAAAATAGGTGAACGACCAAAGTTTGTGCAGAAGAGGGCAAAAAGTTATAAGAATGTCTTTCAAGTTAAACTAAATAAACTAAGGGAAGTAGCAAATAAGAGAGGGATGATAAGATACTTTAATTGTAATATGTGCAATTTTCTATATACATAGACCTCAGAAATAAAGGTGGGTAAGAATGTGGTCAGAGTTCCAGGTATTTTTAGTAGTAAATCAAAAAATGTTGTATATTTAATTACCTGCCTGGAATGTAAATCCTTTTATATTTGCAGAACTGCTAGAGAGCTATATAAAAGGATTTATGAGCACAAATATGCCATACAGAGAGGGGATGAGAGGAATGCTTTAAGCAAACACTATAAGCTAGAAAATTGTAAAAGAGAGTACACATTTTTGGTAGTAGAGGCCCTTCCTAGTGACACTACTGTTATGAATATAGAATAAGAGCTGAGTTGGCTAGAATACTTATGGCAGGTTAAACTTAATGCCTGCTTCCCACCAGGTTTAAATGATAGGGAGGAATTTATGTATTTGAAAAGAAAGAGGCTCAAACATTAGTAACACTTTTTAAAATGTACTGTAGATTAATAGTACGTTGGTGAAATTGTGGTTCTTAAATGTATAAAGTATTTTTAAATGTATAAAATATTTCTTAAATGTATAAAGTATTTTTAAATATTTTTTTCTTAACTTTTTCAAAAAGTTTTCTTAATTTTTTGGATGTTGGAAGTAAGAGAATGTGACATTTTAAAGTGAATATATCATGTGAAGAGATAAACCATGTGGCAATGGAAGCCTTAAAAAAGGAATTTTGTGGAAGTTCACCTCAGTCTGAAGAAATCTCTGTAGAGTTGAGATGAAAGCGCTAATTGGAGGTGATTTTATTGTTTTATTAAAGTGTGGTTACCTATTTTCTTTATTTGTTTTTTACAAGTTTATTGGTGAAAAGCTGCTTTTGGTAGACTTTACAAGGAGTGCCACAAAGATCCTGGACTCCTCTTTACACCACCTTTTGGGATCTAAATGGGGCACCATCCTCACCTTCATCTGCCATGTCTTCTGAAGAACACTTAGAACTATGTGTCTAAATTTGTGCCTAGTTCATATCTTGCTTTTACAAGCCTGTGTATAGTGATGGACAATCTTGCCAGCTGCATTTGTGTTTAGTCAACTGAAAAAAACAAAAATGGTCTGGTAGAGAATTTGGTAATGATTCTCTCAAAATACAATATGGCAATGATACTTGGCCATGTGTCCTCACCAAATTTACACATGTTCCACTGTAAAATCATTAAATGCTTTATGATGTTAGTTATTATTATTTAGAGGTACAGTGTTATTAATTGGTACATATTGGGTTTCTGGAACATACAAAATACAAAATACAAACTTTAAGTAATACCACCTGGGAAATGAACTCTTGACTAAAAAGAAGACTAAAATGTTAACTGTTGTTTATTAATTGTCAATGCTACAGGAAAATGTACATTTCTAATTTGTAAGTTGAGGTTTAACAATTTCAACATGAGAATGTAGATCTAATAAAGACATACTTGTATGTGTGTAACTTCCAGTTGTCATGGTACTGGAGTTATATGTAAAAGCCAGTATTTTTTTCTGTAAATAAATGTCAAATGCATGGAGTTACAAGACCTGAATAAAGTATGTTGGGATAGGTGTCACACATAATTTACATGACATACAGTCCTACACACCTAATAAATATATGTGATGAGGCATACTTTCTTTTAAAATAAATATTGTGTAGATTGTACCTAGGCAAGTGTAGTTAGTTTAAATTAACTTTCACCATTGTTATATTTAACATACTTTACACAGAGTATGTTTGACTTATGTAGAAATCATTTACAACTAGTTGTGTGGCAAATGCAGTATTTTTAAAAGTTAGTTTTATTTCCTGTCCAATTCCTAATAAAGAATTCTATGACACTACTTATTCTGAACCCCTCAATAAAACTATCTGCAATCTGGATTTGAATCCTGCTTTGCTTCTGCTGTGTCTCCAAATTATTTGTTTAACAGCTTGAACCACAGAGACAGTTAATCTGCAGGTGTATTTTCCTCACTCTGTGCCTTCCAGAGTGCTAATGGAACCACAATGGTGCCAGTCTCATGTGCATTATTAACAGTAGCCTGAATAAAATTTGTAAGTTTTTCTTTCAAATGTGAACCATCGTCATGCACTGCCAAATGTCATGCAAATGCATAACTCCCCTAAAACAAAGAAAAAAAAAGAAATTTAACAAAATAAAATTAAACAAAAAATCAATTGAAGTTTATCTCTAGCAGTGCACCCAACACTTATGGCATTAACCTGACACATCCAACCTTTTAACAGTGTTTGCACATGATAACGTGCATTTATGTTACACATCATCAGGCCTTCAGGTAATAACATATATTCAGAAAGGGGATTACATAAGCTCATTTTTGACACACCATATACAAGCAAGAGGGACATACTTTGATGGAAATGAATTACTGCCAGTATTACTATTTGGGAGATATAGACAATTAATCCAGATTATATTCTAAATAATTCCATATTAATCATGTTACTGTTTTTTTTTCTCACACTTTAGTAAATGTCACATTTTACATCATGCATATCTAAATTTGTTATCATTTGTATGAATACTTCAGTTTATTGCTGTCACTGTGAATACTACCTTGAAATTATCAAAAGCTGGAATCAAACCCTCTATTATTGTTTTAGAAAATATGCCGCTGCATTAACATGAGCCACAAAGTTACACAGCAATTGATGTGTTGCCAATCACTACTAAGTATTTTAGCATTATACAGATGAAAGTGTTAGTGCAATTAAATATAATCAGTGTTATGCTAAACACCAGCTCACACAGAGTATAGGTAATGTATTTAGCATTTATTACACAGAGTTGGGTGGTTCAAGACATAACAAAACAATATATCACAAATCACATTCTGATACCTTCATTAAACTATCTGTAGTCGAGATTTGAATGTGGCATTGCCTCTGCTATTTCTCCAAACTTACTGCATTAACACCTTGAACCACAGATAAGGTAATCTTCAGGTGTATTTTCTTCATGCAGTGCCATCCATGGTGCTGATGGAAATGCAACATCTCCAGCCTTATTTGTGGTTCTGGTGGAATTCCAAATGGAATTTCAGATTTTGTGCCTTGGGAAGTGAACAAAGTTCACTGCTAGTGACTACTGACAGTCACCGAGGTGCAATGCAAATCTTAGCTCATAGACTGAAGCCAAAACAAGCAAAAACTATATAGGATCATGAAAACGTGGACATTAAGGATGGTTATTTTCACACAGACTTCACCCTCTCTAAATCTGAACCTTGATACCATACCCTAACATGAAACCTTGGGAAGACTGACAATATGTGTCACATACCCAGAAAGGTTTATGAGGCAGAGGAAATAGAGTACATATACTCTAAATTTGACATACTAACATTTTACTTTTATGGAGCAATATATCCATGCTATCAAGTTGTCCTTTGTCATTTCACATTTGATATCTAATCCATTTGATATTTACAGCAGTTAATATAACAAATCATGTCACAGAGATGACAAACGTATGAAATGCAAGAGCATGTTCTTCCCTTTATGTTGTGAGCAGTAAGTATATTTTGATATATTTGTAAAGTGAAGGGATTATACTTTACATGTATTTCAACATGGCATGTTTACTTCTTAAACAAATATTCAGAAGTGTTATAATGTTTTCTCTTCTTCATAAGTCACAGAAATCTTATATGTCTTTTTGTAAATTGATTCTCCCTGACACTCCCTCTGTAATTTTGCATCAAAGTAGCAGGAGTGTTAAACACTCAATTATACAATGCCTCCTCTAAAACGTGCACGCTGATTGGCCAGCCAAACCAGCGTGCCCGTTGTAAATCCCTCAATATACTAACGGAAAAAGGTCCGGTCGCCCGGACTTTTTCCGTTAGTAAACATTCTCGCTATGTTAAAAGAGTTTAACATAGCGACAGGTTTAAAAAGCAACGCAGATCTCCGTTGCTTTTTTTAAAGCTGTCTCGCTATGTTAAACTCCTTTAACATAGCGACACAGTGTGTAAAAAGCAACGGAGATCTTGCGTTCTCCGTTGCTTTTGCCCACAGCTCTGATGTACTGCGTAGGCATGTGCAGTACATCAGAACTGCCACGGAACACCAGACAGCTGCGGAAGGGCAGCAAAGAGGCATTATACAATGCCATTATTTAAGAAAAGTAATTATTTATTTTCTTAAATAATGTCATTATAATAGTAATAACACGCCTGGGTGTGGGTAATGCTGGATTACCCACGGTTGTCTTTGTTTGGTCCCTCGGGCTTCACCCTCGGGACCAAACCACGCCAACCGTGGGTAAATCCAGCATTACCCACACCCAGGCGTGGGTTATTGCTATATTATTCATGCACTATTGCTAACGAGTCACACTTACAAACCTTTAGCAAGCCCCACTTCTCAATATTCACTCTTGTACTGCTAGGCCATGTGCACAACATTGTGCAGGTCTTCACACTATGTTTTCCTGATCAGCAGACTGTGTGATTCATGAATGATAATCAGTTGACATTTGATTTACATATTCACAGTGCTGAGAGGGGGTATTCTGCACTATATGCCCTTGTGGAAAATCATTCCAATCAAACTTTGCATACAGGTCGCAGGTGCAATATATGTTTGAACCATCAAAACTGCTAAGGTTATCTGCACACACACACACACACACACACACACACACACACACACACACACACACACACACTGCAGATGATCCCTTAGGCATTACGCACTACCTGACAGGTGATAGAGTGGTATTTTTTTATGTTGATAAATGTCTTTTCCTTTTCCCAGGTGGGGCTTTTATTTTGATGTGTGTGCAGTCTACGGCTCACAGAATCTTAGGGAAGTGTGCTATGGCATGGACATTTTGCATGGCTTTGGCTCTCTACTCTGGAGTACATAGAAACCACATATGATTCGTTACATGTTGCAGTATTGCATTTAAAAATTGATGTAATATTCTGGAGGTGGAGGCCTGTGACACCCATAAAATATCCCATGCTGGTATTTGAAAAGTGCCTGTCTCTAGTATATTTAATGCTACACATAACTTAGTTTCCACTGGAAAGGGTTCTCCATGATTTCCCCAGGGCCTCAGGTGAGGGTGACAGAGGCTGCATATTTCCTCTAAGGTTTCCCTGTCCAGCCTGCAGCAATCTATAATGTGTATATCATGTAGTCTTTGATAAGACAAATGGTGTCTAAAGACCCAGCTCCTTCTAGGACATGGTCTGGCAAGAGCAGCTTGTATTAAAGCCTGTTGCACATACAGACTAATAATAACACAAGCAACCCCTAGCATTTTTTTTCTAATTGTGTGTTTGTGGCTGTGTTAAAGTTATGAAAGTTAGTGAGTGTAAGTCTTAATGTGTAAAGGCAAGATCTCTGTCTCTATCACATACATACATATACTTATATGTGCACTGTAGGGCAAAAGTAGCTCTTTTTCTGTGAGATAACTTAACTTTGTTATGAAATGTAATCAAACTTATTGCCAGCCATAGCTCTTGATTCTTCCTTTCTTTTTATTTTATTTTATGTTTTTTCACTTGTGAAATGATTACAAAGCTAAAGCGGTGAGCATTAACTGAGAACGTGTAGGCCTAAGCAGCACAATCCAGCTACCAATGCCCTAATGCATTTTGTCTACGTTTAAACTTATGTCATCTGAGTAAAACATGAGGCACAGAATACTTACAATTTCCTTGAGAAATATGCAGAAGTTCTGTGTCCCACACTGGAAATCTTGACTCATATATTAGGCTGGCAGAGAATAAAGCTCTGTTTATCATATATGACATCAGACTGATGCTGATTTTTTGCCCTTTGGCCACTCTCCAGATACTCATGAAAAAACCCAGATGCGTGTTTTTTTCAGAGTCAAGTGCTTACCATGTGCCCTAACATTTTGGCATCAGTACAGCTAGACATAATTCAAACTATTCCTTCTATGTGCAATTTTAAACTGGCAGTCAACATTCTGAACTGCAGTATATTCTGTTTTTGCCAAGCCTTGCATTACTGTAATATCTGCCTTTCTGCCTTATCACTTATTATATCATCATATGAAGGTAAGCTCACACACACACACACACACACACACACACACACATATAAGCGCACTCACGTGCACACACATGTGTGCGGGCACGCACACATGCACACACACTCACACGCACACATGTACACACGCACACACATGCACACACGCACTCACACAAACACACACACCTGTAAATTAAAACCACAAGCTCTTAAAGTCTTTCCATCAAGCACAATAAGCATATCCTTCTCTGATCAAATGATAAGCCTGAAATGTACTATAGCTCAGATGCTAAAGCACCCTGTGTCAGTGCATTACATCAAGAAACTAGCTTGAAAATTTAGTTTAGTTGAGTTAGATCGTCATTCATTGTGACTTTTCATGTGTTCCTTTCCTTTCAGCTTTAAAACATGTCCACTGCACCTAGTTTTCTATACTGTCCTTAGACCTCTTGCTCAGTGAATGACAGCTTGGTTGTTAAAAGTCTGTTTTAAACTCTACTGTCAAGGTATGACAGATGCCCCCTCTTCCTGTATTACTGTGTTCAATTTTCAGCATTCTTTATTCTACTAACAAAGAAACTCAGTAAGAGTGACACCTTGAAAGTTATACCAAGAGTATGACAAAACCATAAAAACAATTAAAAACGCCACAATATTTTTTCTAAAAAAATTGAAATGCGAATTCTTAGTCTGCATAGTGGGGGTCACATGAGGATGACAGTCAGAAGTGCGTCCATCTTCATATGTCATATCTTGGTGACATCTTTATTACATGCCTTCATAAAAATTTACTGCTTATGTCAGAAGGCAGTTCAACCCATTACAACTTCTCCCCCTCAAAGACTTACTGCCATTAATTCAGTAGCTCTAGTTTATTTAGTTAAGTATACTTTATTTAGACATTTTTAGCTAAGGAGCTTATAAAAGTAGCATAAAATCAAAAGAACATTAATAAAGGCAAAATCTACAGTGCTTTTTATGTATTTTTATGTTAAGAACCTTACATGTTTAATGCAAAATCAAAAGAATTGTAAAGTGACAGAAGAAAAGAAATAGCACACTATACTAGACTAAACTGCAAAGCAATTAATAATAAATGTACAATGGATGTATTAGGTTTAGGTTAGAAATCACCGACAATCATGTCTGAGTTTAAGATAAGCCCTTAGACTAGGATTTAAATGAATCTTCTTAAACAGGTTGTATGTCACTGACTTTTAAAAGAATCTTCAGATTTAATTAATCAAATTAACCAGGCCCGGAAAGGTAATGGCAGAGAATTTGTCAGGGATGATGGAATGTAGGTGAAACAAAGCATACCAGGTATTTCTAATTTCATGCTGTGAACCATCTGTTGTTTATAGGAGAATATGGCTGATACACTTGAATTTAAGGAACTAGTAGTTTTGTAAGATATATAGCAGCCAAATCATATGTATGATTAATAGCCACTGCATTTTATACAGTAGCAGGATGACAGATCATAAGAAAGAGCATTGCTAAGTACTGTCCTAGCAGAATTTTGGAAAACCTGCCAGTAATCAAAGTCTGACTCTGACAGACAAATTTAAACAGCAGCAAAGCAGTTAGGATAAGATTTTGTCACATAAATGATTGTACCAAGGTCAATCTGTGTGTTTAAATGCTTAATTTTGAAGATGCTATTATAAAAGAAGAACGCTAACTTTAAGACACTAAAACATTGCCCTCCAAAGAATGTATCTTATTCAGAATACCTTCCCAGAGCTTGTACCATTGGGTACCATTGATAAAATAATAAATAAATAAAGACATAGGGAACTTGCAGACTTTGGATCCAACCCAGTTTGGTTTTGTCAAAGGCAGATCATGCCTTCTAAACTTGGTTGACTTTTTCGAAAAAGTCACCAAAGCCATTGACGAGGGAAAGGCAGTCCATACAGCCTACCTAGACCTGGCAAAGGCTTTTGATACAATACCTCACTCGGGTATCATTGAAAAACTCATCAACTTAAATGTAAACCCATACATTACAAGATGTGTTGCAAACTGGCTGAGTAACAGAACCCACAGGGTCAGAGTTGCTGGCGCCATGTCAGACTCAAAGCCTGTCACAAGTGGTGTCCCACAGGGCTCAGTCCTGGGCCCACTCTTGTTTGGCATCTACTTTTCTGAAGTACAAGCAAACACAGGAGGGTTATGGCTGACAAAGTCTGCAGATGACTGCAAACTGGGCCCGAGTTGAAAACACATCCGACACAGATATCCTTCAGAAGGGTCTCACAGAAACGGATAACTGGTGCCAGAGCCATGGCCTAAAGTTAAATGCCAAGAAATGCATAGTCATACCCTTCGGGAAAAATAAGGTTACCCCTAGCTACCATATAGGTGGCAATCCCGTGAACACAGAAGAAGTTATTAGGGACCTGGGAACCCAGGTTGACAGTAGCCTTTCATTCGACACTCATATTGCTAAAGTAGTTAGGAAGACCTTCTACATTGCCCACCTTATCATGAAGGGATTCACATCTAGATCAAGGGAAGTCATAGTCTCCCTATACTCATCACTCATCAGACCAATTATCGAGTACAATGCCCCATTCGGAATGTATCTGACCCGACACTTGCAGCAGCTGGAGAGGCCACAAAAGTTCCTCACCAAAAGGATAAAGGGTCTCAAAACTCTGTCTTATGCTGCCCGACTGAAAGAACTCCAGTTATATTCAGTTGCTTACCGCTTGCTCAGAGGTGACCTATGCCTGACATACAAGGCCATGTCAAACCCAGATTTGATGAACATGCTTCATCTCAAAAATCTAGATCCCTCAGAGCCACAAGGGCGGAGACTTAAACCTCGACACGGTTATTAATAGGACGTGCTGGAGGGATAGATTCATCACCCAAAGACTCCCTATGCTGTGGAACAAAATCCCGGTTTATGTGAGGCAGAGCACCTCGCTGGCCTTGTTCAAGAGGAATCTTGACCAATGGATGGGAGATCGCAGATATACCCCAGGGGTTACCTCAGTGTCACTGCTCGACAGAGGCACAGCAAAATAATGGGCATAGTTTCTCCAAACTAAAGGGGTGGCGTAAGCCACAAAACTATGGGCTAGGCTTATAAATGCCCTCGGGCAGATAGCCTAGTATGAACCTATGAACCTATGAACCTATAAAACTCTTAAGTGATTTCCCTCAAAAAAAAAAAAAAACATTACGAGTCCATGCTGTTGCATGCACCAACATAACCTTAATCTTTTCTGCATTTAACTTCATTGAAAGTATGGACTCTATTTAACCTTCCAAAGTGGTGAAGTCAGAAATTTTCTTCTGTGGAAAGGAGAGGTATAGATAGTTGTCATTTGAATCATCATTAACATCATGTACTGTATTCACATATTACATTTTTCATTCAACAATATAGTTATTGTGAGTGCTTTATTGTCTAATATCTTTATATGCTATTCTGCCAATCAAAATGTTTTACTTTTGAAGTTATTATTTATCAAAACAGTGCACAGATTAATGGTAAATAAGACCATTTCTGAATTTGTGGACTTTTTCATGGCTACGTAACCACAGAGTTAGTATAAATAAGCAAAGGGAATGGCGCAAATACTCCTACAATGGAAATGGAATGGGAGGTAGTCATCCTACAAAAATACTTCTCAGGTATTTTATTGCATTCTAATATATGGTAGTGTACCTGAACATTTTGTATCTTTGACTAAATTTGGAAATGTTTTCTAGCTTGATGTGTGGTCAAAGTGCCAGAACTTAATTTACCAAGTCTTTGACAACATAGGGGGGAATTCATTAATCCTCCATGTAGGATGAACAAAGTCCTACTCGAAGACCGTCGTCTAAGAGTTAGATGTCAGTGCGTCATGCATATGCATGAGGGCATGCTGACTCAACTCCCAGGCTAACATGGAGCATGTAGGAGTGCAGGGGGCATGTCAGACTGCTGAGCAGTCCAAATATCCACACCCCTGCAAGTGCCTAACTCTGCAAATGTCAGCAGATATGAGTGAGTCTGCTCAAATGTGTATACCCCCAACAATACACTCCCCCACATTCAAAAGCCCTGTACAAATGAAATAAAATGTAAAACAATTTTTTTTATTATTCACCATATAGCTGCCCGTATTTGTGTGTGTGTGTGTGTGTGTGTGTGTGTGTGTGTGTGTGTGCATGTGTGTGCCCATTGCTTAGCTACAGTTAACAGTTTAGACATCGAAGAGGATAATAAACCACTTATATGCAAATTAAGCCAAACAGCAATAGTGTAGTGGTAGAGCCTTTGCACAAAGAGGAGGCATTCCCGGTTTGAGTCCCTCCACTCCCCTTTCCATTTTCTGAAGGAAATCTGTGCATAAAAATAATTCCTGACATTTACCTTTTAAATTATATTAAAATACATTGAAATGGCCTATGTAGTAGTGAATGATATTTTAAATATATATAAGTTGGTGAAACGGTCATGCATACTAATGAATGCATAAGTAACCTATCTTAAGCAATGTGAAGCACTGCTAAGCAACGTTTACCAGTATTAAGCACAGTTAAGAATAATTGCTCATAGCTAAGCACTGGTTTAACTAGTGCAATAGCTTTGCGTGGAGCTGCACATCGCACCAACTAGCGAAAACCAAACATGTTTGTGCGGAGGTGCGCACCGCGCTAACTAGTGCAACGTCGGGCAACGTAGAGCAACGTTAGGCAAAGTTGAGCGAAGTCGGCTAAACACAGCCACACCCCCTACCGGTCAGGCCAGTAATAAAATAAAAAAGCAATGACAGGTCTCGAAACCGGGATAGTCTGCACCATAATCACAGTACTGGTCCACTAAGCCATGACAGCATTTGATGTTCATGGACTGTCAACACACATATACATATGAATCAAAGCTTACCCAGTGCTAAGCAGGTGTGCACTCAGCTGAGAACTTTCAAATCCGTCCAATCACAAATAAGTGTGGGAAATGAGGCATAGTTAAACTCCATAGGTGGGAATACTCACCATAACTGGTTGTAGCTCCCATCTGCAGGCAGGAATGGCTGGTGTCAGAGAGGGCTCTCTCTTCCAAGCGCAACAGTGGGGCAATGAGGAGTCAAAAGTGATGCTTTGGTTCCTTGTCCATCATCATGATGCTAGACTCCTGCACGGCCAGTTCCAGGGCACAGAATACAAAGCAGAGGCCTGGAACCATCTCGCACATGAACTCACCAGTGCCACAGGTGTCCCTCAGACTGGTGAGTAGGTTAGACATCACCATGCAGACCTGAAGAGATGCAAGCAAGACCAACTGAACCAATGGATACAGGAGGCCCGTGGGATGCAGAATGCCCCACTACTGAGTAGGTAGCCATGGACTGAAGTATGTAAAAATTGTCAGTGTAGTCGATAGTATGGATAGGTATATGTCTCAATATCACTTCATTTACTTCATAGCTGCAGGTGTCCATGCTGCAAATCAACAAGCCTATGCAGATAGGCTGCTAAGGCTGCACAACCAGGCAGGTTAGTAATTTTCTGCATGTACTGTTATATAAAATAAGTGAGAGAGCCTGACTAAAAGTGTCTTAGCCCAATAATAAAGGTATAATAAGGCTTGAATAACCTCTCTGCATGAACTGTTATGTAAAATAAGTGAGAGAGCCTGAAAAAGAGTGTTGTAAACTATAAATGAAGGTATAATACATCCTGAATAAGATGTCTGCATGTACTGTAATAACAAATAAATGAGAGAGCCACTAGAAAAGTGTGTAATGTAATTAATAAAGGTATAACAACTGTAGTGTGTCTGTGTCACTTTATTTGAAATTTTGATGTACTCTTGCAGTATAAAAATAGTAGTGTTGTATTATGCGCTGTCAACCCACACTTGGGTAGGCCCATAGAAAGAGGACAAAGGGAGTGCCAGTATCTCTTAAGCATATATACAGTCCTCAACTGTAGTTTCAAGGCTGGCATGTATAGGTAAATCTGGCACATGAGTAGCTTGTAATTTTGTGAACCGGAAATGTCAGTGTGCTGCTAAAAATGTAGGGGGCTGTTAAAATATAACTGATAATGTCACCTGAACACATCCAGATATGTAGACATATGAATATAAATAAAATATATAAATACGTAGCAGTAACATCTGCATCCTGGACAGTTTGTATATTAGATACAGGTCAGGTAAATAAGGAACTAGCAAAACACATTCCACAACATAATGGACATTGCCTAGTGTAATAATACATGTAGGGGATATATACCTGCAGTCAATAAGACTGTAGTGTAAACAGTAAGTTCATATAAGTTGTTAATGGAGGTATCTTTTTACACCCTACTGTATGTGCATAAACAATGCAATTCCACACCTCAATGGGTATGTGTAATCTCAAAACATTTGTTGGGACATATGTCCTATTGGTTTATAAATATCTGCATAACTTTGATGCATGTGCCCTGTTCAAACACCACAATCTTGGTGGCCTGTTGCCACCAATCATTCCTGCATGCTGTTGGAATGTCCACTGTCATTCAATATATGCATGTGTTATGCTTGCTGTTCAACTGTTGGAACTGTGGTGTGTTGGGTTAATGGGAATATTACTGCATGCTGTTACAACTAATTTGGAATGCTGTTGGCTATATTGTCATTAAATACACCTAAACACAGAACGTATGGGAAGGCCGGTCCCAGCAGACCCACCTGTCCCACCTCAGCTGGCAATGTCACCTGGCACCAGCAGGTCCGTTGCCCAGCCCAGGACCTCCTTCTCCATCGGCCCTGTGCCACCTTTGGGTGGAAGCGCTGCAGGGGATGGGGCTCGTCCCTCCATGCAAGCGTGGCCAGAGGAGGGCCACCTGTCACCCTCCAAAGAGTCCGGGCTGTGGTGCGTAGGGGGATCCAGCGTTCAGTCGCTGATCCCCTACACCAGCTCGAGGCAAGAGTGGCGTGACTCACGCAGCGCCCAGCACAGCCACCCTCCGGACTGTGAAGGTGCAGTGGTGACTGCCCATGGGTGGAGATCTCAGTATCACTGTTAACATCTGTGGGCTCATGGGCTTGTGATTTCCAAACATCCTTCCCCGTCAATTGTGTTCACCCACCCCATGTGTCATATTCCACCCCTGTATGCACCTTGTTTGTCTTGTCTGTTTACCTCCCCAACCTTCTTCCCCTACCCCACATTCCACTCTCACCTGAAAAAAAAAATGGGCAATCTGCTCCAATAATACAATTACACCCCATACATAGCAGCCCATTTTGCACAAATCTCTGCTGGACACGGATACTGAAATTCAATTGGCAGTACAACATACTTCGTTGTCCTCACCCCTCTCTCAGGGGTGGAAGGTTTCAAAATTCCCTCCAAATTACTAGTATATGCACAGCTGTTGCTGTTAAAGAAATGGGCAGCTATGGACCTTCCCTACACCCATCCTGCACATCCTGAGCTGTTTTCCCTACTGTCTTTCCCTCTTTGTGCCCCTTTTTCACCACTTTCCTATCTCCCCATTTTCTTTTCTTTCAAAGAAATGAGCGTGGGGTTAGCTGGAGTAAGCATTTTAAGCAGTAGTAAGCGGGTTTGAGTGAGTGTGTGCATGTGTGCGCTTAGCTAAGTATTGCTAAGCAATGCGCAAACCCACGCAAACCCGCTTACAACTGCTTAAAAGTGCCTTAGTCACCCTGCATATGAGGGGCCTTGTTCTGCTCAACAGCAAAATAAAACACCTCAGTTGGTCTCAAACCCCAGACCTTGGACCCACTAGACTGCATGAAGTACCACTAGGCCAAAGTAGATATACAGCATGATGTTGCTGAAATATATATATCATGCATCAGAATGTGTGAATGTAAAGGAATGATAGGAATGCCATAACACAAAACCTGTTCTGTGGAACTTTACCAACAGTTGCTGTGGAATTGCATTACATGACTCTGATAACAGAACCAGACATTCTAGCAGTAAATACTGTTACAGCAGCACTTCACAACCCCCACACAGTATCATAGCAGGACAATCCCCACCCAAATGTACAAAATACCAGTGTGTTCAAGGTACAGCAAGGATGTAGGTAGGCATACTCAGTATTGGAATTGTCCAGTTTCATGAGCATCCTGTGATAATGTCAACAAAATAAAAAGCACAAACAGTGCAGAAGTGAGTACATTAATATCCACATTATAGCTGTTCCCAAACAGTTCATGTGCCAAATGAAAACATCTCAGTAACTACATATGTATGGCAGCTAATTGTAGATGTTGTAAAGAAACTCCATACTCCCATGTATCTTGTGTTAGCATTTCTAGGGGTGAGTGCAATTCTACACTGTCAACTGTGTACTGGAAGAGGCAACATTCAGGTCTGAGTACAACATATAAATAACTGGCTACACCCTTAGCAACAGTTAGAAGAAGTATACCAATCTTCTGACTTACACAACGGTGTCCACAGCAAACAATGGTCCGCACTCTGGAATTCTGAAAGGGCTACACCTACCTGACCTAGCAATTTATAGCACTGGGTTGCTATGACAGTGAGTACTGCAAGTACCACACAGCAGGCTGCATGCAATTGCCAAATGGTGGCCACCAATTGGTACAGAGGCCATCACATGCACATGTGCAGATACCTATAAAGCAGGCTGTACTTGCTGTCCACACATGCAATCATTCCATTGCAGGTACGGAGGGAGAGAGAGAGAAAAAAAAAAAAAAAAAGAAAAGATAAAGTGATGTATAGTAAAGAAATATAACAAAAAGAATATATCGAAAACAAATCAGTATACTGACAAAAGAAATTATATTGAAAAAATATATTGAAAAGAAACTACATTGAAAAAAAATCATTGAAATAAAATAGATTGAAAATAAAATTTGAAAGAAAAATATATAGAAAAAAACTGAAAAAAAATACATTGAAAAAGAAATATATTGAAAAAATATATATTGAAAGAAAATATTTAGAAAAAAATATATATTGAAAAAAATATTGAAAACCAATATATTCTGAAATAAAAATCTATTTAAAAAAAATATTGCACAGTAAAAGAGATATTGAAAGCAAAACGTATATTGGGAAAAGATATACCAGGATATACAGCAACAAATACGAACACATACAAAGGAAAGGTATGTAACAGCTATGTATTTACTGGAATGTAGTAGATGTTTATGAAGAGTACTCTATATAGTTTGAATCATCCATATGCGGCAGCAGTACGTATCGATGCACAGATGCCCTACATAACCACTGGCATGGGGAAATGAGTGTGTTGCTGTGTGCAGTGGGATGTGACGGTGACATATGTAGTTCAGCATTAAATGTCAAACATCTGATCGATGTTATCTGTGTTCTGTACAGTAGTGTGTACAATGTCTGTTTGGGGTAGTAGCCCATACGGTTATGCAAACATGGATGTGACAGAGTAACAAATGCATGATAGTCATATTAATGTGTAGCTTAGCATTGGCAACAGCTGTACCAGGCTAGAATGCTAATTCAGCAATTGCAGTTATGTATGCACCCTCTAATATTACTGTCTGCTCACATGTGACACCTGTTCATGTTGGAACAAGGCCCAACAGATCAGCCATGAGGTACATGTACTTACAAAAGTGTGGTCCTTGTGTGTGTATGGCACACACATACAAAATATCTGTCTGTGTCAGATATATTAGCATCTGTACATGTGCATTGAGCAAGGGACATACTGCAACTGTGTGTGAAAGGTGGATATATATATATATATATATATATATATATATATATATATATATATATATATATATATATATATGTTGTTGAAGGTTGTTATGTGCATATTTCTATGTAGGTTGTAGTGTGTGGCAGACCAGACAGCATACAGTGCTGGTATATGACATGTGGTGGTAAAATGATGTGGGTATGATTCTTCAGGTTTGCAGTGTTGCAGCCAGTGAGGCCTGCTAAAGCTACATTGTCTGAGAACACCTTCAACGCATTCTGCACACTGTGCAATGTTATGACATAACTGTATACGTCACAACCTTCCCATACTTGATATTCCCACCATGGCAGGTGGACTGTATATGTGCCTATATGTATATCTATATGTACAGCAATGGATGTTCATATGTATGTGTGTGTATATATATATATATATATATATATATATATATATATATATATATATATATATATATATATATATATATATATATATATATATATATATATATATATATATATATATATATATATATATATATATATATATATATATATATATATATATATATATATATATATATATATATATATATATATATATATATATATATATATATATATATATATATATATATATATATATATATAGAGAGAGAGAGAGAGAGACAGGGTCATAATTACTGCAACAGATGCCTGGTGACAAAGCCATGGACTCGAGCTCAATGTTGACACTGCATTGGCATCCCTCCTTGCAAAGACTCAGTACCCATGAACTACCACATAGGTGGTAGTCTACTTAACACCAAAGGTGTGATAAGAGACCATGGGACACAGGTGAACAGTAGTCTCCCCTTCGATAGTCACAGTGCTGCAATAGTCATGTAATCCGTCTATGTGGCACACGTCATCACAAAAGGTGTGTCATCCAGGGAAAAATAGGTCAGTGTTCCCGTCTACTCCACACACATAAAACCCAGTATAGAGTACAATGCCCCATGTGGTATGTATCTCACAAGACATCTACAGCAAGTGGAAAGGACACAGACATACCTCACAAAGAGTGATACTGGTGTCAAACAGATGCCCTATGCAGACCGTCCCACAAACCCACAACTAGACTGTGTTGCATATCGCCTACCCAGAGGGGACCTCTGACTGACATACTAAGCTATGTCAAACCCAGATCTGTTGGACATGCTCCACGTAAACAGATCACAATTTGTACGAGCTACACGCTCTAGGGACCCAAACCTTTTGACCACAATAAACAGCACATGCTGGAGGGATAGATTCCTATCTCAGAGACATCCCATACTCTGGAACAAACCAACTATCCATAGCAAACAAAGCTCCTAATTAGCAGTCATCATAAATAATCCTGGAGATTGTATGGGAGATAGTGAATACACCCAGGCAATCACCTCAGTGTCTCTGCTTGACTGGGCCATGTGAAATTTAAATACCTGTGTGTCAGAGGCCAGGGTAGTGTATGGCTAGAGTTCTATAGGCCCTAGGGCCAATAGCCTCTTACCTACCTATGAAGTGATACACACCCACATGTACTCGTTGCAATAATTGATATGTGAGGTTGACTGAGTGTGATGGTGAATGTGTTGGTGAATGTGTCAGAGTTCAGTATATGTGTGATAGCTTAGTGGGAAACTGTTTCAGTCATGGTATTATGTGTCCTAGCTGTGATCCCAGCAAAAGATGTGTATGCAATTGCTAGGCAGAAAAAGTAGTATGCCATATGGTCTGACGTGGTCACTTGTTGTTGACTGGGGTGTCCCATTGTAGGCTAAAGCAGTACATGTATGCTTATTGGGTGTTACTGTTGGTGAATCCAACTCCTGTATGAACTGTAGTACTACCTGAAGCTGTATGCCTAAACAGCACAGTATGGTGTACGTGCACATTTATTGGAACCACTGTTATGTGTGTTCCCTGTAGTCTTCACAGATTACATACCTCAGGCATAAGGTCTGATAACTACTGACACACAGTACTGTAAGGTACACAGGTAAAGGTCACCTGGGTTGCCATACCTTGGTGTCTGTTATGTATGTCTGCTGTGTGTGCGGGTATGCCTGTACCATGGCCTCGGTCATATGTGTGTTACAGGTTATAACTGTGTATCTAGCAACATGTATGGTCTAGTACAGCAGTATGCCATCTATATTAACGAATGTGCACACATGTTAGGCAGGGGTCCATCATCAATGACTAGTGTGGTATACTGGTAATACTGTCAGTGGACTTTACATTCATTGCAATGGATTACATATTTCATGATGCATTAGCATGATATATACCTCCTTTGGCTAGGTGGTGCATTGTGTCACATACAGTGTGCCATGTACTGTTGTATATTCTTACATACTGTTATAACTTTGTTGCTGTGCAAAACATGGTTTGATATATAGAGTGTGCCAGGCACTGTCAGGCATCTGTGTGTTGAGAACTGATATGTGGTATTGAAAGTGTGCATCTTCTGACAACCAATAGGTTGCTATATATGGCAGTTAATTTATATCTGTACTTTAGAATGTTACATGTGCCACATGACTTGCTTTCACATATTGTTTAATTGTCTTCCAGGGTAATGTCCCACCATCGTAACCTGGCATATAGCACGGCCAAGGAAGAAGCCATCACAGCAAGCCTAGTGCAGCACTATTCGCTGCTGCTCTCCAGAACCAGCCAGGACCAGCATGAGCGGGCTGCGCTGTGGCAAGATCTTGTCTGTAGGGTAAATGACATAGGCATGCATAACCGGACATATGAGCAGGTACACCATCACTGCAGTGATTTAATTAGACATGTCTGGCAGCATGCGTCTGATATCCACAGACAACAGATTGCCACAGGTGGGGGGGTAGCCATCCACCCCCCGCTCACCAGAGTGGAGGAGCTGCTCCTGAGCCAGGTGGCTCCTGCCCAGCAACGACCACAACAAGTAACATGTATCATCATGGAGACCGGAGCCACCCAGCAAGTTGACATGGAGCGTGCAGGTAACATGGCATAGCTGTAGACTGCTGTTACCTCTATTGGTAGAGCATGCTTATGTGAGATGTGTACTGTGTAGTTAAATGATCTGGTGCCTAGTGTTGTGCAATACTAATAATTAGGAATATAATCTGTAGGCCTGTGACTGTCCACCGTTGTACTACTGTAAGATTGCAAACACACAGTAGCAATGCCACAGGTTTTGCCACTGACAAAGTGTCTGATATCCTTGTAGGTCCCTCTGGTGTGACAGCAGGGCAGCAAAGTCATGCTGGTGAGTGTGTTATACCTTTAATATTGCTAATTAAATGTGCATGTCATAGGTGAGGTGTAGGCAATGTACACGCAACACACCTATGCATAATGCATGCTGTGCATGTTTGCTGTGAGACTATGCACATCCTAGTAATGTGGGTAGCTGCCTACAACACATACAATACACAGAGCATCCCACACAATTGTGGCAAAACTGTAGTGGACATCGGATAGGTAGAGTCAATACACATGCACACAACATACACACCTTTGTCATGTGCAGTACACGTTAACATGCTACACATGGCGTATTCAGACACCCGCTGTAAGGTCACACTACAGTATCCCAAACCTCATCCACACAGCACACATAATATACCTGATGGGTAGATGCCTCACATGTGGCTGTGCAACACTCTTCAACACATAACACATTCATGTTAGGCAATGCCCCCTATTGGGCACCTCACAAACCCATGTAACAACTGGCTATGAAATGGTAAATGTAGACATGGTACTGCAGTTCAGGTACAGCATGCTACGTGCAGGTCTGGCACACATTAGTAGACTTGAGTGACCACATGATGCTGCATGATGATGGCTCATGGTACTACACCCCATCCAGTTACAGTGGCCACAGTAATACACATATCATGAATTGCTATGTACCTCAATGTTGTGTGTGTGCAGACATATGCACCTATATGCAATATGCATAGCAATCCCCATTTGTAGAAAGTGACACACATATGTCTTGTAATACTATGGGGTGTATAGGTCACATGACACACATTGTGTATGTGTGATGTTTCATGTTTCAGTTGTGTGGTAGCATGCCATGTCATGGCAGGCACTGGCATGTCCACAATATGTCCTACACTCACCATGACCACTGTACAACGGCTATGTTGAGCAATGGTATTCCATCAGGTATACATGCACCACTCATCCTGTGTGTATACATAGCATGCATGTTCTACACCTGTGTCCACAATCATCTGCTAAAGACACAGATGCTCTAATCAGAAATGGATATCTATGTGACAGACTGATTCACATCCAGCCATAGTATGTATACCTGTGACTGATGGTGCACAGGACATTGCAGGGCTTTTAATACCTGCACAACAATGTTGTGTCCATGTACACATTGTGTTCCAGGGTGAGGCCATTCACTGAACAAAACACACATGCATCAAGGCCATGCATACTGTTATTAGCAAGGGCTGTCTACACTCACACTGCATGCTGCTGAGCAACACACGTTTTGCATGCTGTCACGTTTGATATAAATATTTGGCTTGTGATACTGTACCCCAACATCACAAGCTATTGAGTATGTTTGGGATTGCTGGTGGTGTGTGTGTGTGTGTGTGTGTGTGTGTGTGTGTGTGTGTGTGTGTGTGTGTGTGTGTGTGTGTGTGTGTTTGTGCACATCTGTTCTAGTGAGGAGTGTATTTGTGTGCATATGTGCATGTGTGCATGTGTGCATGTGTTCATGTGTGCATGTGCTCATGTGTTCATGTGTGCATGTGTGCATGTGTTCATGTGTGCATGTGTGCATGTGTACATGTTCATGTGTGCATGTATGCATGTGTTCATGTGTGCATGTGTGAATGTGTTCATGTGTGCATGTGTTCATGTGTGCATGTGTGCATGTGTGCTGACATCATGTACAGGTTGTAAAGTGTGTTTCCTGTCTCCCTCTCACAGGTGCTGATTCTGGGCTGGTTCAATGCAGCAGGGAAACTGATGTCACTGAGCATGATAGTGATAATGATGATAGGTGTGTTGAGGCACAGGCTTGTTTGCCAGGGTCTATTGTTGGGCCCCCAATCAACACTACACAAGTGTCCACCCCATCCATGCACACAGTCATACTGTCAATACATCCATCTCCAATGCCCTTAGCAGAGGGACAGCGTACAGCTGGCATTGGCCAGGACAGTGTGGTATCCATGGCACATGCATCCCGACACAGCAGCCATACCCAGATGTCTGTAAGGGTACCACATAGGCAGATGTCCAGGGGTTCTCATCGGAGCACTGCTGCCCATCATGCCACTGGCAGACGTGCCACAGGTCGTACAACCTCACACATGTTCCAGGCTGTCATGGAGGCACAGGCACATATGGAACTGTATACCAGACAGGGACTGAGGGCACAGAGGGCACATACCACCATAATAGACAGTATCCGTGACCTAGCTGGTGCCATCCGTAATTACACTGAGGTCACTGATAGACGTAGGGGAGAGACATTAGATGTCCTCCGCAATGTCATGTCCATGTGTCAGGACAGTGTGGGACGGTTGAGTCATCAATGTGGACGTATGCCAGCAACATCAGCAGCTGGCAATTGCCACGGATGTCCCTCAAGCAACAGCCACTCCCATAGTGCCAGTACCAGCCCCAGCAATGTTGGGGGTGGGCTGTCCATAGAACATCCTAGAAGACCATGTGCACGTGGCTCTGGACAGTCCCAGCAGGGACCTGGGTCCAGTGTACATCCATCAACGTCTGGGGATAGTACCCAGTCTGGCTTGGTACCTGATAGTGTCAGTAGCACCCCTGCCAGGCACAGGTACCGTATCCGTGGCCAGAGATGGTGATCTGTAAAGCCTCGCAGGTACAGTCTGTGGCTGTCCCACAAGTACCAGTATGTGGCAGCCACATGGTGGAACTGGGTGCATGCAGACACACACACACATTATCCAGGCACCTAGGGCTAACACATACCCACACACATTACATCAACATTGGCCCATACCATTATTCTTGCCCCCCACACACACACACACACACACACACACACACACACACACACACACACACACACACACATGTCGATTGGATGGCTCACTGTAGGCATCTGGCAGACCAACAGCACACCCTGTGCATATGATGAAACCTGTGCCACCTCCTGTCATCTGTAACATCATTGCAGGAACAGGCTACCATGGTGCTGATGCACAGGGTGTCTTTATAGCAGTATAGCAATGTTAGCATGTAGTCAGCAGTAAAGCGTAATGATATGCTTGAAGGTGTATCTGAGCAGGCATGATGCATTAAAGCTATGATTGTCATCGTAGTGTGGTTTACACCAGTGTTAGTTCCAACTCTATATTGTCCGCCCACGTGCCACTTGGCTGATGTGTGCAGTATTGGCAGCATGTGTTAGTGAGTGGACAGTATGTGTGGGATGTGTGTAGCACATATTTGCAGGTGTACAGTTGTAATGGTGGAGGTGTTCCGTCTGCATGTACGTTTATAGTGGACACATGGGCAGGGTGACATGCTCTGTATTACACAGTAGCACTCCATAGTTTCTATTGGTGGCCAGTATGCATTGTACTACACACATTTTGGAACCTGACTACACATGTGTGTATGACATGGTTTGACACTGTGCTGTGGGTGATGCTGTTACTGTCTGTCATTGTTTTGCATTCTTGTAGTATACATGACTTCAACAGCCTGACCATAACCAATCGTTAGATGATGTTTTGAAAACTGACACACAGATGTAGGACACACAGCAACATTTGGATCCTTCAGATACTATACTATGCCAGTAACCAGTGGTATTCAGCTGCACCCATTACTGAGACCACTCCTGTTCGGCATATGGCTCTCTTAGGTACAAGCAATAACAGTTTGGATATGTCTGTCCATGTGTGCTAATGCATACTGTGGCCTACAGTGCATTCTCCAGGTGACACACACATCCTCCACAAGGGTATCATACAGACAGATACCTGTTGTCAAACCCGTGCTGTAAAGCTATAGGCGAAACTAGGCATAGTTATCCACCTTTACAGAACATAGTATCCCCACAGTACCACATAGGTAGTAGCCACCAACATGATGAACTGGTACCGATGTGTACATGCAACCTACTGTTACGTCATCTCTCCTTTGATAATCACATTGCCTAAGGTATTTTGAAATCCCTCGGTGGATCACATAAGCAAGAAGGGGTCTGCATGCATGTCCACGCAGGTTGTTGTACACCTATAATGCATAGTCATCATTGACAGACTCTGCTGCATCTGAACAGGTCTGACATATGCCTCGGCCATAAACCCTCACTCACACATCTCAATAGAAACCGTAATGAGTGTGTGTGACACGGATGACCTAGGCCAGGCATCACTGCAGTGGCTGGCCTTGTCACAAGCATACAGATGTGACCTAAGGTCTGTGAAGCAGCAGCACAGTTTGGCAAAGATGACAACTGCGTACTTGGATAAAGCAGAGTTCACACACATGCAATGATTGAGGTAACATGTACGTATATGTATTTGCCTCACAGCTACCTCATGTGCAATGCCTACTGACATGTCATACGGTGGTAAAAGCAAAACTCCCAACACAATCACACACACTCACCAAATGCAAGATTCAAACCCCTACCTAACTACTTCATAATACTAGAGGAATAGGCATTAACACGATGCGCTATACACATTAGTGGGGCTCTCTTTTCCACAGGTATATTTGTAGGATGGTGACATCGTCAGACTTGACAAAGATTGGTTTAACACCTTTAAGGTGTTTTACTACTCTCCTAAAAGGTTGCGCCTTCCTAAGGAGACCACACACAAACACACACTTGTCAAGTGCAAGATTCAAACCCCTACCTAACTGCTTCATGATACTAGAGAAGTATTCATTAACACGATGCGCTATACACATTACTGGGGGCTCTCATTTCCACAGGTATATTTGTAGGATGGTGACATCATCGGACTTGACAAAGATTGGTTTACCACTTTTAAGGTGTCTTACTACTCCCCTAAAAGGTTGCTCCTTTCCAAGGAGACCACACACAAACAGTTGTTAAGTGCAGGATTCAAACCCCTACCTAACTGTTTCATGATACTAGAGGAATATGTATTAACATGACGCGCTATACACATTACTGGGGGCTCTTTTTTCCACAGGTATATTTGTAGGATGGTGACATCATCAGACGACAAAGATTGGTTTAACACTTTTAATGTGTTTTACTACTCTCCTAAAAGGTTGTTCCTTCCTAAGGAGGCCACACACACTTGTCGAGTGCAAGATTCACACCACTACCTAACTACTTTATGATACTACAGAAGTACGCATTTACACACCATGCAATACACATTATGGTGAGTTATCCTTTCCACAGGTTTATTTGTAGGAAGATGACATCATCAGACTATACAAAGTGGGTTACATTAGGTGACATTAGGTGGGCTACATTGAAGGAATGTCTAAACACCTTGGCCATGTGATCATCAAAGGGGAGTTTACTATCTACCTGTGTCCCCAGGGCCATAATGACTTTCTCCATACATACTGGATTACCACCTATGTGGTAATTTGTGTGCACTTTGTTGTACCCAAATGGGATGACTATGCATTCTTTGGCATTCAGCTTCAGGGCATTGTTTTGACACCAGGTATCTGTCTCTTATGACACTTCTGGAGGATGTCTGTGTTAGCCGTACAGTCGATTATGGACCACAGTTACCATTCATCTACAGAACTGTTCAGCCATACACCTCCCATGCTTGCCTGTACCTCTGAGCAGTATCTAATGAACAGGTGGGGTCCCAGGACCAAGACCTGTGGGATGCCATTTGTGACTGGCTTAGAGTTGAACATGGCACCAGCAACTCTGAACATGTGTGTCTGATCTGTGAGCCACCTGGCCACCCATCCTGTGATATAGCTGTTAATGTTCCAGCTGGTACGCTTGTCCATGGTGACAGAGTGGGGAATGATGTGGAAAGTGCTTTGTGTGGTCCAGGTGGCCTGTATGGACTACGTTCACCTCCATCTATGTCCTTGGTAACTGTTTCACATAAGTAAACTAAGTTTAAGAGCCAGGATCTGGCTTTAGCAAGGCGAAGATGTGGAGAGTCCAGTGTCTGGAGGTCTCTAATGTCTCTGTTTATGGGTTCCATGACAATTTGCTCAATAGCTCTGTAGACCAGGCTGAGTAGACATATTGGGCAATGGTGTCCATGTTCTGTTGTGGCACCCCCTTTGTGGAGCTGGATGACTGTTTGTGTATGCCATTATTTGGGTACATAGCCTGTGGTATGCTTGTGTCTGGACAATGAATGTAGGTGAGGGCCTAGTTCCTCATGGGCCTAGTGTAAGACATAGCCTGGGACACCATCCAGTCACATTGATGCTGTGTTCTTAGCGTTGGTGAGGGCTGTCTTTACCTGGATGTCCATGAAGTCTGGGGTTCTGCATCCTTCTGTAATGGACACAGACCCTTTTGAGGGTGATGGGGGGGGTGTACAAGGAACTTATCCCCCTGGATGCGTGCAATGAAAGTTGGTTTGTTGTATTTCTTTCCTATTTTCAGTAGCTGACAGCATATTTGGAAGTTTGACACCTACATGTCTGGTATAGCTACCGAAGGCTTTGTGGTTGTTATTCTGACATTCCTTGGCTATTTGTCTTTTGAAACTGTCCTTGGATTATTTTATGAGCGATCATTGTTTCTCCCTGATAATGATCAGTGATGCCTTTCATTTAGTGAAGTTGGCTCTATCATGTGTTCATTTCCTCCTTCTGTTGTCTAGCTTATTTATGGGCAATGACCACATGATTGTTGTCCTATTTTTGGAGGAGTGCATCTTGGTTTTATTTGTGATGTCTCATTCCATGCATCCCTGTGGATGCTCATATGATGCACTTGTAAATGATTCTGCAGATTGTATACCATTATCCTATAGCAAGAGGGCTTTGGAACGGTCCACTTTGGTCTTGGGAAGTGTGCAGTTTGCTTTTGCAAATGTCTTCACAGTGGTTTCACTGACTGGGTGGGGGTGCCGGATGTGGATATCCAGTGTGAATACTTCATGATCTGATATTACCAGTGAGGGGGTTATCTCTGTAATGGAACACTGGTACCCCATGTTGATGATGATCATGTCCAGTATGTTGTCACCTCTAGTGGGCGTGGTGACCAGCTGTTCCAGGGTGTTAGGGTTTTTAAACTCTAGGAAACATTGGGCAAAGTACGTTGTACATGACTAATTCCACCACTCACTGTTTGGGTAGTTGTAATCTCCTCATATAATGGTGTTTGATGGGACCTTTATACTTTCCACTGTTCTCCGGAATACTGAGTGAGGTTCCTGAGACAAGGTACATGAGCTGTAGCAGGCTACAATGTGATGGGCAACTTTGGCCAATGTCAGTTGCACTTGCATAGTCTCCTAGGCCTCATGCTGTGCCACTAACCTGAAGGTGTGGGTATCCATAAGGTAAATGGGTACACCCCTTCCTTTGGTATTTCACTCGTGGTTTTGGGTCCACAGGTCGGAGGGATTGTAAGTGTTTTATGTGGAGCATATCCAACAGCTCTGTGTTTGACATAGCTTTGTATGTTAGGCAGTGAACACCTCTGAGTAGGCGATATGCAAGGGAGTACAGATGGAGCATTTTGAGATGGTCTGTGTATGGCATGTATTTCAGGCTGCTAATGCTCTTTGTGAGGTATTGCTGCTGGCCTTCCAGTTGTTGTAGTTGTCTTGTGAGGTACATAGCAGCAGTGGCATTGTACTCTATTATAGTTCTAGTGAGTGATGAGTAGAGTGGAACATTGTCCTCTACTATTCTGCATGAGGCACATTTTGTGATGAGGTGTGCCACATAGTAGGGTTTCCTGACTACTGTGGGAATGTGATTATCACAGTTGTATCCACTGTCCACCTGTGACCCAAGGTCTCTTGTCACACTTTTGGTGTGAAGTATACTACCACCTCTGTTGTAGTTCTTGGCTACAGAGTTTTTAACAAAGGGGATGACAATGCACCTTTTGGCATTGAGCTAGAGCCCATGGCTTTGACAGCAGCCATCTGTCTCAGTGAGGCCCTTTTGTAGGATGTAAACATCTTTTGTGTTTACACTTATGGCTCCTAGTTTGCAGTCCTCTGGAAACTTCAGCAGCCACAGACCTGCCATGTTAATGTTTACTTCAGGGAAGTAGATACTACGCAGCCTGGGAAGTTATCTGGTCCCATGGCTGCTGTGATACTGGCTTTGGAGAGTGTTTATTACTTGTGCGGCTGTGATGACAGCAACTTTGCAGTCTTCTGTTATAGAGATGTGCTATTTCATGGGTGAGAGGGGGGTAAAGTTAACAGTGATCCTATCTGCCAGGATGTTGGCAATATCAGTTGGCTCTGTACATTTACTGCCATTGAGCTGTAACTCAGAAAAGATCTGATTGTAACCATGACATGAACCTGTCTGTTGGGCAGAGATCTCCTGAGTAGACAGTATGCAACAGAGTACAGATCGGGTTACATTCAGTCTTGTTGCATGGGGTGACTATTTGAGGCCAGTAATCCTCTTGTTAAGGTACTTCATTGATCTTTCTAGCTGCTGAACGTGCCTAGTCGGATTCATCGTAAGTGTGTTGTGGTACTCTCTGACAGGTCTGATGGCTACTGAGTAGTGGGAACCTCCTTTGACCTACATGCACAGACCTTGGCAGTTTGTGTGTACACATAGCATGATTTTCCAACCACTTTGTGAATGTGTTTCTGGAAGTTGAGATGACTATCCACATTTGTCCATAGATCCCTTATTATCACATCCATATTTAGCCTAAGTGTGTGAGCATGCCCAGTATGACCTTTCAGTATGTTGCTGCCTGTCATTTGCTTTGTTTCTTTAAGTGTGTGAGCATGCCCAGTATGACCTTTCTGTATGTTGCTGCCTGTCATTTGCTTTGTTTCTTTAAGTGTGTAAGCATGCCCAGTATGACCTTCAGTGTGATGCTGAATGGAATCCACTGCATTTGTTGGAGTGTGTGAGCACGCCCGGTATAGACATTTATACTATATGTGTATGGAAAATCAAGTTGTATTTTTACAGCAAGGCTCACCTTTGTGTCATAGATCAACAGGGATCATGCTGTGCCTGCAGGGCTTCCATGCGACACTTTGCATAGACTTATCAACATTTCTACATACAGAGGTGACAGCTATTCTTTGTACATTTCTACCCGGGGGCACACCTGGTTGTTACTGTGGGTGTACATAGGATGTGGGTTTCACCTGACACTTATACAAATTTGCTATGTCTGCACTGCTATGTACAGGACACCATTTCAGTCTGTACTGTTGCCTATCATAGTGGCTTGCGGCATACTACTGTACTACAGATGTTAGCGTCCAATGTCATGTATATTACACTGCGACTTCATAACCTACACAACCCACATCACACCACCTAGCCTGATGTTCTCTGTCTGCATAGGCCTGTGGGGGAGGTTACCCATTTGCCTCTTTAGGGGCATGATACTGCATTTCTTTGTGTTTGCATTAGTGTACAATTGTCCTGCTGTGTCTGTGCTGCTGAAATGCTATCATGGCTCAGTGGTTCAGTACTGTGACTATAGTGCACAGTATCCAGGGTTCAAGCCCTGTTATTGCTTTTTATTTTCATGCTGAGCAGACCAGACTGCTTAAAGAACAGTAAAGCAGATATGAGCATGTTTAACTGACTTTGGTCAACTTTGGCCAACCTTGGCCAACATTGCTCAACGTTGTCCGACGTTGCGCTAGTTGGCACGAGCAATTTTGTTTACATATACTAGATATTGGTAAAAGCTGCTTAGCACTGTTTTATATTGCTTAGAATATGGCAATCATGCCTCATGTGGTGCTGCAGGGCTGCCTATGTCAGATGCACATACTACACTCCCTATACATGTTTAGAAACAGGTAGTGTCAAGTTTGGCATCCCTATTATTTTATGTGTGAGTCAGAGGGAGGTATCATTTCCAGGGTTCCTACTGAGCCAGTGTATGTGCTATCCGTTGCCTCTTTGCCAAGCCTAAGCCATACTGGGCAAGCCTGCTTCTACCTACTGGGGCAGGCTCAGGTTGTTCCTCCTCCAAGTCATGTTGTGCCTGTGCAGGTGTTGGCAATGGTGGGGGGCTGTTTGGCCCTGCCCCATGCTGTTCCTGCTGCAGCTGTTTTCGGAGGATCATATTGTGTAGCATGGCACATACCATGACAATTTGGGTACATGTAGTTGGTGAGTACTGCAAGGCTCCACCAGATGTGTCCAGGCAATGGAACCATGACTTGAGCATCCCAAACATATGCTCGATTACATTTCGTGTTTGTGCATGTGCCTCATTATGGAGTTCTTGTTCAGGTGTGTTTGCATTTCTGATGGGTGTCATCAGCCATGGCTCCAGTGCGTATCCAGCATCCCCCACTAGGTGACCGTCAGGGATGTCCCCATTGGCAAATGTCTGGTACAGCTGCGACAGATGCCAGATATGGGAATCATGGTAGCTTCCAGGGCAGCCAGCACACATATTCAGTATTATGCCCTGGGCATTGCACATGACCTGGCAGTTGATGGAGTGGAAGCCCTTGCGGTTGATGTAGGCCCTACCTCACTCTCCGGCTGGTGCTTTGATGTGTATGTGCGTGCAGTCAATTGCATCCACTACATCAGGGCATTCTATTTGATGGAAGAGATGCATGTTGCTGGCCAATACTTCATGGGAATTGGGGAAATATACATGATCACCGACATGTGCTGACATGGCATTCAGGAACTGGTGCAGTACCCTGGATGCTGATGCCTGTGAAATTCCCATCATATCACTAGTTGGTCTCTGGAAGGTGCCTGTTGCTAGTATTCTTAGGCCAACACATACCTTGGTTTCCACTGGGATGGGTTCCCCTCTGTTGGTTCTGTGTGTGAGGTGTGGCCTGCACAGCTCAACAATTTGCTGCAGGAGCTATCTGTCCACTCTATAGCGCTCCACTATCTCCAGCTCATGTTGCCCCTGGTAGGTTACCCTGTGTCTGTACACTCTTCTCCATCTCCTCACTGTGGGTTGCTCAGCAGCATTTGCAATGGCACCACCCTCAGCATCTTGCACATGTCACCTTATAATAGCAATGGCAGCCCCTAACATTTTTCTGTCTCAGTTAGGGTTTTTAAGTTTTCACTTCTCTTTGTAGACTGCAGTGTTGCAGTGTTTCTGAAAAAAAACATGGGGGAATGTTGTTTGCAAAGTTTTAAGCGCTGGGCTGGGCTAGTGTACTGCCTGTGTAATTGGCTGATTCTGATTGATTTCACCTGGCAGCTCTGCTAGTTCTCCCTGGTTAACTTTCTAATACTTCCTTTCCTTCCTTTTCCCATTTCTGTTTCCACAGGGGGCAGCGCCACGCAAACACGCGTGCACGAGCGCACACGCATGCACACAGCCTTACACAGGCTTACACGGGCTTAGGCGGGTGCACATTTGTGCATATAGGGTTAGACGGCCTTACACAGGCTTACACGGGTGCACACAGGCTTAGATGGGTTTACAGGTGCACACACATGCACACACAGTTTTTTTTTATTATTTTGCAATGGATAAAAATGCCAATGGCTGTATATTTGCCCATTGGCATGCTTCCTCAACTGGATGCCTCTTTTATTTGGAGCTGTCATAGCTCCGCTTTGCTATTTGCAGAACGGTACTTAGTTGCCAACCGAGTACATTTCTGCAAATAACACTACTCTTACTCGGACAGGTTAAAGTTTCCTGGATCGCAAATTCACCTCATTTGCATAGCTTTCAGCAACAAATGACGTAATTTGCATAAACTAACACTGTCCGTGCAAGAGTCGTTTTAGGAGCTCTCTTGCATGCCCCTGCCAGCTGTTCCTGGATCGCTCGGCAGACATGTTGGCTAGATGGAGTCTTATTCTACTCTTAGACTGCGTGCAAGCCTTCGTGAATCCGGCCCACAATCTATGATTTCTTGCTAATTAATATTGTCTGCTTTGAGTTACAGACCTAAGTGCATTCCTCCTATTCCAAATATACATGAAATGAAAGAAAAAAATACCCAAAAATAACTATCTTCAAAAGCACTGTGTGCTGGCAGCTGAGCTAATCAAGGACAGTAAAATATAATCCACAGAAAATCCCCAAATACATTATCATGATTTTATTGTCTATCACATTAAAATGTTGTTGAAAGCCATGAAGTAGTAAGATAGATTTGCCACTATAAAGTCATTCATTACCTTAAACAAGGCTGTCTCTTAGGAAAATCCCAGCAGATTACAAAGCAAGCAATAGAAAGACTAAGAATGCATGTTCTAACATTAAATAAATAAAAATATGAGTTTCACCAGGCTCTCTTATGTATTTATGGATTCATACTTTTATTTAAAAAAATGTCACCTTATCCAAAGAAGTAAAGCCACATCAATGGCCACCTCTGACAAAAAAAAAAAAGCCTTTCGGCTTTTCCCAGTTAGGGGTCGCCACAGTGGATCATCAGTTCGCTGTTGATTGGCAGTGGATTTTTGCAGTGTCAAGTTGCCAGCCCAGAGACCAACCTTCACAGAAGACATGCACGTACTCACATACCTACATGTGTCTTTAAAGTTCAGTCGACTGCAGGGAGGAGATACAGACACTGCACAGAAGGTGCTCCAGCTGAAAATCAAACCAAAAAACCTCTTGCTGTGTGGCGACAATGCTAATGGCTGCACCACCGTGGCATCTGACAAAAGACTATAAAGTAGAAAATGTTGCTGGAATGGCCAGATTCATTGCCATATATATTATTCACCGTAAAACAACCACTGAAATAACTCATTAAAAATATGTAGATTGTAACTAAATAGATAAAGGGCAGGATTCACGATGGCTTGCACGGAGTCTAAGAGTCGTGTAAGACTCCATGCAGCCATTGCGATCCAGGAACAGCCCAAAATCCCGTGTAAGAGACAGCTAAAATGACTCTTACATGGGCAGGGCGTGGATATGCTAATCACCCCACTTGCAGCCGAAAGGCATGCAAATGAGGTAGATTAGCGATCCACGAAGCTGAAACCAGCCCATGTAAGAGTCGTGTTAGTTGCAGAAATGTACTCAGTTGACAACTGAGTACGTTACTGCAAATAACACAACGGAGCCATGACAGCTCCAAATAAAGTGTGCAAATGTTGCAGTCAGCATGTCAATGGCCAAATATGTGGCCATTGGCATGGTAACCCGATGCAAACATGAAATAAAATTATTTTTTTTTTCGGAGATCGGCGATGTTTAAACGCAGCGCAGCCCTGCGCAAATGGGCTGCGCTATATAAAACAGAAAAATAAAGGTTTGAAACCCACAAATGTGGGTTTTATGTAATGCATGAATTTGCAATGCAGGTACCAGCAGACCAAAAACAACATGGCCACCTTCTAGTGGTTGCTAAGGGAGAAAGCTGAGTGTAAGACATGTAACTAAGCATTAGTAGGCAATCCTATGTAAATGAGTGGTAGGATAGTGAATCACACTGTCACATAGCAAATGAGCACATTCCGTGTAGTGTAAGAGTTAGATAAGGGGGAGAAACAGAGTAGGAGATAGGTGACATCACAGGGGGGAATGTCAGGAAGAAATCAAGCTCATTGGAGCAAAGTGGTATGTGAAAGATGTCAATCACACAGCATAAAAAGAGGAGTGTCAACAGATAAGCATGGGAAAGTCAAGAAATGGAAGGTGTACACTGTGGCCAACACCAAAGTTTCTTGCTGTATGTGCATGCGTGCGTGTGCGCGCTGGGAGCCGCGAGTAAGACAGAGTGAGCGTGTGTAAGGCAAAGTAAGCATGTAGGAGCCTGTTTAAAGATCTGTAGACCTGTTTGTGCTGGTGTGCGAGCGTTTTAATCCGAATAAGCAGATTCTGGTCCGTGTAAGCATGTGTGCGCACGTGGTAGCCACTGTGAGCATGTTTTCACTGGTATGCGCGCTGCTCCCCCCTGAGGAAACAGAGAGGAAAAGGAAGCAGAAAAAATAGTAGGAAACTAGCAGGGAATACTTGTAGAGGTAGCAGGTGAAAATAATTAGAAGCAGGCAATTACACAGGCAGAATACAAGCCCAGCTCAGCACTTAAAACACTGGAAACAGCATTGCAGTATGTTTCTCTCAAGAGACACTGCAAGACAGGAGTAAGCTAGTAGAAGTGAAAACTGAAAAAGCTGCACTCAGACCAAACATGCTAGGGGCTGCCATAGCTGTCATAAGGAGACATAGGAGACTTGCTGAGGGTGGGGACAATGGAAACGCTGCCAGACAACCCACAGTGAGGAGAAGGAGAAGAGTGTACAGGCCCAGGGTCACCTACCAGGGGTTACATGAGCTGGAGATAGTGGAGCGCTATAGAGTGGACAGAGACCTCCTGCCGCAAATTGTTGAGCTGTGCAGGCCACGCCTCACACACAGAAGCAACAGAGGGGAACCCATCCCAGTGGAAACCAAAGTATGTGTTGGCCTAAGTATACTAGCAACAGGTACCTTCCAGAGACCAACTGGTGATATGATGGGGATATCACAGGCATCAGCCTCCAAGGGTACTGCGCCAGTTCCTGGATGCCATGTCAGCACATGTCGGTGATCATGTATATTTCCCCAATGCCCGTGAGGTATTGACCAGCAATATGCGTCTCTTCCAGCAGATAGCGGAATACCCTGAGGTAGTGGGTGCAATAGACTGCACACACATACGCATCAAAGCACCAGCCGGTGAGCGGGGTATGGCCTACATTAACCGCAAGGGCTTCCCCTCCATCAACTGCCAGGTCGTTTGTGATGCCCAGGGCATAATAATGAATGCGCGTGCTGGCTGCCCTGGGAGCTACCATGATTCCCATATCTGGCATTTGACGCAGCTGTACCAGACATTTGCCAATGGGGACATCCCACATAGTCACCTAGTGGGGGATGCAGGTTATGCATTGGAGCCGTGGCTGATGACACCCATCAGAAACGCACACACACCTGAATAGGAACGCCATAATGAGGCACACGCACAAACACGTAATGTAATAGAGCATGTGTTTGGGCTGCTCAAGTCACGATTCCAGTGCCTGGACACATCTGGTGGAGCCTTGCAGTACTCATCAACTACATGTACCCAAATTGTCATGGTATGTGCTATGCTACATAATAAGATCCTGTGAAAACAGCTGCAGCAGGACCAGCATAGGGCCGGGACAAACAGCCCCCCAACATTGCCAAGGCCATCACAGGCAGAGCGTGACTCGGAGGAGGAACAACCTGAGCCTGCCCCAGTAGGCAGAAGGAGGTGTGCCCAGTATGCCCTGGCCTTGGCAAAGAGGCAACGCATAGCACATACACTGGCTCAGTAGGAACCCTGGGAATGATACCTTTCACTGACTCACTCATATAGTAACAGGGATGCCTAACATGACACAACCTGCTCTCAAACATGTACAGGGAGTGTAGTATGTGCATCCAACAGAGGCAGCCCTGCAGCACCACCTGAGGCATGATTGCCATGTTTTAAGCAATGTAACACCATCTAGTATATGCAAACATGAAGACCCAACCTAACATCTCACCCTCACCAAGCATGATGCCACACTATGAAGACAACAAGATCAAGTACAATAATTGGCTGAGGTATTGCTGTTAGCAAGGGGGAACACATGGCTGACAGCCTGGGCTGACATGCCAAGCAAGACATGATGCCCCACCTGCTAGGGATGGCACGCACCCAGCACACCTGGCTGTGTAGATACTGGCAAAGGCTGTTGTCACCCCCCACTGTGTCTGGAATAGGTATGTCTGGAAACACAAACCCACCACCATAGGTAGCACAAGGAATAATAACCTGGACGTAATGCTACCCAACGCCAGAAGTCTAACCTGCAAGGTGCATGCAGACCAAACCCACTACAGCATGGAGAATGGTAATATGTGTTCTGTAACAGAAACCTGGGCAAGGTCCAGAAGAGCACCCTAATACTACCAGGTTATGCCACATACCATGCTCTACAGCTCCAAAACATGGAACAGACAACAATAGAAGTGTGGCTACCAGTAATTATCAAGAATAACCACACCCCCAGGTTGGTACCACAGCAAGAAGCAGCATGGACTATCCACAGGCAAGTACAACTGTCTCAAGCTGTGTACCTGTTTGAAGCCTGCTACAGACCACACACACAAACCCAGGAACCCCAGACAGCCTTCCTGAAGACACTTCAGAGTATGAATGTCTCAACAAATACCAAACAAGGCACACACAAAGTATGACATAGGTGGAAATCCATTATGTATGGAAGAAGTAATCATGGACCTAGGGACACAAGTAGTTGGTAACCTGTCATGTGACACTCACATTGCCAAGGTGGCCAGGAAGACCTGCTATATTGCCCACCTTAATATGAAAGGGTGCACATGTAGAGCTACAGAGGTCACTGTGCCCCCATACCTTTCCCTTATCAGGCCCATACATGACAACTATGCCCCAGTTCGGATGTACCTTACCTTACACACGCAGCAGTCAGAAAGACCCCAAATGTACCCCACCAACAGGATCAAGGGTCCAAACATTGGACATCTGCAGCCTGGCTGAAGAAACCACAGTCCAATTCAGAAGCATACTGCACAGTCAGAGGTGATGTATGCCTGATGTACAAGGCCATGTCCAATCCAGAATGAATGGACATGCTCCACTGCAGAAACCCCAAATCCAGCAGACATACCACAGTGAGATATCTGAACCTCTACACATAGATTAATAGGATGTGCTGGAGGGACTTATCCATAGCCCAGAGGCTCAGGACACTCTGGAACAGAATCCCAGTCCATGATAGGCTGAGCTCCATACACAAACTCAACAAGAGAAATCCGGTGAAGTGCATGGGAGATTGTAGGTGTACACTGGGGGCCATCCCTGTGTCACATCTAGGAAAGTAAACCCTACATGGGCATAATATGCACATTGCAAGGGGTGTTGAGACCCACACACAGTCTGTCTGTGCTCAAACAAGGCCAGGGCAGATTACCTAGTATGAACCTATGAACCTATGATGATACAAATTGTGCAGGACACAAAGGATTATCACACAGCTGTCCTACCTGATGGTAGGAACCATGGTGATAATCCACAGATATGCTCTGCAGCACTCTAATATCACAAACAATACACCAAACCCACACACATTGCCAACAGCCTACCGAACAGATTCCTTCCAACCTCCCCACCATCACCTAACTGCCAAATATATATCCCAGGAGAGTGCTGGCCCCCCGACATTGCATATGCTGAGGTAACAGCCAGCATCCACAAAGCACAGCATACAGCATCAATGGTACCAGATGGTGCCCTGGGTTGTGTCCAACAAGTACTGTAAGAAGAATGGAACAGCAAATATCATTACTGTGCACTATCAGTCCTACCACAGGATATGTACCCAAAGAGCAGTGTACAGCAACAGTGTTCCCACACCACAAAGGGGGTGCCTGAATGGATACTGCAAACTATCACCCCTCAACCCCGACTATCTAGGTTGGCAAAGTAATGGAGAGGATGATCATGGATCCCATGAATAACGAGATTGGGTACCTACAGACACTGGACCCTACCCAGTGTGGCTGTCATAGGGCAGATCCTGCCCCTTACACATGTCTGACTCATGTGAAACATGCACCAAGCCCATTGATGTGGGGAATGTTGATCACACAGCCTATCTGGACCTTGCTAAACCCTTCCATACAATACCCTAGTTGGCAGTACAGATAAGCTCACCAGCCTAACTATAAACCCCTATGCAAGTAGATGGGTTGCAAACCAGCTCAAGGACAGGACTGACCTGGCAGACATGCTGTAGCCATGGCAGACTGCAAAACAGGTACAACTGGCATCCCACAAGACATGGTCCTGGGACCTCTCTTGTATGCTATATATGTCACATAGGTACAGGCCAACATGGATGGACTCTGTCTGAACAGGTTTGCAGAGGACTACAAACTGGCCACCATATCGGACCCTCCAGCTGACACAAGCAACCTACAAAAGGCACACATAGAAACACACAAGTGATACCACAGCCATGTCAACAAGATAAAGGCAGAATAGTGTATAGTCAACCCCTGTGGAAACACAGAACATGGCAAGAAATTACCACATAGGTGTTAACCCAGTAAGTACATCAGGAGAAATAAGAGACCTGGGGACACAAGGTGATAGATATCCTGCATGTGACAACCATGTGTCTGTAGTGGTTACAGAAACATACCATATACCCACCTAATCATGAAGGTAAGCACAGCTTGGTTAGGGTAGGTCAATGTGCCTCTCCAGTCATCCATCAGCAGCCTCACAATTGTGTACAATGGCTCTTCAGGGATGTACCGTAGCAGACACCTGCAGCAACTGGAAAGACCACACAATTACCCCACCAAGAGGATTGCAGAGCTGTAACAGATGCCATGTGTCGCCTGAGTAAAGAAACTGCAGCTCCACACAGTGCCATACTGCCTGGCTGGAGGTGAACTGTGCCTGATGTATAGAGCCATGACCAACCTGGTATCAATGGACATTTGGCACCATGTAAACACTGAATGCTGGTGACCTATGCAGCTGACAGGCCTGAACCCCAGCACAGACATAAACAGGACATGCTGTACTGATTGGTCCATAACCCAGAAGCTCACTCCACTCATGACTAAACTCCCACTACAGGATATCCAGGGAGTCCCTCAGTGACTGTCATCCAGAGGAATCATGATGACTGGATGGGAGATGGTAGGTGTACCCTGGATATCACCTATATGTCACGGGTAGACAGAGGCACAGCACACTAACCATGACATATGTCATGGCAAACAACAGTAAATGTGTGTTGAAGGACAAACACTCTCTGACTAGCATTACAAATGGACTAGGGCACATGGACATTGTTTGTCACTGTCCACACAAGTTGTGGAATACATTAACAATGTCGGACAATCATGTACTATGCTGTCCATATCCGAACAAAATGCAACATGGTCATGTCTGTACAACTGGCCCTTAACCAATGTGGTGTGCTCACTATAAATATTACAAGCAGTTATAGGACTGAAACCGATTATACTGTCTGCCACAGTGAAAGTACTGCACCAGTACACTATACGACAATACAACTGTTTGGTCAGCAGGAAAGAATGATGACAACTGTATGCAAACTATCCCATGGCGACCCTGCAGGCACAGCATAATGCCTGTTAGGTTCAGACACAAAGCAGTTGGGCAGTAAGAACACAACCTGATGTCCAACACTCAACTGTACATGTGATATATAGATGGCGTCCACACACAAACACAAATGTGGTGGTCCACAAATCCCAACATAAGGAAAGGTCACATTGGGCATGCTCGCACACTTAGATAAATGAGATGTGGCAGTCAAGAAGCCATACAAACTGCAAACTGGGCATGCTCACACACTTAGGCCATGTCACAGTTCAGCAGTTACACACACATATCTGGCATTTCTATGTGTTAACACAGGAACCTCCCACAATACAGACATCTGCCCAGTGCACACAGTGAAGTTACAACAGAGACATAAGTAAAGTACTGGATCCCACTCATATGCAAACATCTCCCACAGTACACATGTTGTTTATAGAGATAGGGAAGGCTATGGCAATAAAGACCCACAAACAGTATGTGAGCAACAGATACTTGCATCTGACAGGTAAACAGATGGCTGTAGAGTGCAATACCTGACTGTTGTCCCTAGGGAATACAGAAGGCCATCCACAGTGTATTTGGCGTTTGCCTCCACAGTACAGTAGGCCACTGTGCCTCTGCAAAGTTAATGCATAGATATGCTCTCCCCTGTACTGATGGATAGTCACAGATGTACATACCTCTTCATCCATAATGATGTCAGCACACTATACATATGTCAGGAGCAGAAATTATACCCAGTAATGTGAATAGTGAGCTCCGCTACTGCGTCTCTAACAAGTGTCATAACATAGTTTGGTAGGGGTTTGAATCCTGCAAGTGCTCAGTGTGTCTGCGAATGTGTGTGGGGGAGTAGTGTGTGCAATTCCATGTGTATGCGAAATGTCCCTTTTGGCAACTATTACTACACAACACATGCTGCATATTCCACTGTCTAAACACTGATGATGTCAGCATCCTATAAGTACAGCAGGAGAAAGAAATCCCCCCAGTAATGCAGGTAGCGCGCTCTGCTAATGTGTCTCTCACAAATGTCATAACATAGTTATGTAGGGGTTTGAACCCTGCAAGTGCCCAGTGTGTGTGTGAATGTGTGCGGGGGAGTAGTGTGTGCAATTCCATGTGTATGAGAAATGTCCCTTTTGGCAACTAGTACTACACAACACATGCTGCATATTCCACTGTCTAAACACTGATGATGTCAGCACCCTATAAGTACAGCAGAAGAAAGCAATCCCTCAGGAAATGCAAATAGCACGCTCTGCTAATGTGTTTCTCACAAGTGTCATAACATAGTTAGGTAGGGGTTTGGATCGTACAAATGCCATGTGTATTTTTGTTACACAGTTTGTCCATGTGTGTGGGGTGTTGTTCCCTATATTGCATGACATACATTATATTAGTAATGTCAATATACACATGATGTATGTGTGTGCCACCTACACATATGTACCTGTGAACTGCAAGAGTTCCCATGTCCGAAGCCTGCCTCATGTGAATGCATGGAATATGCATCAGACAATTTTATGACTGTGGTGTTCTGTGCAGGGGCTGCATGTGGTATGTGACTGTACAGTGTGGGTTGTAGATGGTGTCATCCCACCAGCGAGGGATACATGATTGGTCTGGAGCATATAGTCCACATGTTGGTGATGAACAGATGGAGCATGTTGTCACCACTTGTGGGAGTGGTAACAGGTTGTTCCATAGCAATGCAGGGAATGAATGATAGCAACCCTTCAGATAGGGTCTTGCAGCTAGAATAATGCTCACACTGTATGTTAGGGTAGTCACAGTACAACCATATAATGGTGTGTGTAGAGACCGTCATATTCCCAGTGTTGTCAGGAAGGCCAAGTGGGTTTCCTGGGTATGGGAGTGTGGTGTGTGCCAGGCTATGAACCTGAAGGCAGTCTAACCCACTGTGTGTTGCACATGGAGAGACTCTGATGCTTTGTGCAGTGCCACCAACCTGGGTGTGTGTGTATCTGAGGTGCCTTTGGATACATCCCCCCTGTTCTGGTTTGGTGCATGTGTAGGGGATGACAAGCATGGTATCAGGAATGACCTGGCCCTGATGGTGTGCACCTGGGAGCCTTGTACCTGGAGTCTGTTACTGCATGGATATTGCTGTACCCCATGCTAAGGACAGTTTCCACTGCATGCATCTTGAGGTTTAAACTACTGCTGTTGAGTAGCATTGCTATTAGTATCCCATCCCATGTGATACCTGTGTAGGTGGCTATGTAATGTCAGCCTTGCATACAAAGGCACTATGTGTGTAGCAACAGCCTCTGCCAATATACAACGGCCCATGGGTGACAGGTGCAAGCTGTACCAAGCAAAGCAATGTGGCTTGTCCAGCATGTAATCCCACACTGACAGGCATTGGATCCCCTTTGAATGTTACTGAAAGATATGTTAATTGCAGAAACTGATGATCCTGTCTACATATTGTGGCAGCATTCATGGTGAGGGTGAGATGCTACTCGAGGCCAGGGTCATACCAGCCTGTGCCACAAGCTCAGAGAGCCCCTCTATGTCCCCTAACATGTAGTCCAGGGAGGTGCATCAGAGGTCATACACACTGGCACAGACAATGACTGAGTCATACTTCTACATGCCTTGGAGTGACCGGTATGCTTGTGTTATGTGGTGGATCATAGTGCCCGATGGGCAGCTCAGTGTGACCATCACCTTGTTCAGCCTGGGAGCAGGACCTCAGTGTACGTGACGATAGAGGTACCTCATACAACTGTAGAAGGTGTGTTGTCTGGCCGTATGGCCTGTGACTGTTTGGCACACAGGCTTTGTGAGCTATGTGTTGCATGTGCTCTGCTCTGGCTTAACGTTTGCTTGTGTGTCTGCTTTGCAGGTGTCAGCTGCTCAGGCAGGATGCTATTCTGAGAGCCCAATAATGTACCTGTGTGTTTCTGTGTTTGGATTGTGGTCGTGGCAGGTCTATGGGAGACTGGTACTGTATTCACTGTAGTATCCCACTCCACCTGACAGGGAATGCCAGTGCTGTGTAAACAGAGCTTAGCCCCCAGTTTGGCTATGTGGTTGCATCTCTCACATGTGTTGTACGTGTATGGGAAGGGGAAAGGGTTGTCTGTGTACATGAGACAGCTGTAACATTGCCACATGACTCACAGATTCACCAACTGTACCTGAGAGTACATCGACAGGTGACCTTTGTACATGCTACCATAGCATTGTAACTCCCATATTAAGTAATGACACATAGGGCCAATGGGGAACAAGATACTCAAGGTGACTGTGTAGTGCTCCTGATTTGTTAGTGCTGGCATATATGAATGCTGTCTTGAGCAAATGTGAGGTAAGTCATATGCAATATGTTACAGGCAAGCTACATGCAAACAGGACAAACAGTGATGTTCTGTCAAGTGACACATGGACATCAGTACAGTAAGCAACACAGATGTCACTAGGGATCCACAGAGGCACTGTATATCTGCACTGCAGGTGGAATCAGTGTTTCAGGAACATAACCGGCAAACATACATACAAACAAAGCTACAGTCAGCAGGCCTGTATGTAGACTATGCTACAACAAACAAGGTGTACGATTTCCAGTAGGTAACAGTGCATATATGCAGGCACTATAAGCCAGTACCCAGACTTTTACAGGTCAGACGGGCTGGGTCCAGCTGCACCCCACACAAGTGTATAGACCATGTACCTTCATAATGTTGAATAACTGGCCTGATACCCAAGTGCTCATACCTGTAATAATACACATGTCAAATAACAGACACTGAGCCCTCACTCAGCAGTTCCAGACTTAGTATGATGTATGCTACCTGTCCTGGCACCATAGTATCCTTGACATGTATGGACACTCTCCCTCCTGTCATAGTTCTGTGTTTTGGTGCTATCACGCATGGTATGAGGTGTGACCTTGTAGTGCTAGTGTGCTCTTGTGAGCCTTGAACCTGTTGTGTAGTACTGCACAGATGTCAACATCCTGAAACATCTGCATTGCAGAGTCATGTGTGGACAGCATGCAACTCGCAGTTGACATGGCCATCATTGAGTATCAATATGTACATTGTTGTATCCCCTATGCTACCTATGTAGGTGGCCATCCCTTCACAGCCTCACCACCAGTATGCAAAGATGTGCAGACAGAACACTGTGGTAATTACTATGGGTGTACAAAACAATACAATGACATTCATACTGTAACTGCATCAGGCATGCTGGTATATACCCACAATGCTATCATTACACTGTACTGTTGTCAACATCATACTATTACAATACGTCTATGTACTCACCCTGTGCATCAGCACCATGTTAACCTGTTCCTGCACTGATTTTACAGATTGCAGGAGGTGGCACAGTTTCATCATATGCACATGGTGTGTACCTGGTATGCCTGAGTCTGCCATTGATACAACCAACTGACATGTCTGTGTGTGTGTGTGTTGGTGAGGGACAGCAGTACAAGATGGGGCAATCTTGATGCAGTGTGTGTGTATGCGGTAGCCCTAGGTGTTATCACTTTGCATGTGTGTATGAATGCACACAGTCCCACCTCATGGCTGCCATATACAGGTGTTTGTGGACAGCCACAGACTGTACCTGCCAGGTCATACAGATCACTGTCTGTGGCCACGGACACGGTACCTGTGCCTGGCAGGGGTGCTACGGACCATATCAGGTACTAAGCCAGACTGGGTACTGTCATCAGAAGCAGGTGTTTGTTGACTGGAGACAGGTCCCTGTTGGGACTGTCCAGCACCACATGCATGTGGTCTCCTGGGGCGGTCCGATGACAGCACAGACCCAGCATTGCTGGGGCTGCTGCTGGCACTATGTGAGCAGCCACGGCCCTGTTGTTGTCCACGACGGCTGCCAGCTGCTGCTGTTGCTGGCATACGGCCACATCAACGCCTCAACCGCCCACCATTGCCCTGGCTCATGGACATGTAGTTGTGGAACAGATCTAATGTGTCCCCCCAACGTCTGTCAATGACCTCGGTGAAGTTGCAGATGGCAGCCGCAACATCATGCGTACTGTCACTCATGGCTGTGCGACATGCTCTCAGCTCCCTCAGACCCTGTCTGGTGTACCGTTCCATACGTGACTGTGCCTGCATTACAGCCCAAAACATAACTGGGGTTGAAAGACCTCTGTGGGCATGTCTGACAGGGGTGGTATGCCCACGGATGCTCCCACGAGATCCCATGGATGTCTGCCTGTGTGGTACCATGTCAGGACCCTGGCCATGGCTGCAGTGTGGGGATGCATGTGCCACCGGTACCACATTACCCTGGTCAATGCCCACTATATCCTGTCCATCACCTAGGGACATTGGTGACAAAGGATGTATTGGCAGGATGACTGTGCGCATTGATGGGGTCGACAGCTGTGTAGCGTCAATTGGCTGACCAATGACGGACCCTGGCACACCTACCTGTGCCATTACACAGGTATCATCATTATCACTATCCACAGCAGCTGATTCAGGTTCCCTGCTGCACAACACCAGAGCAGCACCAGAACCTGTGGGAGTAAGACAGGAAACACAGTTTACAATGTGTACACAATGCCACCACTGATGCACACATGCACACATGTGCACATGCACACATGCGCACATGCACATATGCACACATGGGCACATGCACACATGCACACATAAACACACATGGGCACATGCACACATGCACACATTGGCACATGCACACATGCACACATGCGCACATGCACACATGCAAACATGCACACATGCACACATGCGCACATGCACACATGCACACACCTCAGTATATGAGATATCAACCCACAGACACAAACACACCTGCAATCAAACACATAGCACTACTGCTTCAGCCTATTATTACTATTAGTAAACAGAGTATTGAAGGTAATGGTATTACACACTCACCAGCATGGATAGGCTGCCTTGCTGTTACACCAGAGGGACCTGCAGAAAAGAGACATTTATTGTCAGTGGGCACAACTGTGCCATTGATACTGTGGGCATGATACAGTTCAGTAGTGCAACAGTTAGCTTCCACAGGTGTACTGCAGATATTGAGGATATCACTAATGCACAATAATTACCAAGATTACAGCTACAAAATGAGGACACACCTCACACATGCATAACCTAACAGTGTACAGAATGGTCAACTATACACATGGCATGTTACCTGCACGCTCTGTGTCCTGCTGCTGTGTGGCTCCAGCCTCCATCATTACACATGTATGCTGCTGTTGCTGCTGCTGTGCTGGAGCCACAACACTCAGGAGTAGCCCCTCCAGTCTGGTGAGGGGGGGATGTCTGGCCACCCCACCACCTGTGGCAAGCTGCTGCCTTTGGATATCTGATGCACGCTGAAGGACATTTCTAATTAAATCACTGCAGTGATGGCGTACCTGCTCATATGTCCGGTTATGTGTGCCTGTGTCATTTACCCAATGGACCAGGTCTTGCCACAGTGCAGCCCTCTCCTGCTGGTTCTGGCTGGTGCGGGAAAAGAGTACAGCGAAATCCCACACCAGGCTCTGGTGTATCTCCTCCTCCTCTGCAGCGGAGTAGACAGGGTTCCGCTGGTGAACCATGGCCCTGAAAAGGAGAAGGAAAATATGTCAGCAATATCTGTCAGCAAACTATGGCACACATAATACACATAATACTCGACTGCAGTGATATAACTTAACCACCATATATAGCATCTGTCTGTCTATTGGGGGATACACATGTAAATGACCAGATATCAGTGCTCATCCGACAACTGTGCAACAGTACCTGGCCCACTCCATACGACAAACTAGTATACTGCAGCAGTCAACACACTGGTTCAGGTACAATACACAACCTCACACTGGGGCTTTGTATGAAGGTACTGTATGGGGAACATTATCAGCCCATGCACTGCACACAATGCACGTTACATATTTCACTGGTAATGCACACTACTCTTACTTGCCATAACCCTACCTACACCACAGTGACATACAGGGTAACACAGCACAACATATGGCAATGTAGTATGTGTTGATTGCAATACCTCACACACCTGTCTCTGGCCTCACACCAAGGACACACACTACCATGACAGACAGACAGTCATGGTGAGCAATCACACCAGTACACAACATGCACCCAGTCACTAGCACACTCATTCCACCTCACATATTCCGTTTGCAATGTGTTCATGGGTGTGCAATGTGTCTTAGGTAGGTAGTGTGCTTTTGGCCCTGGGCCTACAGCAGCATACTGTTATGCTACCCTGCCCCTTGTGACACAACAAACAGTTAAACAGGGTGGCTCATATGGCATATTACCTATCTGCATAACATTCAGCAGGGGTATGTCTGACATCTACTCATGGGGAGCCCTGCTTCTTACTTCTGTGTGGTCTACTACAGGGTATGTCATATCTGTGGTTAGGGTCCTGTACCTCCCCCATGTGCTCTATACTGCAGTGACAAGGACGACAGACATAGGTAATTTGTGTTGTGGATGTTGGAGGTGTTACCATGGTTGTTAGGCAACTGTCATGGGTGTGACCGAACTATGTATATACAGCAGTGGTAACCTCTATGTAGGTAGTCTGTGTGCGCTCTGTGGTGTTTGAGTGCATTGGCACAGTTACTTGCATATGTCTGTGTCCTTCTCCATATCTGTAGCTGTCATGTGAGGTACATACCGTGTAGGACATTGTGGGGTGTGGAGGGGTACAGTGACCTACATGTCCATAGCTGACACACCATGTCCGCTGACGCATTCCATGTACAGGTATTACAGGACTAGTGTGCCACTGTGTATATCAATGTGGAGCCTATTGTACACTTGTTGCCCCTGTCCCCCCCTGACACATGCAGTGGTGGGCAGGCATGTACATATGTGGTGGTTACTGGTGTCAGTGTTTTTGAATGGGGTATGGTACTCCAGTATCCACGCTGGTGTTCACTCCATGCCTTTGACACCAGGCACCTGTTGCAAGACATCTGCACACATGTGCCTCACACGGTCTATATATGTATATATATATATATATGTATATATGTATATTGATATATTTATATATGTATATGGATATATATCTGTTTGCATATATGTATATAAAATATGTATATATAGATGTAGATATATACATATAGATGTGGGGAGAGAGGGGGAGAGAGTGAGAGAGAGAGGGACACAGGGTGAGTGAGAGTGTGAGGGGGTGGGACAGAGAGAGAGAGAGAGATAGTTATATACAGACATATCTGTTGTCAGTCAGATCTATCTGTATATGTATATGTCTCTACAGATATCTATATATGTATGCGTGTATTACATATATCTGTACGTACATATTCTACCAATCTCGATGTCTGTGCAGTAAGTGAGAACCTGGTTCAAGGCTCCTGAGAGCACACCAGCAGTACCAGGCTATACCCCGTATCATGCTTTTTGGCACCAGGACTCGGGACAAAACAAAAAGGGAGGGAGTGTGTCCATATTCATGGAGGACACACACACCTCCAGGTTAGTGGCAACACATGAAGCATCACAGACCATCCAGGTGCAGATAACCATAGGCAAACCTGCTATACAACTGGTAGTATGTTACAGACCACCCTCCCAATCTCAGGGACCACAGTCAGCCTTCCTGTAGACATTGGAGGATATGAATGTCCCACCACACACCATCATATTGGGATATTGCGACTACCCTAACATACACTGGGTGCATTATTCTACCCCAAACACCCTAGCCCAAAGGTTCCCAGAATTCACTATGTCAAATGCAATGGAACAGCTAGTCACCTCTCCCACAACAGGAGATAATATACTAGACCTGATCATCACAAACATGGGGACAATGTGCTACACACTGGAAGTATACCCCTCACTAGTCACATCTGACCACAGACTAATCCCCCTGGATATACATATCCCACCTCCCCCACAACACAAAAGACTACAGTGGGAAACCTCTTACATGCCGACTTTGCACTTCTTATAACTGAGTTGGTATCCTTAATGCCCACTGGGCCAGTGTAAACCACTTCCCACAATGCAGACACCTTCACATATGCTTTCTACAGACATCTGCAAGAATGCATGGATCATGCAATCACAAATGAAACCATGACCCTCTCCACCAAGGGCAGGCGTCCTGTCTGGTGGACCCCAGCATTGAACAAATTGTATAACAACAGAAGGCAGCTACTGCACGGCAGAGCATACTTCCATAGAGCTACGGCATCTCTGATCGGCAGTAGTTGAAAGATATGTTTTGTCATACAAACATGCAAGGCCAACAATGAGAGGGACATCGCTATGGTCACTACAGATAACCACAAGACCTTCCTCTGCTATGTTACACACCTGGGTGGGAACCCTCAGTTGTGTTCACAGTTAGTTCACAGTGACAAACGCTACACTGAACACACAGATACTGCCAACATTCTGGCAGACAGGTTCAGTGCAGGTTTCTCCCCTCCCTTACCCACACATGTGGAATTACTTATCCCAGCTGACTGTAACATCCCTGTCATCTCAGATGTCCAGCTGGGAACCACCCTCAGCAGAGCTGTAAACACAGCATCAATGGGACCCAACGGTATTGCAGGATGCATGCTACGTGAACTGCAAGAGGAGCTACACATGCACATTACATGCTATTCAGCCGTAGCCTTTCTACAGCATATGTACCTGGACACTGGCATACAGCAACAGTAGTCCCACTCTACACAGGAGGCACCTCTACAGACCCTGGTAACTACCGCCTCATAAGCTTAACCAGCCTGGTCTGCAACGCTATGGAAAGGATCATTATGGTACCCATACACAGAGACATTGGGGACTTAGACACTTGATCCCACCTGGTTTGGCTTTGTAGAGGGCAGATCCTGCCTTATGAACCTGGTTGACCTTTTCAAATCAGTCACTAGAGCCATTGATGAGGGCACAGCGGTCCATACAGCCTACCTGGACTTGCCTACGGCTTTCGACACAATACCACACTCTGGCATCATAGACATGATCAACAGCTGAAATGTAAATCCATATGTCACATGATGGGTTGCAAATCGGCTAACGGATAGAAACCCTACAGTCAAACTCACTGGTGCCATGTCAGACTCAGAGCCAGTCACATGTGGTGTCCCACAGGGCTCTGTCCTGGGACTGCTCATGTTCGGCATATCGTTCTCAGATGTGGAAGCAAACATGGGAGGGTAGTGGCTGACAATGTTCAAAGATGACTGCATACTAGGCACCATAGGCGATACAACAGCTGACACATACATCCTACTGACAGGCCTCACAGACACCACCAATTGGTGCTGGAGTCATGGCCTTACACTGCATGCCACATAATGTATACTCATACCCTTTTGGACGGACAAGGTACCTACATATTATCACATAGACAATAACCCACTGAGTACAGACAAAGTAATCAGAGACCTGGTGACACTGTTCAATGCTGACCTCTCATTTGACACGCACATTGCCAAAGTGGTTGGATGGACTTCCTACCTTGCCCACCTTATCATGAAGGGGTCACATCCACATCAAAAGGGGTCATTGTACCCCTATACTCCTCCCTTATCAGGCCAATGACTGTGTACTATGCCCCATTTGGTATGTACCTCACCTGGCACTTGCAACAGCTAGGGGGACCCCATAAGTACATCACCAGGAGGATCAAGGGTCTGCAACAACTGTCATATGCTGCCAGACTAACGTAACTCATGCTCTATTCCATAGCATACTGCCTACGTAGGGGTGATCTGTGCCTGATGTAGTAGGCCATGTCCAATCAGGTATTGATGGACATGTTCCACCTCATACAATCCAAATCCATCAGAAGTACGACAGCTACGGATTTAAACCTCAGCACACATATGAATAGGACATACTGTAGGGACAGATCCATCACTAAGAGGCTTCCCATACTGTGAAACAGGATCCCAGTTCATGTTAGGCAGAGACCCTCACTGACACTCTTCATGTGCATTCTTGACAAGTGGATGGGAGATCATAGGTTTACAGCAGGGGTCTTCTTTGTGTCACGACTAGACAGAGGCACAGTAAACTAATGCTATTATGTAGGGGGGTTTTCACTGTGTCACTACTATACAGAGGCGCAAGTTTCTAAATCTATTCTATACACTGTCTGTAGATAGCCTAGTACTAAACTATGACACTGTGAAACTAAATATGTCTATGTATTTCTACATCCCTCTCTATCTATGCATACACATATGCATATTATATATATATATATATATATATATATATATATATATATATATACATACATATCTCGATATACATATATACACATGTTATATATATATATATATATATATATATATATATATATATATATATACTCCTTTTAGTTCCACATATGTATACACACAGTAACGTACTGCTGAACATCCATTACTGTACAACCTACTTGTACATTGCACTACAACCTACATTGCTATGTGCACATGGCTACCGTCACATACATATGTATGTGGAGCCTTCAGTGACAGTTTCAGTATGTCCCCGGCCCTATGCACATCTTCATATACATAGATACAGACCAATAACTCATCTGGAGGGTTCACAGTATGTAGAGTATTATAGTAGTACTTTACATTACCTATGTTTGTTGCAGCTGTTTGTGTAGGCTTGCAGTTGCTTGGCCTGCTGTCAGCCTCTTTACTTTGTTGTTTCAGGTTTTTTTTTTCTTTTTCTTTCTTTCTTTCTTTCTTTCTTTCTTTCTTTCTTTCTTTCTTTCTTTCTTTCTTTCTTTCTTTCTTTCTTTCTTTCTTTCTCTCTCTCTCTACCTCCAGTGGGTGCAATGACAGTATTGCATGTGTGGACTGGGAGTACAGGCTGCTTTTGTAGGTATCTGCACATGTCTATGTGATGGTCTCTGCATCAATTGTTAGCCAGCATTTACTAATTGCATGCAGCCTGTTGTGTAGTGATTGCAGTTCTCACTGTGATTACAGGACAGTGCTATAAAAAGGTCTGTTAGGTAGGTGTAGCCCTTTCAGATTATCAGGATGGGGACCATGCTGGTTTGCTGTGGACACTGTTCTGTGAGTGTAAGGGTTGGTATGTCTCTCATATTTCAGGCTGTGTTGTAGACACTGCAATGCATGTTGTTCTGTAAGCTGAGTATTCCTTCCTCCAGTGTCCTGTTCTCCGTGTGTATGTAAACTGACACCTACGACTAGTAATACTGTGTATATGGGTATGTGTGCTTTCCTGTGGGGATTGTGGTGTAACTGGTATATAGCAGTGGCTCTTGAAATCTGTTGCTATGGCTTCAATATTTGGCCTTTACATTCACTCCTTGTATGCCTGCTAGGTGTCTTTCCTGTAATGTGTTGCTATGGCGTTCCTATTTTCCATTTACATTCACAGCTTGTAATGCTTGCTAAATCTGTTTGGGCAGCAATTCCCTATGTGTTTGTTGTGGTAGGGTGTTACTGCATGCAGTGTGGTCTGGCCATGGTGTGGGCCTTGACACTTACAGGGGTATTTGATCATGCTGCTGAGCAGGCCTCAGATACTCTCCGGTGCATCTTTTATCAGCCTCATGGAATGGTACATAGCAGTGGGTTACTCCAATGACATATTCTGATACTCTGCAGTTGTGACTGTGGGTTATTTCAAGCATATGTATTGGTACATCATTTGTGCCGTGCAGGTGGTGCATACCTTCAGTCAGTCATAGTTACCATTGCATGTGTAGTTACACCTTTCTGCCTACTGTTAGTACATTTGACAGGGTGTCAGTGGGGCACAGTTGACATTTGTTTTCACATCAGGGACATCCCTGTAACTCAGTCATAGTTGCTATGTCTGATCTCTTAACTATTCAACTATGGCAGTGTTTATCCTGCTCTGAGTATGTGTGTGGCTTGCCAGATGCTACTGTGACATTATTACCTAGTAGCTACCAACTAGCATGAATGTTTCTCAGCACACAGTACTATTTTACAAATCCAATAGATTTGACAGTAAATATACATGACATGCTTTGTGTACTAGACTTGCTATATTCCCTTTACATTAATTCCTACTATTTTATGATATATTTCTTTCAGAACAATGTTTTTGTATAGCAGTCATGGCTTAGTGGTAAGTCATGCAGACTAGTGTTTCCAAGGTCCTGGGCTCGATACTGAGGGAGGTATTTTATTTTGCTGCTGAGAAAACTACAGGCCTTGTCATTCAGAGTGACTAAGGTACTTTTAAACAGTTGTAAGCGGGTTAGCGCTGGTTTGCGTGGAGGTCACACATGTGCACTGCCACTTAGCTTCGCGCACACATGCTTAGCTAAGCGCACAGAAGCACACACCCGCTTACTACTGCTTAAAGGTGCTTACTCTCGCGCACACCCGCGCTATTTTCTTTTAAAGAAAAGAAAATGGGGAGATAGGAAAGTGGTGAAAAAGGGGGCACAAAGAGGGTAGGACAGTAGGAAAACAAGCTCAGGTTTTGCAGGAAGGATGTAGGAAAGGCCCATAGCTGCCCATTTCTTCATCAGCAACAGCTGTGCATATGTTTGTAGTTTGGTGTGAAATTTGAAACCTTCCACCCCTGAGAGAGGTGTGAGGACAACAATAATATTTGTTGTACAGCCAATTGTAATTGCCAGTTTACATGTCCAGCAGACATGTGTGCAAAATGGGCAGCTATGTATGGGGCTTAATTTTTTTGTGGGTACAGTGTGCCCTTTTTTTTTTCAGGTGAGAGTTGTATGTCAGGTACAGGAAGTTGGTATAGCTGGGGAGGTAGGTAGAGGAGGTTAACAGACAAGACAAACAAGACGCATACAGGGGTGGTGTATGACACATGTGGGGGTTACACAATTGACGGGGACGGATGTTTGGATATCTCGAGCCCATGAGCCCACAGATGGCAAAAGTGGAACTTAGAGCCCCAACCATGGGCAGTTGCCACTGTGCCTTCACTGCCCAGGACAGGGCTGTGTTGGGGGCTGTGTAGGCCGGGCAGCAGGCATGCCCATGAGTTGTGCCACCCGTGCCTCAAGCTGGCGTAGGGGCCCAAGCACAGAGTGCCGGATCTCCCTACGCACCACAGTCCGGACACTACGGAGGGTGAGTGGATGTTCTCCTCTGGCCACACTTGCAGAGGGGGGACGAGCCCCATCCCCTGCAGAGCTTCCACCCACAGGTGGCACAGGGCCACCGGAGGAGGGTCTGGCCTGGGCACTACTGCCAGGTGCACTCACCAGCTGAGGTGGGAGAGGTGGGTCTGCTGGAACCCGCCTTCCCTGTCATCCTATGTTTTGCATTATGTTATGACAGTTTGGGTTAGTAACATACAATACCATTCACAATTAGTTGTAACAGCATGCATTAATATTCCCATTAACCAAACACCCATAAATTCAAGCCATTGAACAGCAAGCATAACACATGCATAATTTGAACAGCAATACACAATCCAACAACATGCAGGGTTGACTTATGGCAACAGGCCATCAGGTTTGTATGTATGAACAGGGCACATGCATCAACGTACATGCAAATATGTATGAACCAACAGGACAAATGTCCAGGGGTGTTAATTGTGAATGCACATACCCATTTCATGTGGAATGGATTATTTGTGGTTATAGGGTAGAGTGAAGAAATATTTCATTAACAACTTCAAATACCTATACATATGCTGTACATTTCTACTAGCTGCAGATATATCCACACTACAGGTCTGACTACAGTTTCCTATGTGATAACTAATTCAGGTTGGTGATAGGAATGTTACTTCTACATCAATATACATTTCATATTTATTCATACACATTCATATCTGGCTCTGTTCAGCTACATCATCCTGCTACATTTGCTTTATATGGCTATAGACAACTGTGGATGTTTGGTATTTCATACAACCATACTATCTGCATATTGCAAACTGAGAGCAACATATCCAGATTTTGGGACACACATTCCAGCTTCAGTACTTTTTTCAACACATGTTGCTGTTTGGTTCTGCCTGTCACATTCATTTCATTCTGTACTGACTGCAGTATACTTTATTCTGGAGTTATTACTACTTTATTGGTGGATTCATACCTCTTTCTCACACTCTCTCACTTGTTTTATTTTTACAATTCAGGATGGTACTTAATTCTAGGCTTTATTGACATGTTTTACTTTTAGTTATAACAATCCTTTCCAACAGTCTCACTTATGTCATGTTTCAGAATTTAAACAGGGATATATTTCACACATGTGTTTTACTCAGCTTCTGTAGCTGTACTTTTCAGCCTGCTGCAGGTTATGTACTATTATATTACAGGTGGGACGTCTTTATTTCAGACTTGTTTCATTTTTATGTTTGGATTACAGGCTGCATCACACTTTTGTAATCATGCAATACTTGCAAACTCTCTTACACTGTTACTTGCACATTTTATTAATAACTGACTACACTGCACTCTTTTGCAAACTGTCATACTTATATATTTTTTTGCAGTTACAGGGAGAGAATTACTGACCTGCCTGGTGGCGCAACCGCACCAGCCTATCGGCATAGGCTCGACGGTTCATGGAACGGACACCTGCAGCTGTAATATAAATGAAGTAATATTGGAATACACATCTCCATAATATCAGCTAGGTTAATTTCTTACATAAATAATTACATGTAACTTGCTCAGTAGTGGGGCGTTGGGCATTTACCGGGCCTCCTGGATCCAACGGTTCAGTTGGTCCTGCTTCCGTCTCTTCAGGTCCACATGGTGGTGACAGACCTGTTCACCAGTCCTTGGTATTCCTGTGGCACTGGTGAGATCATGTGCCAACTGGTCCCATGCCTCAGCCCTACATGCTCCCCACAGGACCTGGCCCTGCATGAGTTGGGCCTCATGATCATGGACGAGGAGCCAAACCATATATTTGGACTCCTCAACGCCCCACCTCTGTGCTCGGAAGCAACTACCCTTGCCTACACCTGCCATCCTGGCTGCAAGTCAGTTCCACAATCGGTTATGCTGTGTATTCCCACCTATGGGGCTTATATATGCAGTTTTTCCCGCACTTATCTGTGATTGGCCATTTTGGAATTGTATCAGCTTCACAAAACCGGCTTTGTCATGCTCCTCTTTCTATTCATTCCTATATATATGCTATTACTGCATTTCTAAATGCAATTGTCATGGCTTAGTGGTTCAGTAGTTTGACTATGGTGCATGGTGTCCTGGGTTCGAGCCTGGTCATTGCTTTTTATATTTTATGACTGTCTACACAGGCTAGGAAGTGTGTCTGTGTAAAGGCAGTTTTGATACAGCTTGCTCAACGTTGCCCATCGGTTAGCTCTACCCTCTCCTACACCTGCCATCCTGGCTGCAAGTCGGTTCCACAATCGGTTATGTTGTGTATTCCCACCTATGGGGCTTATATATGCCATTTTTCCCGCACTTATCTGTGATTGGCCATTTTGGAATTGTATCAGCTTCACAAAACCTGCTTTGTCATGCTCCTCTTTCTATTCATTCCTATATATATGCTATTACTGCATTTCTAAGTGCAGCTATCATGGCTTAGTGGTCCAGTACTTTGACTATGGTGCATGGTATCCTGGGTTCAACCCTGGCCATTGCTTTTTATATTTTATGACTGTCTACACAGGCTAGGAGGTGTGTCTGTGTAAAGGCAGTTTTGATACAGCTTGCTCAACGTTGCCCGTCGGTTAGCTTGTTGGCATGGTGCGCAGCTCCGCGCAAATGGGTTACACCGGTTTATGTGTCGTTTGGCTGTCAGCATGCATATTACGCTCAGCTCAGCTATGGGCACACAGTTTCACAGTGTTAAAACGCTGCTCAACCCCGCGCACTCATTTTACACCTGTTAAACCACTGCTCACCTACAGGCACTCATTTTACACCTGTTAAAACACTGCTCACCTACAGGCAGATATCCTCAACTTGTTAGACTGTAGCTCAGCTATAGGCACATCTGACATTTTTTTATTTTTTTATTATCTCACATTTCTTCAAAATACATGGCCCATTTCATTACATTTTACATAAAATATAATTTTATATGTGTACATATATGTCAGGGAACTGTTTCATGCTTATTTCACTAAAAATAAAAATTGATGTTGTGGGGGCTCGAACCATGACTGCCTCCTTTTCAGCTGACGTCTCTACCAATATGCTCTTGCTTTTTGGCTTACTTTGCATATTTAGTTCTTATATGCTTTTCCACTAACTGCTAACTGTGGCTAAGCGCCGGGCATGCTCACGCAAACGAGCGCACCCACGGGCAAACATCTTTACAACTTATAAAAAAATATATAAGATGTTCATTTATACATTTTATGTTCATAGTCTGTAGGGGCATGTGTTGTGTTGTGTTTATTCACATTTACACGGACTCTGTCGTGGGGGTTTACTTTCGGGACTTTTACTCTTCTGGGGGTGTGTCCGTTTGCAGGGCTCTCCCTACGGACACGCCCCCTACTGTCTTACACGGACCGTGTTAGCCTTAGGTGTGATTCAGCATGCCCTCATGCATATGCATGGCATGCTGACATCACACCGTTTAACTGCAGCCTCCGTGTAAGCCTTGTAACTCTTACACGGAGGCTTCGTGAATCCTGCCCATAATATGATTAATCAGTAGAAAGGGTCAAAATGACTTAACCAAAGAGTGTTATAATCAATCTATATAGTGAGAAATGTTTGTAAGTAGATGCTAATTTATTTGTTTATTTATGTATTTGTTTGGGTGCTATTCTAACTCAAAACAGCTGTAAAACATATAAGATTATTACCTGCATTAGAAGAACATTAAAAGACAAAGAGAAAAAAATATTCAAAGATGAAACTAGAAACTTTGGCCATATTTGGGGGGGCCACTTTCCCCTTACTTATATCAGATACAGTTCAGTTTAATTTCAGACCACAAACCACTAGAAGAAATCTATAGTAACCCCCAAATATAACAATAATAATAATAGTAATAATAATAATAATAATAATAATACTAATACCCATTTGTTAACCAAATAGGCCCACTGGACATACAGTCCCTTTCCAGGGGAGACCTGGGAGGAATGTCTGCTTAACCAACTTGCTGAAGGCCATAGAGTAGGCTAATGAGGACTGAGGGAATCAAACGCTATACCACAGGAGCTAAAGCTTACAGCCCTAACCCTCTGCTCCATCTGCTAGATCCAAGCAGCCCTTTGGGATTCAAATATGAACATTGAGTCCCTGCCTTTTAAGATCACAATTATATAGAAAAGCAGAACAGAGATATAACATATGTCAAGACATCAAGTGAGTGAAGCAGTAGATAGCTCATGAAACATCATATGTCAAATTAAATATTACTTAGGAAACTTTCTAAGATAGCAGTTTAAGCCTACTAGTGGGGATTATATATTGAGGTCCACTCGACTAATTATTCCCAAACTACTACAAGTTAGAGCATTAAAGTTAGCCTCTGAATCTCACCATTGTGTAGCAAAAATTAATCACTATATTCCTAAATGTACCGCACTGTCCCATACATGGGATTTTCTCAAAGTGTATTGTATGTGTAATTGACTCTGACTTGATTCAAAATGTGATTCAGATTGGAAACAGATTGCAAAAGCAGGAAACAAGGATAAAAACCCAGTTCAGTGTGGAAGGAGGCAGAACACACAGAGAGCTGAAAACAATGTGATTAATGTGTGTGTTTAAATTCATATTCTGTATATACACACACATATATATATATATATATATATATATATATATATATATAAAATATGTACTTTTTGATAACATACATTATAAGTGTGATGAACCATAAGCAAACCAAACTCAAGAATGTAAGATCATATGAGGGATATCAGTAACAGAGCAAGTTCATTAAGTTATTGTATCCCCTTTAAAGATTTACACAGAAAGAGTTTTAAAGACTTGTAGTTTGTTGTGATCAGGCAGAAACTAACATATATCTATGGTAGGGATCAGGGATGGCTACTTAGGAACATACTCAGATGTCATTTGCCTGTATCGGATCTTTGACCATATAGGGAAAGATAAAGTACCCACAGCAGGGTAAAAACTATTAGTGAAAAAAATGTCTAACCTTCCAGTTCAAACAGATAATCAGTCCCAATGCTTTTAATTCCTACCTGAATCCTCAAAGTATGGAAGCCTCCACATATCACTTTTCCACAATAAACCATCCTGTAAGTGCTATACCTTTATTTTATCTGCTGTGCAATGTGAACAGATTGAGCTGTATAGCTCCATCAGTTATATCTTTATTGCTGCATCAGATTAGATGCCTTACCTGCTGCCATTTGCTGTCTCTACTTAATTGGGCCACTACAATTCCCAAAAAAATAAAAAAAATCAAAGCTCTACAACTACTGCTAATAACATCTGCAAATGTATGACTGTAGATCCCAAAAGAAAACACAACTGTTTCATCCTTAATAAAGCCACATGGTTACCTCTGGGGCTCAGAACTGCTCTACACGTAGCAGGCCTAGTCTTCAAACTCAATAACCTTAACTCATTGTCTTTCCTGGTAAGTAGATTGCATCACAATACAATGACCTTCAACCCCTTAGATCTTTCCCAGCACATACATCTGTTCTTCAGACCCATCATTCAAAGCTTCACTCCACTGAACAGACTTTCTCCATTGCTGACCCTAAAATATGGGCCAACATCCTTCCAAATATAAAATTTATCATACTCTTTCCTTAATTTCACTCCAAACCAAAGTTTTTCTTGGTGTACACTGCAACACTTAACATAGGACATTAACCCATTTTTCCATCTTTATCATTGAAAAAATGCAACATCTGGTGCAAGACCACCAATAATTACAGAGCCCACATTCTGCCTCTCAGTAGTCATCTTGGGATTAGTGCTTCTGTTTTGCTCCTGGTGAGATAAGGAACCTAGGGAAATTATTCCCTGGAGACTGCTAATCATAACTGCTTCATAGATGTCAGCTTGGAATTTGTGCTTCTGTTTTGCTCTTGGTGACCTAAGGAACAGGGGGCACTGATTTCTGAGTGTCTCTGATAGGGCAGTGTGTGTCTGTGTGAGACCTTCCTGATTGGTCAGGTTGCTGTTTAAGACATCTTGCAGGAAAAGGCCACAACAAGTCTACAGACCCCTGCATTATCTAGAGCAAGACTGTTAATCACCAAAGAGCCTGTGGCCTGCTTCTCATGTTGGGATTACTGATACAGTTTTACATGTGGTGAGAGAAGAAGCAAATGTGATTTGTATCCCAGCAGTGTGAAGCTGTGGTGAGACCAGCAGCAGTAGTAGCCAGTTAGTAACAAATTATGTGAATCTTCACTATTCATCTTTCTTGACAAACCTATTTTTTTTCTTTTCAGCAAGTACTGCTTAATTAACTATTGTCTAGCCTAATTTCAGAAAATCTCCCTAAATACTTCATCCATAAATCATCAGGGTCAGTTTTAGTAGTTTCCTCTCAATTGTTTGGCAGTGACATCTATAAACACAGGCACACTGAGTTCACATTTTTCCTGTGAAATCACACTTAAAATTTCACCAATACCTAGTTCTACACAGGGCAACTAGTTTGCAGTGACAGACACTGCCCACGAAGTTGCAAAGCAGATACTCTTGACTTTAATTTTCATTTTCACCATAACCATCTAATCAATAAAAAAGAGCCAATTAACATGGATATGAACTTTCCCACTATTTCTTTTACCAGCTTTGTGAATATGGATATCTGGAGACAATATAGAAATTGACTCATGTTTACTCACAACCAGCTAATTCTCAAACAAAGTGATAAGGTATGTGAGAGGTGCATTTTCACAATTTCACTCTTAATGTCAGTCAGGTTGTAAATAGTATACACACTGCACCCATTACACACAGCATAAACCAGGCACATAGACCACATATGCTGAGGAACTTAAATGTAAATTTATTAAATCTCAAAGACTTCTTAGATTAAGCACAGATAGCTCTCAGCAGCCCCCAATACACTGTTTCAAAATAATAATCCCATCAACACATACAGTTACATCTCATGGAGGCTCTACATCTAAGCCCATAAGGTAAGCCACCACTCAATCCAGTACTCTGGTTATTGGAGACTCCATTGTGAGACACACTGATATCCCTGTCACCAGGCTAAGGAGAAGGTCATGGTTAGCTGCTTATCAGGGGCCAGGATCCACCACATTGCACATGTACTCAAGTCATTGTGCCATAAGTACCAGTATGCCTCAGTTATAGTCCATGTGGGTGAAATAACCTGAGATACACCTCCCTAGGCTGTATGAAGATAGATGTCATGGAGCACTCAGAATATGCATTTCAGGTTGGCATAAGCCTAACACTGAGCAGGATTCTACCTTCTCCAAGGATGATACCACAATACAAATAGAGGATGACTGGCATTAATAATTGTTTTAGTTTCTGGTGTCATTCTAATGGGGTGCAATATATCTCAGCATGGAAGGAGATAGTCAGCAGACCACCTATCCCCAATAGGCTTTCAAATATTATCTAAAACATTATCCTCCCCCATAGTGTCTTTTTTAGGCAATGCCATACTGAAAGTACTTCTGACATAACAAATCAAAACCAAGAAAATCTAAAGGGATTATATCCAGTGCTAAGAGTGTAGATAATAAACTCCATTCCCTACAAGCTCTTCTTATCTTAGAAAATGCTGAAATATGTGAAGTCGCTGAGACATGGTTTAAAGCCGGGGAGAGCACCCCAGTGATACAAGACTTATAATGCCTTCCACACATTTAGACCAGCTACTACACAGACATGGACTAAAGGTGGAGGTGTCTCAGTTTACGTCAAAAATAAATATACCTCAAGCATAGCTCTTAACTGTCCAGATTTTTGCCTCATATTTTTGGCATGTTCCAAATAAAATTTGTGGTTTTCGGACAAATCACTGAGGATTGAACTCACTAAATAATGGCATACATTTGAGTTTCAGACATCATAGCTTTCAGACAATGCATACTAACTTTCTAAGTCTATAAGAGCAATATTTAAAATCTGTCTCTATTTTTGCTTTTGTCCCCCCATTATTTTAGGCTTTATTCAAATGTCTTGTGCTAAGAAGTTGAGAGGTATGACCTCAACACTGGTAAAATATGACGATGTACTTTAACTTCTTCATGTTCAAATCACCATAAGCAAAGTTCCTCTGCAAACTATAGGTTCTCCTCCATGACTCAGGAAACCCATAACACCTATTTAAACTTAGTGGAAATACTCACCATTCAACCCAAATACCATATTAATGAGTGACTTTAGTAAGTCCAGTATTAACTTGCAATCATAGGTGACACCGAACATGCATGCACAAAGATTCCTGGATTTTGTAAACACAAACACCCTGGACCAGATTGTCAATATGCAGACCAAGGGCGCAAGCATACTGGTTCTCACAAATATGGGAGAGTGCTGCACATTCTCTAGCATAATGTCCTCTCTGGTAAGGTCAGACAACAAAACAATCTCCTTTGAAATAAAAATAGAATGCAAAACCCCATTTAAATATAAAATGTTCAGGAACTACTCTAAGGCTAATATTCTACTATTAAGTGCAACCTGGCAAAATTTCAAACTACCTAAAGCCTGAAAATGTTGATGCCTACACATTCTAAGGAGGTATATCATATAAAGCCTCCACAAGAACCTTAATACCTGCACAGCGCGACTGTATCCACCAGGAATTAGTACAGAACTAACTCATAAAATAAACCACCCTGGTGGAAACACTGTATAATACAAGGAAGTAAATCATGGTAAAAATTAAGAGGTGTAGCACCCAGCAAGATAAAATTGCTCTCATCAAAGTAAACAAACAACTCAGAGGACAAATAATGTCTACAAAAGCCAAATTTGAGGTAAATTTGGCCTCTCCGGCCAAGTACAATCAAAAGGCATTCCTTGGCTATGTGTGCAACCTCAAAGGCAATGCACAATTGTCTGCAGAGCTCTTTGTTAATGGAGCCATGTGTACCATGTAGGAAGATATAGTAAATCTACTGGAAGACAAATTCATCTTTAACTTTACCCCTCTGTCCCACTCACCCTCTCCTCAGGAAATAACATTAAATATAACTCCTCCTAATATCACAAGGAAAGAGGTCCTCTATACTATTTCTGTCTCTTTCTCTCTAATGCCAAGAACACTGTAATAATGAGCCCAGACAATATCCCAGTCTGCCTTATGCATAGCTTTGAAAAATTACCAATAAGGGCCTCTGGAATAACTATTTAACCATAGTTTTCAAACAGGCTTCATGCCTCATAAATGGAGAACAGCAATCATCATCCTTCTGCACAAAGAAGGGCCATCTACAGAACCTGGAAACTACAGACTCATAAGTCTCAGTTGTCTCATATGCAATCCATGAAAAGAATTATCATGGCATTGATCATTATTGATGCAGGAACTCTCTAGACACTGGAGCCAGCATGGTTTGGTTTTGTCAAGGGTAAGTCATGCCTACTCAACCTGGTAGTCTTCTTTGAAAAGGTCAAAAAAGCAATGGACAAGGGGAAAATAGTTCACACTGCCTACCTTGACCTGGCCAAGGCATTTTACACAATACCACACTAGTGCATTGCTGAGAGACTGAGGAATTTAGGTATAAACCCTTATGTCACCAGTGAATAGCCAGGTGGGTCACAGACAAGACCCAAAATGTTAGAATAGGGGAGTTAACTCTGCAAAGAGACCAGTCACACATGGAGTCCCTTGGGGAATGGTTCTAGGACTGCTCCTTTTTGGAATCTACTTCTCTGAAGTCAAGCCAGTGTCAAGGACCTCTGACTGACCAAATTTGCAGACAAGTGGAAATTAGGAGCAGTCATAGAATTCTCCACCAACACTAATGTTCTCCAGGAGGGCTGACACAGAAAAATTACTTGTGTCAGAGCCATGGACTAAAACTATATACCAAGAAATGCAAAATAATTTCTTTTGGGAAGTCATCCACCCCTGTTAACTATGATATTGACAACACACCATGACCCAGTTGTCAGGGTCTTGGAAGCAAACATAGACAGTAATCTAACCTTTGACCATTATGTGCCTACAGTAGTAATGGAAATTATTCTATGTCATGCAACTTATAAACAAAGGTATGGCATCTAGGTACAAGGAGGTCATTGTCACACTGTTCTCGGTAATCATCAGACCTGTAATTGAGAATGATGTCCCCTTTGGTAGGCAACTATCCAGACAAATCCAACAATTGGAATGTCTACAGAATTTCATCAATAAAATTATACAGAGAGTAAGTAATATGTCTTATGCAGGCCACTTCAAAGCCCTATCCTTGTATTCTGTATCTTACAGGCTGTTGAGACGAGATCTATGCCTCACATTCAAGATGGATTGAGATGGAACTCCTGCATGTCCATAAACTCAACATCATCAGAATTATGTATTCTAATCTATTAAACTTTGCCTGTGATATAAATAGGACCTGCTGTACAGACAGGTATGTATCCAAGAGACTACCCTTTCTCTGGAACAGGCCCCCCCCATCCATGTGAAACAGCGTTCCTCCCTTAGGTTCTTAGTTTAGTACTAAGCTAACTGCCCTTGCGAGCTATTTTAAGCCTAGCCAATTATCTCTTGTGAGACTCAAACCCTGTACCTTGTGTTTGTAATGCAAACACCTTAGCCATTAAGCCACCCTCCCTAACACAATTCAAGTATCACTTGGACAATTGGATAGGGATCAGAAGTTTCATCCCTGGTTTAGCTCCTATGTCTCTAATGGACACAAGCAGCCTGTAAATGGCTCATCCACCAGGTGCCTGCTTGTAAATGTTTCATCTCACAAGCCCCTGCTTACACTTATCAAGGGTACCAGAACTTGTCAATGATTTGGGAAGCATGCTAGGATCAAAAAATGTCCCAATGGTCGTTAGCCTGGGATACATCTATGAACCTTAGAACCATGCAAAATGTAAGTGGTTCCTTAACAGACGCAGCCCATAAATCCACCCTAAAGTCTACCTCCTCAGCATAAATTTTATATGTATTGTACTGCAACTGTAACTGTTTAAAATCTGTACATTCTGTCTGATAATATGACAGACATATTATGGCTACTGTTTATGTAATTGTAATTGTTTAAAAATGAATGTTTTTCCTGGCAGTAATAATATTGTTCTGTGAATGCTAGGAGTTATTTTTGATCTGATTGGAAATTATATGTATCCCTGATGTAAGACTGTAAATGGTTCAGTAGTACTGTATCAGTATTCCTCCTTGTTCAACAAATACAAACAAAGTAAATAAATGGGAAAACAAACAAATAAGTAAATAAATCAATCAATAAATAAATAAATACATAAACAAATAAAGTGATGCCTATGACAAGTATTTTGATGTACAGTTCTGCTCTTATTTACATACTGATGGTAGGAACACGTTAAATACAAGTGAGTATCAACTGTTGTATTACAGTTACCACTAATGGTGGTGCATTTTATAAGCCACAAAATCGCACTGATCTATGTCAGTATGGAGGATTGTGCATGACACTCAGAAATACTAAACTACAACATAATGGCATGCTAATCAAGAAATTATTTGTATCATCAGGGCTTTATACTCTTGATTGTGGTCACAAGAGTATAAAATCTAGTCAAGCTAGCTGTACGTGCCTGTCTTTACTCATATCAGTAGAGAACATCCATGTATGTCAATAAGGATATGCGGATGTCGTTTTAATGTTGCAGTGATTGTACCATATAGGGATGTGGAATTGCATCATATGTCAGAAAACTAATACAGTGCATTATACTTGTGCATGCATGGGTGTATGCGCGTATACACACAAACAGAGAGAGAGAGCTTTATAGATATATATAGGTTCCTAGATTGCTAGTCAGAGACCATCAAGAAGCTCAGCCCCATCATCCAGTACTTGTGGGAAACTAGACATATCTCTGTTAAGCAGACTTTCTACACATATCTTTGGTGAAAATTTACTATCACTCATCTAGTCAGTCAGACTGGTTTTAACAGCTGAAAGGGAAGTAGTCTGTTTAATACGCAAGGGCAATTATGTTTTGGCAGTTGAGTAGCTGATTTCTTTTTTCCAAGAGAAGTAGATAGAGAGTGTCTAATGTCTTGAACATTTTTGTTGAAGGTACCATTGCTGTTTCACAGTCTTTTGGTGAGATGCCAAGGGATAAAATAAAGAGAACTTATGCAACAGCTGGTACCGAAACTTGGAGAGGTGCTGACAAGGACAGACCTATTGACAGAGGCATCAGAAATAAAATCCGGTGATGAGAATTAAAAGTGAGTCTGGTGCAGCAATAAACATGCATGGTGTATAAGACAAAATTGTTTTGCTGTTTGGGTTTTCAGTTGAAGAGGTCAATGCAATTATTATTTTATTCACAGAAACATTTTGTGAAATGATTTTTGAGACCTTTTTTTCTGGCTAAAGGGTTTGTGAATGAAAGTGTTAAAAAAGTTTCTGCAACTCTTGGAGTATCTGTTTCAGAATCTGAATATGCAGACAAGGAAAGTACTACTAGTTTGTTTTAGACCTAGTGAAGTAACTAAACCACAAATTAAGACTTTTTTGTTTGTTTTTTTACAGGACAATGCAAAAAGTGTATGACATTAAAAGAGTATTGGATTACGAAAAAGTATTGAATTGTGTATGTGGGAATGAGTTTCAATACACGACAAGTTCAGCATTTGCGATACTTTATTATAATGCATAAAAAATGGAAATATGACATTCTGTGGTCAAACAAGGCATGTTTTCTTTGTGAAGATGACAAACATGTATGGGTCCATGGCTGTATACTAGGCTAACAACCACTAGAACCCTTAAAGGCCTAACCATGCAACCCAAATGTCACCCACAAATTCAACTTTTATAGGGAGTGATTTACTGTCTGCCTCTGTCCATCAGAAACAAAAGATCCAGACCAGGAGTGAATTTCTAATTACTCATCCATTAGTTCAAGTTACTCTTCAGTAGGGATAGAGAGGGATTCTGCTTCAAATGAACAGGGAGCGTGTTCCAGGGAATAAGAATTTTCTGAGAAACATATCTGTTTCTCCAAAGTGTTCTCTTTATGTTGCAAGCTAAATGTATGTCTTCTAATCTAGTAGTGATGATGTAGTTTGTGTTGTGCATGTGCAAAAGGTTCATCAAAACAGGGTCCAGGGACGCCTTGTATGCCCAGGAAAGATCACCTCTCAGACGTCTGTATGATACCGATTGAAGAGACAGGGCTTTGAGGTGGTCATTGTAGGACATTATATTTACTCCCAGTATTCTTTTTGTAAGGAACCTTTGTGGACATTCCAGTTGCTGTATGTCTCTGGGCAGGTACATATCAATGGAGGCATTATATTTTATGATGGGTCTGATGAGGGCCGAGTAAATTGGGATAATGACCTCTCTGGACCTAGATGTCATGCTCTTGTTTATAAGTTGAGCAACACTGAAGGTTTTCCTTCCGACCTTGGACACATTGGTTGAAGGCTACATTGCAAGCTACATGAGTTTTCAGATCCCTGACTAATGAATCAACATTTAGGGGTGTTTTACTGATGACGTAGTTAGCCAGGATGGCTGACATTCCAGAAAGCACTGTAATGCATTTCTTGCTACTGAGTTTTAAGCCATGGCTTTTATATTAAGTGTTTGTTTGAGTTAGACATTCCTGAAGGATGTTTTCATCTTGGTGATATAGGTTCATAAGTTCATAGGTTGGTATTAAGGCTATCGGCCCTAAGGCCTATGCAAGCCTAGCCATAACAATTCCCTGGAAATTTTTTCCGACAATATTTACTTCTCTGGGCCCCTGTCTAGCATGGTGACTGACATGATCCCCGGGGTGAATTTCCTATCTCCCATCCAATCATCAAGGTTCCTTTTGAAGAGGGCCAATGAGGTGCTCTGCTTGACATGTATGGACTGTCTATTCCAGAGTATGAGGAGTCTCTGGATTCAGTGGCTGTTCCTAGTTTGCAATCATGTGTGAACTTGGTTAGCCAGAGACCTTTGACATCGGCTTTGACATCCCTGAATTAGATGTAAAAGAGGAGTTGGGCTAGCATAGAGCCCTGAGGGATTCCATTGGTGGCCAGCCTCTTTGTGAAGGTGGCTTCACTGATTCTAACCTCCTGGGTCCTGTAAGTGAACCAACTTGCTATCTAGTGTGTTATAAAGGGTTTTATACCTAGTTCCATAAGTTTGTTGACAATGCCCAAGTGAAGTATTGTATCAAATGCTTTAGCCAGTTCTACATAGGCAGCATTTACAGTTTCCCCTCAAGCATTGCATTAGTGACCTTTTCAAAGAAGTCCACCAGACACAGTAAACATGACCTTCTTTTGACAAAGCCAAACTGGGATGGAGCGTGTCTGATCACCTATGTCTTGTTGATAACTGCCATGATAATTCTTTCCATGGCTCTGCAAATAAGACCAGTCAGACTAATGAGTTTGTAGTTTCCAGGATCTGTTGAAGGTCCTCACTTGTGAAAGGGAATGACTGTCTCAGTCCTCCATTCATAGGTTCATAGGTTCATAGGTTCATACTAGGCTATCTGCCCGAGGGCATTTACAAGCCTAGCCCATAGTTTTGTGGCTTACGCCACCCCTTTAGTATGGGGAACTATACCCATTATTTTGCTGTGCCTCTGTTGAGCAATGACACTGAGGTAATCCCTGGGGTATATCTGCGATCTCCCATCCATTGGTCAAGAATTCTCTTGAACAAGGCCAGCGAGGTGCTCTGCCTCACATATACCGGGATTTTATTCCACAGCATAGGGAGTCTTTGGGTGATGAATCTATCCCTCCAGCACGTCCTATTAATAGCCGTGTCGAGGTTTAAGTCTCCCGCCCTTGTGGCTCTGACGGATCTAGATTTTTTGAGGTGAAGCATATTCATCAAATCTGGGTTTGACATGGCCTTGTATGTTAGGCAAAGGTCACCTCTGAGCAAGCGGTAAGCGACTGAATAGAGCTGGAGTTCTTTCAGTCGGGCAGCATAGGACAGATGTTTGAGACCCTTTATCCTTTTGGTGAGGAACTTTTGTGGCCTCTCCAGCTGCTGCAAGTGTCGGGTCAGATACATTCCGAATGGGGCGTTGTACTCAATCATTGGTCTGATGAGTGATGAGTATAGGGAGACTATGACCTCCCTTGATCTAGATGAGAATCCCTTCATGATAAGGTGGGCAATGTAGAAGGTCTTGCTAACTACTTTAGCTACATGGGTGTCGAATGACGCACAAAGCTTGTTTTAAGACTACAGTTTTATAATGACTCTAGGGGTCCTGATAAGTCATATTTTTGACTGTTTAGAAGGCATCCTGGGATGACATTGGGACCCATTGAAGCCGTTTTTTTTGGTTTAGCAAGTTCAGCCAGTGCATGCTCCCTAGTTATAGTCAAAGGTTATGTTTGAGTGATGGCTGGGACTGAGAAGGTGGTAAAGTTGGAACTGAATTTGTCCGATAACAACGTTGCTATATTGCCGGGCTCAGTGAATGTGGCACCATTAACCATCATTTAAGCACATTGCTGTATACTGCTCTTGAGGTGTCTGACATAGCTGAAGAAGGCTTTATGGTTATCTTTCACCCAGGAGGCTATTTTTAATCTCAAAGTTGGCTTCGCTTGATCAAATTATTCCTATTAGTTGTTTATTTAGTTTGATGATTTTTCTGATATTTTTTCCTTTGTTGTATGTCCTGTTTAATTTGGGATTCCACTATTGTGGTTTGTTTTTAGAGTTTGTTTGACTTACTTAGATAAGTACAGCACCCTATATGCAGCCTTTGATGGGTCTATATTATAACACTGAAGTCTCAAAACTTTGAATGTTATAACATCGAACCCAAAACCATGAAAGCTGAAAACCCCGAAGACTGAGAACAACACATTTTTTCCCTGGTAATCGCTGTTCCAGTACATAACACGAAACACACAAACACTACAAACTGTTTCTAATGTGAGGCCACACACCCCAATGTGAGGGGGTTTTGTCCCCCACACTCCCCCTACTTAAATATACCAACTCTGAGATCGCACCATAGTGGAGGAAATAGCAAAGCCATGGAAATGGCCCACCAAATTCTTTCCCTGGGTAAGAATTCAATATTCCGCGGCTTCGATATTGTCAGTCTTCGAGGTTTTGGGTTTGATGTTAGAACATTTGAAGTTTTGGGACTTTGATGTTATAATATAGACCCGACATTGACATGGCTGTGTATATTTTCTGAGAGCAACTCTTCATAGGCATCTGTGTTCTCATTTGATGCAAGAATTTAGTAGAAGGAGATATGAATAGCATGGGGAGTGTGGATACTAAATTAAAAGTTGTACACTTACGAGTAGGAAATATAGGAAAGGAGGTCATTAACAGCATGACTGTCCATTGTTTCAGGATGATGCAACCTTTAACGAAAATGAGAATATAATTAGTAAGGAAGAGAATAAAAATCAAAAAATAAGTAGTAAATGTAGCAGTCTCAGCAAAATACCGAATGAACGTTATAATGTGGGTACAGAAGGAGTGCAGAACACTGAAAAAGCGCTGGGTCAAAAACGAAAGAAAATGATGTTGCACTGGCATTAGGATAAGTTATGAAGTTAAAGGCAGAGCAGAATGTTGTAATCAGCATCATCATCACCCCCCCCCCATTTCACATTACAAACTTAGGGTTGGGGTGGCACATCAACTGTCAAAATTACTTAGAAATAATGTTCTCAGCACTGGTACGTGGTGCCTCAGAATGTTTGATTTGCAGAAGGATAGAAAGGTCTTTTAATACTCAGTCCATTATTAGTAGCATGCTACCTGTCTTACACAATGTATGAGTTAAGCAAATACATTTCTGACTGAGAATTTCATTGGACAAACTGAGTTATTAATATAATAGTACAGCACAAAAAAAAACAGTGGTAGCAGCAACAAAAGTATGCAACAGCATAAAGTGATTCATATAGAGCTGCATTTTTATCTTAGTATATTATTTCTATCTCAAATTATACTAAAAATGGAATAGAAAGTCAACAAGTACTGCCTCAGTGCATGGGAAGTACATTTCAATATGACCTCATTAATATGATTACACACGTCTTACTAAGTTCTGTAAAATTGTGTAGTAAACTTCAACAATGTATACCTTAAATTCAGTAGTATGGAAAGTAATACTTATTGTAGAACTCTGGCCTCCTGTACTGAACCTCTGCCACCTACTGGGCAAACTAGTCTGCAAGTCATCATACCTGTGCCTGCACTGCTATCCAGACAGAGGGATACAAGTTAGGGATATCCTAGCTATCCTAGCTCATCCCCCATCCCAGGTCAAATATCTCTTTTTTTCCATGAGCGTATACCTACTGCTTCCAAACTTTGCAGGTATAATGCCTACAGCAAATGAAGGAATATTTTAATCACCTCCTCACACTAGTGTAGGGTCGAGCCTTGAGCTTTCATAAATGACATACTCCGCCCCACTTTAAGTAATAATGAACAGATAGGTATGAAACTGAGTCTACTAGGGTATGAGGCATATCCGCTGAGGTGTGACATCATGCTGCCTGGCAGCTTACATCTTGCTCTGTCACCATCTAGGCACTGAGGACTGGCTGCATTTACTGAATAGTAGCACATGCACACGCACACACTTTCTGCCAGAAAGCAGCACTTGGAAGAGTTTGCATGCACTTATTTGAGCTCTTTGTTGCTTTTCCACAGTAGCAGGAGCTGAGCTATGCAGATTAATGCAGTTACACAGATGTACAGTAACGTTTTTCATAGAACTAAGTGTGAAAATGTCTAATTTTCATAGGAACTTCACAAATAGTCCAAAATTGGTTGAATTGTTCTCAGTGTTGCCATTTAAATTGCCTCTGGGAACTTCATTTTTGTGTGAAAGTCGATGGAAAGCAATACATAATGTAAACAGTTTATAACATATCATTTAGAATCAAAGCAGAAGAAATAAGCAATGGCCAATAGATTTTGCTGAAATCTATTTCAGGATTAGTATCCAACTTCCTGGTAAGGAGAGACCCTTTATTACAAAACAGCACTACACATGTTCTGGAAAAGTCTGTGTAAAACTATTACTTTAAGTAATATACCTTGAAATCAGTTGAATTGTTTACTGCAGACTGTGGTACCTGGCAACAGAAATACTTATGACCAAGCTGCAGGTAACATTACTGCATTTCAAGGAATAAACTGACCCAAATATTACTTAGTCAGTATTCTTCTCCGTCCATCTGACAGGCATTCATGGGTCTACATTTCAATGTACATATTCTTACATATAATTAAGACAGATAATGTTTACACCCACAAAAATGAAAAAGAAAGAAAGAAACACATTAAAAATGAATTATCATGACTATGACTAATTCCTTTCATTTTGATTTACTAGAGTTGAATTATCATTCAAATGCCTAGATAAGACTTAATAATACTTATAAGGCAAAGGTGTGATAATTAATACAAAACTTACATTTCCTGGAAAAAAACATTACAACATAAGGAACCATGACACTTAAGAGTCAGTTTTACCACTGAGGAAAAGCACTTCTTCCCTAACGTACTTAGGACAAATGGCAAACTACTTTTTGTAAAAAGGGGGAACAATACAAGCAGATTGACCAAAGATGTGGAATCAAGTTGTGGCTGATATATATGCTATAGGGGGAAGGAACCACACCTTGACACAGGTCAGTAAAAGAGAGAGCCAATGACATGTTGGGCCATTCAAGGGCTAAAGCAGGGCAGAATGTAGTTGTCCATAGTAGTAGCAGCAGCAGAGGCAGCAGAAGAGAGCCTTCCCCTGTTTAGCCTTTAACACCGGTTTGAATACCTACTCGCTTTAAAGGTACTATGATGCAGAAGAGGAGGGTGCAGGATTTGTTTGAGGTGACATTGACACTAGCAATTTCTGAGATTTGCGAGTTCCACATACAGGTGATACAGAAAGTAATTGTTTTATGAGCAACGTCATGACATGAGTACTTGAAATGATCTATGTGTGTATGTAACTGTGAAATATTTCCTCATCTGGTACTCCATCAGCATAATAATAAATGGATAGTCTGCTTGGACGATCACTCCAGTGCGTTCAAAAATTCTGTGCAAGAATACTGAATCCAAGTGCAAGTTAAAAAATCCAGTTTATTATTGTCCATAAATCCTCATGATACACTGTTAAGCACATACAAGCTGTTTTTTTCATTGTCCTGAGCAAGTCCTGAGGGAAGATGGGATGAAAGTACATGTATATGAAGCGTTATGAACTTATATTCTTGTACATAATTGTTGAAGGCATTGGATTGATGATCCAACTGGAATATACATTTATTGTGAAGTTCTTGGTTTATAGGCTCTCCTGGACCATACTGGTGTTTTTTGTATTCCATTAACATCAGCTGTAACACCATCTCAGTAAGCATCACACGGTAAGTGTGGAAATTACACATTTAGCTCTAAATGATATGTGGGTCACAGGTGGCATTAGTACCATGAAACTATATTTCATAACAGCATCATCACCAGAAACAATCACATGCTCTGGTGTACCATGACAGGCTGATGCTGGCAGAGGAGTTGGTGTTGAGGATGATGATGATGCTATTACTTTAATATTTAGACCTGATATATGCCACTCTGCAAAATGTCATCCTGGTGAGTAGCATTTGTTCATTACTCAGCCTCAGAACAGTAGTATGCAGTCACAAAAATACTGGCAGGGCCCCTTTCCCCAGGTGGAGCAGTCAATAGTCAATGCAACAGATCCATGTGGTCAGCATAATATGGAAATGGTATCTCAACAAGAGATGGAAATACCATAACATAGCTAAAGTCACACTATTGCCACTGAGAGTCAGGGAGAGAAGGTTAGAGTACAACAGGGTATTCATGGAAAAAAAAGTGACCAGTCACGGGAATGCTGGAGGCCAGCAACAATGCCATGATGAGCCTCATGGGTGGCAATGGGTGGAATGGTTACACACACATACACACACACACACACACACACACACACACACACACACACACACACACACACACACACACACACACACACACACAGCATCTGTTTTAGCCTATGAGCAAACACATGTGTGATGCATATTCAGGCTGGAAAGCAGTTGTCCCTAAAACTGCTTTTGGCATGGATCTGGATTTCCCATAAAGAAGACAGTTAGGCCTCACTAAACTTCCTCATCATGAGGTTGAACCTCAGACTCAAGGTCATGTTCCTTTGGCACTGTTAGTTCAGTCCAAAGCAAAGGATGAAAGGTACACCACGACAATCGATGCAGACCAAAAGGGAAAAAACTTAATAAATTATTGTTTCACAAAATAAAGTAAGCACTTTCGCATTTCCAAGAATGCTTCATTAGACTTTCAAATTCATTGTGTAAAACCACCATTTAAATACTGAATCTCATACAGAGCAGCCAATAAAAACACAGTAAGGACTACTACATGAATTTTAAAGTGCTAATGCATATATATATATATATATATAACATACATAATTTTGTTTAAAAACTTGTTTAGTGAATGAACATACACTAATACTAATATACAAATACATATGTATATACATATGAATGCCTAAAGCATTAAACTATATTTAAAATAATATATGAAGTCTAAGACTCAATGTTTCAAAGCACGGTCCATGAGAAATAGTTTCAAAGAAACCTTCTCATTCAGCCCATGTCCCCTGTCAGCTTGTAGTCTAATGATCCATTTGCCTTCCTCTTTCTCAGTATAATTCCTTATATCTCCTAACCTCACTGTAGGATGTATTCACTCTAAAACTAAAAACTTAAAACTATGTGTTGTGTCATTACGAATGATATGTCTAGCTATTGCATTGCCTTCATTCTCTTTATTAATGGCATAAACATGTTCCCTAATTCTCTCTTCTGCCATTAATAAAGAGAATGAAGGCAATGCAATAGCTAGACATATCATTCATAATGACACAGTGAGGGTAGGAGATATAACAGTTCGAGATGAAAATAAATACCTTTGTATCAGTATCTAAATACAGCTTGAGTAACACAGCAGTTCAGTTTCTCAGACTACAGCACTAAACATTAGATGTAACACCTGCTACTCTACAGTTCCAGCAACTCTGCTAGTATAACTAGCATATATGACACTGAATACTGTGCACATCATCATGGCTACTAATACATGGGAAAATAATTTTCATATGATATGCGTACAATGTAAGTTTACCATGCACCACTTAGCATAGCCCATAAGTAACACTACATGTACCAAGTATTAACTTTGTAACTTTATACTGTCATGTACTGAATATCATGGGCCATAGTTCTTTACTTGAAAACAAACCTAGGTTTCAATTATTTTGCAAAGTCATATAGTTAATGTCCTGTTAGTATTTACTGAGATCTCTCTGTTGTTAAAATATATGCACCTTTAACAATCATTCTTTGTTCTTTTCTGTTACATTTACCTGGGATGTACCTGCAAATGGTCTATTGTGAACAGTGTGCCTATCCTAGTTAAAAAAAAACTAAAATGCAGAAATAAAAAATGAATGCATAATTCAATATCTTGTTTATTTAAAGGGTATGCCACATTATGTTTTACTTTTTCTTATAGTACTTGTTTGTCCTTATTGACTTCCACGGTGGTGCAGTGGTAGTGTTGTTGCCTCACAGCAAGAGGTTCTCCCGTTTGATTTTCGGCTTGGGTTGGGAGTGCCTTCTGTGTGGAGTCTACATGTCCTCCCGCGGTCGAGTGGGCATTCGAAAGACATGCATTGAATGGGTGTGCCTTTGTTTAAGGTTGGGCATCGGGCTGGCACCTCAACACCATAAAACCAGCTGTCAAACATTAGTGGACTGGAGTTCCGATGTGGTGACCCCTAACCGGGAAAAGACAAACAACAACTTGTTTGTCCTTATTGCAGTTTGTAAATGGATTACATTCACAAGGTGCATATAACTTATCAGACTGTAATTAAAGCATAAGTACATGATTCAAATAAATATATGAATTATGAAGTGGTAATGGCATGCTATTCATTTGGATTTAAGTTTTCTTTTTAGAAAAATCCACTACTACAAGGGTGGGTGTAGTCAAGCACATACCAGATATGGAGCAATGCACAATTTTTAAAACAGTTAATTTATTTTGTGTAATAAGATGCTTCACTATTCAATTAAAATGGACATATTTGTAATTGTTTACATGTTATTTGGTTGCACCTTTGACAAGTCCCTTCCCTTAAAAAGGATCAAAACTACTAACACCCTGAGATGTATGACCTAAGATTTAGTTTAATTATGGAAGAATTGCTCTTTGTACAGGGCCAAACAGATTCATAATATTAAGATTTGCTGAAAACTGATTTGATTATCAAATTAATTTCCTGCAAATTTATAGTACTGTTAACAATCACCATCTAGTCCACTGACACTATTCTATGCAACAGACATGAAACAACTGAATTATTTCAAGTGCAGTGCATAGCAGATGTTCATTATACCACACCTTACCGAGAGTATGTAACTCAAAACTGATTATATAAAGCAAGGCGGTACAGAAACAAAGCCCCTTGCATGTATATGAGTGTCGTGGGCTTGCCTTCAAGATGAATGGTATTAGTAGTTTTGAACCTCTTCAGTAGAATGGTCTGAAGAGATTGAGGTTTGCTGTAAAGTTTCTTGATTAACCCCACCCTAACCTAACTGCACTCTCATTGTATATTCTATACATGTCTGTGAGAGTAGTGTTTTCTTACATAATGCTTTGGGCTTGTTTTAGGATGAACCATCAGAATGAAGTTCACAGACTAGTAATGTTCTGTTATCTGTAATTAAGTGGTTGCATCTTGAATAAGTTACCCTTGTTTATTCTAAGTGCTATTTTGTCCAGCTCTTATTTAGTAGTTTTTTCAGCTCTTTCATCCATATTTTTTTTATCTTTTGTAAGAGTACCAGATACTGATAAGTAGAAAATGTTGTCTTCTTCTGTATATGATCTGCATGTTTTCTAAAATAAGAGGAACAATGTTGTCTCATGCGTACTTGCATTTGGAAGCCACCTTTTCCTTTATATTTACAGTATGTAGCATGCTGCTTTTTGGTTTTGCAAATTAAAAGCTACTAAATATTAAGCCATATTCTTCTATCATTTACTTAGTATACACAAATCTACGTTTGCAGATAAAAGTCTTTTCATGAAACTTGCTTCAAAATTCAATTTACTCACTTCATAATTGGAACAACATTTAAGACATGCTTGACTGTACCATTTGTCTGAACTCTCAGCTATGTAAGGGTTTACATTTAACCTACAGGCACTTTATGGGGTTTTCAAGACAAATGAAGCACAGGAATACTTTGTGAAGTTTCATTAACTGGGTGATTAATGAAACATAATTATTTTCCAAAGAAAAATGTTTAAACACATACACACATGTGTATGCAGTAAATGTCATTATACATTTAATTTAAATATAAACATTACCAAGAATTATGTGACCATTGAAGTGCATATGTGAAAAAACTAAACCTGCTGCCTTCTATCTTTTTTTTAGTGAAGCGTTATATTACAACTATACAGGAAAATAAAACAGAACCAGCTTTCAACAAATATCATTTTGCACCTTAGGAACACAACCTACGCTTGTATGCAGCATGTTCCCATGTGGTATTGTGCATAAATGTTTATTTAATTTACAAAAATGCAACGCTAACTACTTGTATCCCATTTCACGTCAGATGTAGAATAGTGCTAATCTGGTAATTTGATACCTGGCATTTTATATTCCGACTACATGCAGCTCATGTTCTGGCTTTACTTGCTCTCTCTCTCTCTTCCTTTCTGTTTAGTGAACTTCCGGATTGGTTTGCAGAATGGAAAAATTAATTGATTTTCCCTCTCTGGTACTGATGTTTCTCCCTGAACAGCTCAAGTTCAGTGTAGTGGATAGCAACAGCTGATTTGGTTAAGTAAGAAGGCATCTACGTATTTGAGAGCAAGAAGTCACTGAAATGTATACACTTAATATATTATTGTACTATTTTTAAAAAAAATATCCTTTCAACATATTTAAAAAGTGAAAAATATTTGAGCTGGCACTTAAATACTTTAATACAGTTACCTAATTTATTTAAGATAAAATGGATATATTTAATGTCTTGGCAAATCTTATCTCATTGTTATGCAATTTTTACCATTTTACATATGATGACGTATATTTTGGACCTGGCACTGTGTAATAATCTCTATTCCCAAATGAGGTGTCTTTGTATTGCTTAAAGGTTTTAAGTGCTTGACTAAAAATACAATTCTTTAGAGACACCCATGAGAAATAATGCATCATAATATGACTTTACTATTTCTTTATACACTTATTCATTCATATGTTCATAAACTGGTATGGTTCACTTATTGACTGATTTATTGGTGTATTTCTTTTCTCTTTTGCGATGTAGCCCTTTTGTTGGGTAAATAACTTAAGTTGCATGCCATTCAAGTAGAATATAAAGGAAACATGCACACACCACAGCATATTACTTACTTTTCTCCCCACTACCTGTAAAATTTCTACCCTAAAAATGAATAGGTCCTCCTTCCTCCTTGGCTGAGATCTGATTTTTAAGCAATCAGGCATATAGCCATTGTACTTTTACTCTTAATGGTCCTGACCCCCACCATCTGTTGCTGTTATAAGACCCAGAATCAATATAGGGTAGCCCAATCTGTCATCATGTTGAGTTTGTGCCCCCATCATGCACCCCATAGTAACAACCATCAATGGCTTAGAATCACCAAGCTCATTTCATACAGCCCTATGGTCATTGTGATGATATAAGCATCTGCCTGCACATAATTGACTGACCAGAATCCAGTGCATCCATCCCCTAGGTTGAGCAGGCCAGCATAAGTTGCTCAATCTCACTCTCACCTGCCCATCTCTTCCAGGGCCTGAGATAAATTATGTCACGTCATTTGTGTCATAGTCAGAGCTTTACACCCCCCCTCCCCATTTTGCAAATGATCCAAGGTTATTCACAATTACTTTAACTATTACATCATATTGCCAGTGTACATTATGTTGCAGACTCACTTTAATTAATGCTATATTCTGATAGCTTTCATTTGAACACAGAGACTAAATTGCATCTCTTGACCCAACAGTCGTTTGACTTTGTTCCTGACACTTGGAAAAGATGTACTCACCTTGTATTTAAGGATGTACAGTACCCTGTGGGCAGAATTGTAGAGCAACTCCTTTCTTTCTTTCTTTCTTTCTTTCTTTCTTTCTTTCTTTCTTTCTTTCTTTCTTTCTTTCTTCCTTTCTTTCTCTTTCTGTCTTTCTTTTCTCTGCCATGAATAAATATTCTGACAATGAATTCTTCATGACCAAATAAAGCCAGTCATGGGTAAATGCCTATAAGATACTGAAACATGATTTACTGCTATTATACAATGACACTACATAAAAAAATGGAACAGAAGTTAATTACCTTTTTTAAAGTAATACCATTGCATAAGAGAAGTTTATTTTTAGTCCATGTCTTCCTTGACATGAGTTTCCAAGGATGCTTTAATGATATGCTATATGTATGCATCCTCCTGAGTATGTGATACCATTAGTACTGAACCTCAAATGAGTGCAATTCACGCCATTTTGGCAGGTAGTCTAATGCATGCATTGCACTTGTAAATGTGTTGTGAATTTTTACAAGGGATAAGAGAAATACAAATAGAAGGCTCTCTATTTTATTTTAAAATCATTTTGTAGTTTTCAACATTAAAGCTGAAACTGAAAGTGACCTGTGTCTTGCCTACAAGGCAATATCAGACCCTGCCCTGCTAGAGATGCTCCATATCTGTACGTCTAGCTCCTCGTGCATTATCCGCTCAAAAGGCCTAAATTTAATATGCAACATCGATAAAACCTGCTGGAGAGACAGACTTGTCTTCCAGAGGCTGTCCTGTCTCTGGAATAGACTTCCCATACATGTCAAACAGAGTACCTTGCTAACCCTCTTCAAGCACAACCTTGATGAGTAGATGGGACACAACAAATTTGTCCCTGGGGTTCCACATTTTTACCTCATTGACAGTGGTGATGGGTGGTGAATGAGGTTTCTCTTTTGGGGATAAACTCTTGGCTAGGCTTGTAAAGGCCCCAAGGCCATTAGCCTAGTAACCTCCTATGAATCAGAAAAGTGTTGTGTAGAAAGAAACTGTAACCAAAATTGCTCAGATTTGCTAACTCCAAAATACAGATCCATATGTGTACTGAGCCACTTTCTGTGAGAAAGGATGTTGGAGCCACCCTTTGTTGTATGAGTTAGAGTAAAAGTATAATTTGCATGTACTCACAAACTGCTCATCTCTCACTACATTCTTAAAATCCTATATACCCGACCGCCAACTCAGATCCACAAACAAGCATGACCTTCTGACCACCTACTACTGTCCTACTCCTTAGCCAAGCAGTGGAACCCCCCCCACCTTCACAACCTTCCAAACCATATCAGTTTCAAATTTCAGCTATTCTCTCATCTATCAGCCAAATGGGAATGCCCATGTCACGCTCCAACATAAACCCCTCTCCACCCCATCTCTTTCTACCCTGCACTGAAATCATTGCCATTTACCAATTCTATTGCTTCATCTCATCCTAAAACAGTCTCGCCCTACCAGTAACTGATTTTCTCTCTGTTATCTAATGTACTACACTTTCCATAATCCAATTTTCTTGTACTCTCCATGCAAAATGGTCCACCTAACCTGCAAAGGGCTAGTAGCTATTTGTTTAATGTTTACTTACAAAGAGCTTATTTGACAAAAATGTCATTTTCTGCAAATGTTCAGTTTACCCAACCTCCAAAAGGGCTAGTACCCTTCTGTTTAAATGTTAACTCACTAAAAGCTTATTACATAATGTATTATACATCTGTAAATGTTTTAATTGTTCTGTACAAATCTTTGTTATTCTTTTGTTACATGTAATATGTAACTTGCAATATTTGGAGTTTTTGTCCCTGGAACTCCATTAAAAATGGGCTCTTTATGGCCCAGTGGACTTCCCTGGACATCAAACTTAAATAAATAAATAAATACTCCTATCCAATCTGTGGCCATTTACATTTGTTCAATACTAATTAATTTTGTTTGTATAATTCTCTCCCTGGGATTCAGAAACATTGCAGATGTTATTGCAGCCAGCCCACTCTGTTTACTGTGCATGTACTACAATTCCTAATGCTTATAAACAGTAAACACATCTAAGCAATTGTATGGGATGAGCAGCTCATTTAAAATAGTGACAATTGCTGCAGCAAACACTATGGGAGAAATGTGTGTGACTATGGCTGGCCACAGGAAGTGCAAGCATATGGAAGGTAGAAGGGGAAGTAGGATTCAGCTAGAAGGTAGGTCCAAATTGACAGTCACATAAAGCAGACAAGATTGCTAAGGAAGGTGGTGACACAGTCAGGGATGTGGGAGACAATGGATTAAGGGGGTAAGAAACATACAAATATAAATCTCAAATAACTGAAGATAAAAAAAATGTAAAACAAAATATAATTGGTGGGATATAGAAAAGCACCAGTATATTGATGAAAACCAGATATTACATCAGCAATAATGCAATTGTCAGGTAACAAGCACTCTTTTGTAACTAAGATGCATCTGTATATAACTTTAAGGGGACTAGAACCTACAACTTTCCTCACAGTGTGCAAAGCACTTCATTTGCAGGCTGCATTACAGATGCAGTGAGATTACTTCTCCTTGCAATGAATTATAGTATCAGTTTCAGTAGAAAGGAATGTTTCAGTGAAGGATACAAGTGAAGTGAGTGAAATAACTTCAGGCCAAAGCAGTGATAAGGGTGAGATGTGCTAACACTGTGTGCAGAATATTTGGTACAAAAGCAGATCTTGTTTAGATGGTGCAATGCTTGTGAACCACAGTTAGAGGCCTATATCATTTTAGAAAATGTACAGGGTTTTAGTATAATGAGATAGACTTTCTAGTCAGAAGTCAGTTCAGCTGAGATTTTCAGAAGATTATGTGTTTGTTGTTACACACTTAAAATTAAAAGGAAAAAAAAAAAACAAGACGAAGAGAATCTGAACCCGTATTTTCCCCATGTATGCAAACTTAACTGTTTGAGCTACAGAAGTAGTCAGGCAAGCACCATCATGGGAACATACATCAGTTGGTGTTTTCACATTTGCAGAATGAAAGAATAAGCAAGCCAACACTGGCCCATCATGACATGCATGAGTTCTAATCTATCCTCTACAGGCATTAGTGACATCATAATTCATTGTAAGTTGAAGTAGTCTTGAGGGTTGTATCCTATGTACCACATGGAAACTTCCATGCAATGATGTTTGGCTCATGTATGGCCAGTGCTGGGTAACACCGAAACATATGCACATTTGGAGCATAGCAGCACAGCACTTCATAGGTTCATAGGTAGGTAATAGGCTATCGGCCCTGGGGCCTATACAAGCCCAGCCAAAAAGGTACCCTGGCTTTTGCCACCCAAGAAAATTATTTTCCTGTGCCACTGTCAAGCAGAGCCACAGAGCTGATCCCTTGTATGAATTTCCTATTTCCCATCCAATCATCAAGATTTTTCTTGAAGAGTGCTAATGTGGAACTTTGTTTGATATAGATAGGTACTTTATTCCAGAGTATGGGAAGTCTCTGGGACAGGAATGTATCCCTCCGGCATGTTCTGTTTATTGTGGTGACAAGGTTTAGGTCCCTAGAGCATGTAGCTCAGATTCATTGGGATTTCTTTAAGTGGAGCATGTCCAACAGCTCTGGGTTTGACATAGCTTTGTATGTTAGGCAGAGATCACCTCTGAGTAGGCGATATGCGACAGAGTAAAGATGGAGTTTTCTGAGACGGTCTGCATAGGGCATCTGTCTGAGGCCGGTAATCCTCTTTGTGAGGTATTTCTGAGGCCTTTCCAGTTGTTGTAGATGTCTTATGAGGTACATACCAAAAGGGGCATTGTACTCTATAATGGGTCTAATGAGTGATGAGTAGAGGGGAACAATGACCTCTTTTTTTTTCTGAGTGATAAACCTTTTGTGATGAGGTGTTCCACATAGAAGGATTTCCTGACTACTGTGGCAATGTGATTATCAAAGGAGAGACTACTGTTCACCTGTGTCCCAAGGTCTCTTATCACACTTCCGGTGTTAAGTACACTACCGCCTATGTTGTAGTTCATGGGTACAGAGTTTTTACCAAAGGGGATGACAATGCACTTTTTAGCATTGAGCTTGAGGCCATGGCTTTGACACATCATTAGGAGTTTCGATTATAGCTCCTTAGTTTGCAGTCATCTGTGAACTTCATTAGCCAAAGACCTTCTGTGTTAGCCTGTACTTCAGAGAAGTAGATACCAAACAGGAGAGAACCCAGGACTGAACCCTGTGGTACTCCACTTGTCACTGGTCTGAAGTCAGATTTGGAGTCTGCTACTTTCACAGTGTGGGTTCTGTCAGTGAGCCAGTTGGCAACCCATCTTGTGACATAGGGATTTATACCTAGTTTAGTGAGTTTATCTATAATTCCAGAGTGGTGGATCATGTCGAAAGCCTTGGCAAGATCTAGATAGGCTGTGTGAACCACCTTACCCTTGTCTACGGCTTTGCTGACTGCTTCAAAGAAGTCTATCAGGTTTAGGAGACATGATCTGCCTTTTACAAACCCGAACTGGGTGGGATCCAGAGTTTGGAGATTACCAATGTCTTTGTTTATAAGTTCCATGATGATATGTTCCATGGCCTTACAGACCAGGCTCGTCAGGCTAATGGGGCAGTAGTTCCCGGGGTCCATGGTGGCTCCCCCCTGTGGAGTGGGATAACCGTTGCTGTGCGCTATTCAGCAGGCACAAAGCCTGAGGTGAGGCTATGATTGAACATGGTACTTAGGTGGGGTGCCAGTTCGTTCTGTAGTTCATGTAGAACGCAGCCTGGGATGTTGTCTGGTCCCATAGATGTGTTCTTGGCTTTGGAGAGTGTGGTTTTTACCTGTGCAGCCGTGATTACAGGAACTTTGCATTCTTCCGGTATAGAGATGGGCTCTTTAGGGGGTGAGAGGGAGGTAAAGTTAGCACTGAACCTATCTGCCAGGATGTTGGAAATATCAGTTGGGTCTATATATTTAGTGCCATTGTGCTGTAACTCAGAGCAGATCTGAGTGTTGCCATTGAAATTCTTGACATAGTTATAGAATGCTTTGTGGTTGTCTTTAGAATCAGTGGCAATTTTGTTTTCATAACTAGCTTTGGAGGATTTTATCAGGGATTGCAGCTTCTTACTGAGGCTGACCAGGGAGCTCCTCCGCTCGTGGGATTTTACTCTCTTTTGCAAGAGTTTCTTCCTTCTGTTGTACAGTTTGTTTATGGCAGAGGACCACCAGATTGGCTTCCTTTTTTTGGAGGCTAGCGTCTTGGTTCTGTTTGGGATAGCACAATCCATGCACTCATGTAAGTGCTTATAAAGTGCAATTGTGTAGGATTCAGTAGTCGTAACTGTATTGTCCATCTGCATGGGTGTCATGAAGTTCACCACTTCTGTCTTAAGAAGCATGAAGTTGGCTTTGGAGAAATGTTTTACCATGGTTTTCTTAATGGGGGGGGGGGGTGGAGGCAGGATGTGGATATCCAGGGTAATTAGCTTATGGTCGGATCGGACCAATGAGGCGTTGACTTCAGGTGTGGAACACCTGTCACTCATATTGGTAATGACTAGATCTAGGATATTATTGCCCCTGGTGGGGGTGTGGATAAGTTGATCCAGGGCACCTTTCTGTACAATGAACAGTGTCAGTTCTTTTCACATGTACAAGGCCATCAAAGGTGTTCTTTGTGACCTGCTGCACACATTACAATCACAAAAGATAAGTGATTTGTAATCCCTACGTGGCATGTGTGAGGTATGTTTATCTATATTTTGATGAGATTAAAGGCTGGAAATGGGAGTACTGGAAAATTATGATGAATGGGAAGCAAGCAGAAGGTAGATCAAAATGTAAGAAATGAGCAGGATAGAGGTGGGAAAGGTGGGGTATTTATTTTCTTTTTTTAGAACATGTGCCCATTTTTTATGCATAAAGAGAAGGTAAGTTGGAGAAGAATTTAGGGGATGTAAGCAGAAGTTAAGAGGGTTAGACAGAGATGACTATTAGGAAGAGTGGTAACACTGTAAAGGAGGGGGAATACAATGGTGAAGGAGACATCGCACAAACAGAGGGAAGACAAGGCTGAGGAGAGGAATGAATAACTAACAGAGGTAGGCCCTGGGCACAAAATAGAGAGGAATTTCAGTATGCGGATAGTGACCCAGTAGGATATTACTTGTCATCCTGGGTACAGTCTTGACTGAGCCTTGTCTTAGATGGTTAAGATAATCATGGACAGGGACAAAGCTAGAGGGAACTCTTCATTTGTCTGATTTGGGCACCCAACCTCCTGTTGATAATTTCCCCCAGAAAGTCTGCAAGTTGCTGATTAGTGACAATGGTTTCTTCCACACTATCACTGCTATCAGTGAAGTCAACAGTCCCAGTGTCTGATGCAGAATTACCTGAAGTCGTGGTTCAGGTAGGGCAGGAAGTGTGATGGTGATTGTGCTGTGTGCATCTGGTGATGGTGCTACTGCAGCTTCTGCCTTGGGGGTGGGATGACAGGTCTTGCTGGAGGAGTGGGTACAGGTTGTGATTCTGCTGCTACATATAATAGTAAAACAAATGAAGAGAAATAAAATAATAAAGAAAATAAATGTATGTAATAAAAGAATAGCAGTCAAAATGATAGGGGATACAGAAGCACAAATGAAAAACTGAACCTGATAAATATTTTTGGCTGTGATGCAGTTATACTTAATGTACTTGAAGGGCCAAAAGCAACTATCACTTTAGCAAGGCTGTTAGCATTCAGAACTCAGAGCGAGGCTTGAACCTGCAGCTACCATCACCTACATTCTGACAGATAATAGGATTAAAATGATAAGTTATTTGGACAAACAAGCAGAAGCCCCTCATAAAAGATTCATGTCTGAGACAAAAATGTACATATACAACATGTAAGAATCGCATTGCCAAAATAAATCCTACATAAATACAGCATTCTCTGTGCATAGGCCTAGAAATGCAGTCATATTAAAGCAGGCCTGTATCTTCATTTTATATTTCACATTTTACATGCAGTTTCAGTAAGTGCAGTTTCAATAGATAGGAATTATTTTTCAGTGAAGGATACAAATAACATTCATGTCAAAACACTGATAATGATGAAATATGCTAATAGAGTGCGTGGAAATTTTGGTACAAAATCATATCTTGTTTAGAGAAAGTAAAATGTTTAAGAACCAGAGTTAAAGAGGTGTGTAGAAGTTGTAGGAAATTTACATGGTTTCAGAATTATGACAGAGACTTTCTAGTCAGTAGTCAGTTCCTTTCAGATACTTAGAAGTTGTTGTTGTTTGTCTTTCGGCTTTTTACCGGTAAGGGGTCGCCACAGTGGAACTCCAGTCTGCTAATGATTGGCAGTAGATTTTTATGAAATGCAGAGGTGCCAGCTCGATGCCCAACCTTCAACGAAGGCACACCCATTTACGTGCGCATGTCTTTCGAATGCTACCCAACCGCGGGGAGGACATGCAGACTCCACACAGAAGGCACTCCCAAGCCATGCCGAGAATCGAACGGGAGAACCTTTTGCTGTGAGGTAACAACGCTACCGCCGTATCACAGCGGCATTTCTTTCAGATACTTAGAAGACTGAGTAGAAAAGTTCAGTTTAGATACTCAGGAGATTGAGTACAGATCTTCAGATGTCAGTAAAAGCCCAGAAACTACGGCAAACATTGCAGTTTGTCTTAACTCTGCCAGTACAGAGAAATATAAATAACCAGTATAAGACTTGTTTGGATTGTGTTAAATTACTACATCTACCTCTACTGTATGCTGCTACTTCATAATAAACTGCCTTTATCAGACTTACAGTGTGTACAGACTTTTATTCTGAAAGGTACACGGAGATCTGGTACATACAGGAGACACTGAGATATTTGGCACTTGCTCTGTATAGCTCCAGGTAATTAAAAGATAAACTCCCGGATTCACGAATCCTCCGTGTAAGACTTAATAAGTCTTACTCGGAGGCTGCAGTTGAACGGTATGATGTCAGCATGCCATGAATATGCATGAGGGCACGCTGACCCAACTGTAAGTCGTACACGGACCGTGTAAGAAAGCAGGGGGCGTGTCCAATTGCCGAGCAGTCTAAATGCCACGTCCCTGCAATTTTTGAAAAGTAAAAGCAAATACACAAGAGTGAGTCTGCTCAAATGTCCCTGCACCCAACACCACACTCCCTGATATTGTAAACCCCTATCACAGTTATAAATAGCAAAACATTAAATTTATTTTTTAAATTCCCAAAATAGCTGCCAGTATTTGCGCGTGTGTGCGCGGGTGTGCCCATTGCTTAGCTAGAGTTAGCAATTCTGACATGGAAGAGCATAAGAAAGAATGTTTATGCAAATCACACCAAATAGCAATAGTGTAATGGTAGAGCGTTCACACAAAGAAGAGGCATTCACGGTTTGAGTCCCACCACTCCCCTTCGTATTTATTTTTAAATCAGTATATGAAATAATATCAGACAAATATGTGTAAATAGTACTAAAACGCAGTGAAATGACCAATGTATCAGTGAACAAAATAAATATTTTAAATGATCCTGATATATAATTGCCTGCAGCTAAGCAGCACTTCACCCAGTGCAATAGAGTTGCCCATAGTTTAATAATGGTTAACCCAGTGCAATAGAAGTGCCCATAGCAAAATAGCACTTTAACCAGCGCAATGTGTTTGCACGGACATGCGCACCGCACCAACCAGGGCACCATAGGGCACCGTGGAGCAACATAAAGCAAAGTTGCTTAAATGCAGCGATACCCCCTAGCCTGTCTGGACAGTATGAAAATAAAATGAATGATAAGGTTCAAACCCAGGACTTTGTGCATCACAAGCAAAGTACAGAACCACTAAGCCATGACAATGTAGGGGAAACTGCCACTGTTAACATACATATACTTACTAATGGTAGTTTAACCATTGCTAAGCAGGTCTGCAGTCAGTCGAGAATTTAAAAAAAATGTCCAATCACAAAAAAGTGTGGAAAATGCGGCATATTTAGGCCCCATAGGTGGGAATACACACCATAACTGATTGTAGCTCACATCTGCAGTTAGAATGGCTGGTGTCAGAAAGGGAACATGCTTCCAAGCGCAACATTGGGGCATCGAGGAGTCGAAATACATGGTTTGGCTCCTTGTCCACCATCATGAGTCAAGACTCCTGCAGGGCCAGTTCGAATGGACGGAGTGCAAGGCAGAGGCTTGGAACTGGTTAGCTTATGACCTCACCAGTGCCACAGACATTCCTCGGACTGGTGAGCAGGTCTGTTACCACCATGCAGACCTGAAGAGACAGAAGCAGGACCGCCTGAACCAATGGATACAGGAGGCCTGTGGGATGCAGGATGCCCCACAACTGAGTATGTAGCCATGGAATGCAGTATGTAAGAATTGATAATTGAGCATGTATAACAGATAGGTATGTCTCAATTTCCCTTCATTTACTTTACAGCTGCAGGTGACCGTGCTGTGAATCAGCAAGCCTATGCTGATAGGCTGCTAAGGCTGTGTCACCAGGCAGGTTAGTGATTATTCTGCATGTATTGTTATATAAAATATGGGAGAGAGCATGAAAGAAAGTGTTGTAGTCCAATAATACAGCCATAAAATTGCCTGAATAAGTCCTCTGCATGTACTGTCAGATAAAAACATCAGAGAGGCAGAAAAAGAGTGTAGTAACCCATTAGGAAAGGTAACAAATGTCTGGAATAATATCTCTGCAGGTACTGTCATATAAAATAAGTGAGTGAGCCTGAAAAAAGAGTGTTCTAACCTATTAATAAAGGTATAATATGTCTTGAACATGTCTGCCATATGCACCGTTAAAACAAATAAAGGAGTGAGCTTGTGGAAAAGTGTGTAATGCCATTAATAAAGGTCTAAAACCTGGAGTGTGCCTGTGTCACAGAGTTTGAAATATTGTTGTACCCTTGCATTATACAAATAGTGCTGTTTGAAAAAGTGCTGGCAACCCAGAGTTGTGCAGTCCCATATAAAGTGGGTGATGGAAGTGCTAGTAGCTGTGAAGCATGTATACAGTCCGCAACAGTCAGTTACTGGCTGGCATGCATAAGTAAATCTGGCACACGTGTAGCATGTTATTTTCTCCCCAGAAATGTGAGTGTGTGTCAAGAAATGCAGGGTTCTGTACAAATCGAAGTGAAAATGTCATGTCAAAACATCCCTGATATGTAGATAAAGAAATAGAAATGCAATCAAGAAATATGTAACAGTAACATCTGCTTCCTGGACAGTTAGTATGTCAGATATAGGGCAGCCATATATTGAACTAGCCAAACCCATTACACAACCTAATGTATGGTGGCAATTGTAATAATACATGTAGGGGATATACACCTGCAGTCACTAGGAATGTAGTGTAGACTAAAAGGTAATTATAAGATGTTAACCGAGGTTTTTTTCTACACCGTACTGTATGTGCATAAACCATGCAATTCCACACCTCAACGGGTATGTGTAATCTTAAATATTTGTTGGGACATATGTCCTATTGTTCTATAAATATTTGCATTCACGTTGATGCATGTGCCCTGTTTAAATACCACAATCACAGTGGCCTGTTGCTACCAAACATCCCTGCATGCTGTTGGAATATCCACTGTGGTTCAATATATGCATGTGTTATGCTTGCTGTTCAACTGTTGGAACCTCGGTGTGTTGGGTTAATGGGAATATTACTGAATGCTTTTACAACTAATCTGGAATGCTGTTGTTTATGTTGTAATTAAACACACCTAATCACAGAACATATGGGAAGTCCGGTCCCAGCGGACCCACCTGTCCCTCCTCAGCTGGCGAGTGCACCTGGCACCAGCAGGTCCGGTGCCCAGCCCGGGCTCCCCTCCTCCATTGGTCCTGTGCCACCTTTGGGTGGAAGCACTGCAGGGGATGAGGCTTGTCCCCCCCATGCAAGCGTGGGCGGAGAAGGGCCACCTGTCACCCTTCGAAGGGTCCGGGTTGTGGTGCATAGAGAGATCCAGTGTTCAGTCACTGATCCCCTATGCCAGCTCGAGGCGAGAGTGGCGCATCTCACGGGTGAGCCTGCACATCCTACGCAGCCCCCAGCACAGCCACCCTTGGGGCTGTAAAGGTGCAGTGGTGACTGCCCATGGGCAGGGATCTCAGTTCCACTGTTACCATCTGTGGGCTCATGGGCTTGCGATTTCCAAACATCCGACCCCGTCAATTGTGTTCACCCACCCCATGTGTCACCCCTGTATGCATCTTGTCTGTCTTGTCTGTTTACCTCCCGAACCTACTTCCCCAGACATACCTACTTCCTCTACCTCACTTCCCACTCTCACCTGAAAAAAAAAAAAAAAAGGGCAATCTGTACCCACAAAAAAATTACGCCCCATACATAGCTGCCCATTTCACACACACATGTCAATTGGACATGTAACCTGATAATTTTAATTGGCAGTACAACATACGTTGTTGTCCTCACCCCTCTCTCAGAGGTGGAAGGTTTCAAATTTCACTCCAAATTTATTGCATATGCACAGCTGTTGCTGGTAAAGAAATGGGCAGCTATGGACCTTCCCTACACCCGTCCTGCACATCCCAAGCTTGTTTTCCTACTGTCTGTCCCTCTTTGTGCCCCCTTTTTCACCACTTTCCTATCTCCCCATTTTCTTTTCTTTCAAATAAATTAGCGCGGGGGTTAGCGAGACTAAGCACTTTTAAGCAGTAGTAAGCAGGTTTAAGCGAGTGTGCGCATGTGTGCACTTAGCTAAGCGTCGCTAAGCATCACGCAAACCCGCACAAACCTGCTTACAACTGCTTAAAAGTGCCCTAGTCACTCTATGGCAGGGCCCTTGTTCTGCTGAGCAGCAAAAGAAAAAAACCTCTGCCAGTCTTGGACCTCAGACCATTGACACAATAGACTGCATGAATTACAACTAAGCCACAGCAGATATACAAATAAGTTAGTTCTGAAATAAATATATCATGCATTATAATGAGGGAATGTAAATGGAAATTAGGAATGGTATAACACAAATCCTGTTCTGTGGGTCTTTACCAGCAGTTGTTGTGTAATTGCATGACATGACAGTGAAAGGAGAACCAGCCATCCTAGCAGGGAATAATGTTACAGCAGCACCTTACAAACACCACACAGTATCAGACCAGGATAAATACTTGCCACAGGAATACAGTGCAATAACAACATTTGTATGGCAGTTAATTGTGTAAGTCAGAAATAAAGTACATACTCCCATGTATCCTATGTTAGCATTTGGAGGTTGAGCACATGTCTACACTGAGAAGTGTGAACTGGAAGCAGCAACATTCAGGTTTGAGTACAACATGCATATAACTGGCTACAACCCTAGCTTCAGATAAGAGACATATACCAACCTTTTGACCGACACAACGGTGTCCAGAGCAAGCAAGCATGGGCCACACCTTGGAAAGCTGAAAGGGCTATGCCTACCTAACCTAGCATTTTATCGCAGTGAGCTGCAATCACAGTGAGTAATGCAATCACCACACAGAAGGCTGTATGCAATTACTGAATGGTGGGCAGCAATTGGTGCAGAGGCTGTCACATGCACAAGTGCAGATACCTAGAAAAGCAGGCTTTACCTGCAGTCAACACATGCAATTCTCTCATTGCAGGTGCTGGGAGATAGAGAGAGAGAGAGAGAGAGAGACATGGACACAGACACAGACAGAGACAGAGACACAACAGAGAGAGAAACTGAGACATAAACCGAAATAGAGGGGGAAAACCCAAAACAAACAACCAAAAAAACAATAATAATAAAAACCTACAAAACCATAACACATGGAGCAGACAAATACAAAGGTAAGGTATGTAACTCACATGTATGTGTTGGCATGTAGTACATGTTCCTGAAGAGTACTCTACACACTGCAAATCATCCATGTGTGGCAGCAGTACGTATCTATCTGTATCTGCACATGTGCAAAGGGCAAAGGACATACTGCAACTGTTAGTGAAGGGTGGACAGATATCTGTCATTGAAGGTTGATATGTGCATATAAATATACAGGTCGTAGTGTGTGGCCTAGAAAACCGTATGCAGTGCTGATATATGTCATGTGGTGGTTAAATGCTGTGGGACTGATTTGTCAGATCTGCTGTGTTACAGCCAGTGAGGCCTGCTAATGCTACATGGGCTGAGGACTCCCACATGCATTCTGCACAACACTGTGCAATATAATCACATAACTGTACATCCCTCAACTGTCGCATAAGTGATATCCCCACCATGAAAGGTGGACTGTACATGTGCCTATATGTACATCCATGTGTACAGCAATGGATGTGTACATGTATGTGTATAGATATGCATATATATCATATATATATAGAGAGAGGGAGAGACAGAGAGACACGGGGTCATATGTACTGCAACAGGTGTGTGGTGACCAAGGCATGGACTGTAGACAAATGTTGATACTTCAGTGCCATTCCTAATTTCCAAAACACTGTACCCATTAACTACCACATAGGTATAGATCTACCTAACAGTGAATGTGTGATAAGGGAACATGGGACACAGGTGGACAGTAGCCTCCACTTTGATGAAGACAGTGCCACACTACACCTGTAATCAGTCTGTGTGTTTTGTGTCATGACAACAGGTGTGTCATCTATAGAAATATAGGGCAGTGTTCCCCTCTACTCATCACAATGCCCTGTGTGGTATGTACCTCACATGACAACTACACCAGGTGAAAAGGCCACAGACATACCTCCCAAAGGGTAATACTGGTTGCAAAGAGATGCCCTATGCAGACTGACTCACAAAACCACATCTACACTGTATTGCACACTGGCCACACAGAGGTGACCTCTGCCGGACATTCAGAGGTATGTCACACCCATAACTGGGTGATAACCACCATGGCAACATATCACAATCCCTCTGGGATACACGTTCTAGGGCCCTAAACCTTGTCAGCTCACTAAACAGCACATGCTAGAGGGATAGGTTCCCATCTCAGAGATATGCCATACACTGGAATAGACCACCTAGCAATAGCAAACAAGGCTCTTCATTAGCAGTTGTCATAAATACCCCTGATGATTGTGTGGGAGATTGGTAATACACCCCAGGAAACACCTCTGTGGTTCTGGTTGGCAGGGGCAAGTGAAATCAAAGTACATGTGTGTCAAAGGCCAGGGCAGCATATGGCTAGGCTGCCGTAGGCCCTAGGGCCAACAGCATATTACCTACCTATGACACTTTGAAGTCACACATGTACTCAGTGCAATACCCGCTATGTGAGGTTGAATAAGTGTAACGCTGAATGTGTGCAAGGTCTGTAAAGGTGTGATAGCTTAGTGTGATGTTGTATCTGACATGGTAGTGTCTATCCTAGCTGTGAGGACAGCAAATGATGTGTAATGTACTTTTAGGCAGACATAGTAGTACGGCATATGATGTGACGTAGTTCCTTGTTGACGAATGTGGTGCCCCATTGTAGGCTAAAGCAATACATGTATGCTTAGTGAGTGGTACTGCTGGTGAATCCAACTCCCATATGAACTGTAGTACTACCTGAAGCTGTAGGCATAAACAGCACAGTATGGTGTGTGTTCACATTGCTTGGAAACACTGTCATGTGTGTTTCCTGTAGTCTGCACAGAGGACAAAACTCAGGCATAAGGGTGTGTAAGTAGTGGCACACAGTACTGTATGGTACACAGGTAATGCTCATCTGTGTTGGCATATAGTGGTGTGTTGTATGTTTGTCTGATGTGTGTGTAATAATGCCTGTACAATGACTGCAATCATATGTGTGTTACAGGGTATACGTGTGTATCCAGCAACATATATACTCTGTTACAGCAGTATGCCACCTATAGTATCAACTGTACACATCTGTTAGGCAGGGCTATGGCATCAATGACTAGGGTGGTTGACTGGTACTACTGTACCTGTACTTTACATCCATTGCAATGGATGACATCTCCGTTCATGCATTGGTGTGATATACACCCCTGTCTTGAGGTTGTGCAATGTGTCACAAACAGTGATTCGGGTACTGTTGTATAGTGGTGTGATATATAGAGTGTGCCAGGCACTGTTAGTTAGTTGTGGCCTGAGAACCAATAAGTGGTATTGAAAGTGTGTAACCTCTGACAGACAATAGGATGGTATCTATGTCAATAAAGTGATATCTGTGGTTAAAGGTGTAAAGTGTGCCACAGGACTCGCACACACATATTGTTCATATCTTTTTCAGCCAGATGGCCCACCAACGCAATCCATCGTACACAGCGGATGAGGAAGAGGTGATACTACAAAGCCTATTGCAGCAGTACACAATGCTGCTCTCCAGAAGCAGCCAGCACCAGCAGGAGTGGACTGCACTGTGGCAGGAACTTGTTCGTCGGGTAAATGACATAGGCATGCATAACCGGACATATGAGCAGGTATGCCATCACTGCAGTGATTTAATTAGACATGTCCGGCGGCGTGCATCTGATATCCAAAGACAACAGCTTGCCACAGGTGGTGGGGTGGCCATTCATCCCCCCATCACCAGAGTGGAGGAGCTGCTCCTAAGCATGGTGGCTCCTGGACAACAGCAACATCAACCTCTGACATGTGTTGTCATGGAGGCCGGAGCCACCCAGCACGTCCACCTGGAGCAAGCAGGTAACATGCCCTATCTGTAGACGACAGTTAACTGTATTATCAGATTATGTCTACGTGAGATGTTTACTGTGTGTTTAGCAGTTCTGCTGCCTAGTGTTGTGCAATACTGATATTTTGTATAATGTCTCTACACCTGTGACTGTTGACTGTTGTTATACTGCAGTTTAGCATACCCACTGTAGCAATGCCACAGTTGTGGGCACTGACAAACTCTTTCATATTCTCGTAGGTCCCTCTGGTGTGACAGCAGGGCAGCCAATCCATGCTGGTGAGTGGGTTATAACTGCAATGTTGGTAATGAAATATGCATGTCATAGGTGAGGTGTAGGCCATGTACACATAACACACCTACGCATAATGCATGCCATGCATGTTTGCTGTAAGATGTTGCACAGCTCAGTAATGTCAGTAGCTGCCTCAATGACATGTAATACACAGAGCATAATACACAGTTGTGGCTACCCCGTACTGCACATTGGATAGGCATAGTTGCAACACCAGTACACAACATAACATGTTTATCATACACAGTACACAAAGACATGCTACATATGGCATAACCACACACCCGCTGTAAGGTCACACCTCAGTACCCCACATGTAATCCGCACACACATGATGTACCTCAGGGGTAGAGGCCTATCATGGGCCTGTGCAACACTCTTCAACACATAACACAGTCATGTTAGGCAATGCTCCCTATTGGGCACCTCATACACCCATGTACAAAGTGGTTGTGTAATAGTGAACGTAGCCACGGCACTGCAGTTCAGGTACAGTATGCTTGGCATTGGTCTGTCACACAGTAGTAGCCGTGAGTGACCACAAGATGCATGATGATGGTGATGATGATGGCACATGGTAGTACACCCCATCCAGTTACAGTGACCACAGTACTACACATAGCGGTCTATGCTTTGC
>NC_056744.1:274070491-274237991 GCF_019279795.1 Protopterus annectens
GTCCAGCTAGTGAATATTGTGGTTATGACACAATGTCACATCTGCCTCATGTACACAGACAACCCTCTCCTCCTCCCAACACACTCAGATATATGTGAGAGATACAACAATATTGACATACAGGAGGCTAAGCTCTCTCGACCCATGACTGGCATGGTCTATCAGGTGGCGAAGGTGACCACACACACCACATATCAGTCTCACATACACCTATAGCGACAGCAATCAAACCACATTATCACACATACACATACTCGGAGGCTCTACATACATTCTGCATAAGCAGCAGAGACCTCCAAAGCAGACACGCAAACAACTGCTACCCTACTACATTACCCACATATCACATAGTTCACAATATCAGTGTGCCACACAGTCACTGTCCTTCGGGCTAAACAACACACCCGATACACTTGTAATAGGTGATATTTAATGTCAGACACACTGATGTCCCACTCACCAGGCCAAACAAGGGAATAGTCACTTTGAGCTGTCTCTCAAGTGCCAGGATCCGCCACATAACACATGCACTCAGGTCACTCCAAAGCAAGTCCAGGACTGGCTCCATCATTGTCTATGCTGGTGTGTACAACCTCAGACGTTCTTCCCTGGACCACATGACATGATACATAGAGGAACTCTCTGATCATGTAGCCCAGGCCAGTATGACCCTAACCTTGTCTAGCATCTTACGCTCACCAAGTATGATGTCTCAGTATACCAACAAACTGATCATGTTTAACAGTTGGCTAACATATTGGTGTTATTCAAAGGGGATACAGTGTCTGTCAGCCTGGGGTGACATGCTCGACATGCCACGTAGCTTCCCTATGGACAACTTGCACCTGTCACCCTTGGACTTTTGAATACTGGCTAAGGCACTTGCTGCCACCATACTGCCTTATTTAAGCAGGGCTCAAAACACAGACCCACCTCCATAGACATTACAGAGTACATGACACTGAGAGTAATGCTGCTCAACACCACATGTATTACCCTCAAATTGACCACACTCAGGAATCTCCTCAGAATGGAGAATAGCAATATCTGTGCACTAAAAGACTCATGGTTCAGGCTCCCACATGCACACCAGTACTACCAGGTTATATTTTGTACCATGCTTTCTGACCACATAACTCGGAATGGCTAACACAAATAAGGGGAGTATCCATATACATCACAGATACACATACCTCCAGGTTGGTAGCATTGCACAAATCATCACAGACCATACATATGCACCTAACATTGTGCAAATCTGCCTTTTGGTTTGTTACCTGCTACAGACCACACTCACAAACTCAGCAACCACCCAAACACCATTATATTGGGTGACGTCAAATACACACACATTGACTGGGGATAGTACTCAGGCCCAAACACCCTCGTCCAACAGTTGCTACAATTTGTACACTCATATGCTATGGCACAACCGATCACCACACCCACAAGAAGGGACACCATATTGGACATGATCATCACCAACATGGGGACACTATGTTCCACACCTGTGATATACCCCTCATTGGTAAGGGCAGAACATACTTTATTTCACTGGACATCCATATCCTGTCCCCACACCCATCCTGGGTAATCTTGGTGAACTTCCCAAAAGCAAATGTCACACTTATCCATACCACCGTGGTATCCTTCAGAGACCCTGGGTCAGTGGTAAGTATGGCTCAGACTGCTGAATCCTTTACATACACATTCTATGGACACCTAGTGGACTGCATGGATCGTGCTATCCAGAATAACACCTGGACTCACTCCTCTAATGGCAGGGGACCTGTCTGGTGGACCCCAGCCATTAATATGCTATACAACAAAAGGAGGAAGCTTCTACATGATAGAGCACAATCCCAGACAGGTAAGGCATCTATGATCTGTACTAGCAGACAGCTACAATCACTCGTGTATTTATGTCAGGCCCGCTTCTAACGGACAATTGCACCAGACACATTGGACACTCACAAGGCCTTCTTCAGTTAATTCAGGTACCTGGCTGGACACTCACTGATATGCTGTGTGTTACTGCATACTGACTAAACATACCCTGAACCCACAGACATTGCCAACATCCTGGCAAACAGGTTCAGTGCAGATGGCTCCCCCATCCCCCCTAGGGAGGTACTGTCCATCTCAACAGAGTGTACCCTCCCTGACATCACGAATAAACAGGTGAGTGCTGCCCTCCCCACAGCGGACAGCACAGCATCAATGGGACCAGACAGTATCCCGGCCTGTTTCATACACGGCCTTCATGACAGACGTAACCCTCACATTAAGTCACTGTTCTATATCAGGGTTACTGCAGGATTTGTACCCATGGAATGGCATACAGCGATAGTGGTCCTGCTCCACTGAATACTGCCACAACAGACCACAGACAATATCGGCCTATAAGGCTAACTAGCCTGTTCTGCAAAGCTATGGAGCGTATTGTAATGGTACTCATGCACATAGACATGGGAAACCTAAAGACACTGGGTCCTACACATTACAGCATTGTTGTGGGCAGATCTTGCCTGTTGGACCTGTCTGTATTCTATAAACAGTTACAAGGTCCATCAGTGTTGAGACGGTTGTCCACACAGCCTGCCTGGACCTTGCACAACCCTTCAACACAATACCCCACACGGCCATTATGCATAGGCTCACCGGCATCAATATCGACACATATCTCACACGATGGATTGCTACCTGGATCAGGGATAGCACCCACATGCTCAGTGTTGCAGGTGCCATGTCTGACTATACACCACTTACACATGGCATCCCACAAGGCTCAGTCCTGAGACCTCTCTTGTTCAGTATATATTTGTGTGACGTACAGGCTATCACAGGAGGGATATGTCTGCCCATGTTCGCAGATGACTGCAAACTGGGTGCCATAATCAACTCTCCAGCTGGCAAATGCATACTCATACAGGGTCTCACAGAGATAGGATGACTGGTGCCTGAGCCATGTCCTACGGCTACATGCCATTAGTTGCATAGTCATCCCCTTTGAAAATGACAACATGCCCACACATTACCACATAGGTAGTAATCCATTACATACGGTAGTAGTTGTTACGGGTTTGGGGACACAACCTGTTCGTACTCTCACCTTTGACAATCACATTGCCAAAGTGGTTAGACAGTACTTCTACATAGCCCACCATATCCCACATGGTTTCACATGTTGATTACTTGTGGTCATTGTGCCCCTATACGCATCATGACCATGCTTGGTTACTATGCCACATTTGGGATGTACCTTACCCGACAACTGCAGCAACTGTAATGGCCACAAATTGGATTCATCAAGCAGATGTAGGGGCTCACAGGGATGCCCTGCACAGTTCAAATACAGTAACTCCAGCTCTACTCAGTCACTTACCACCTACACGGATGTGTTGTGTGCCTGTAGTTTAAGGAAATATCTGACCAGAATTAATGGACATGCTCCACCTCAGGATATCCAACTCACTTGGAGCTACACACTCCAGGGACATATACCTCAGCACAGATGTTAATAGGACATGCTGGGGGGACAGATTATTATCCAAAAGGCTCCACTCACTGGGGAGTGTAGTCCCAGTTTTGCATAAGCAGAGCCACCCACTGACCACCTACAGGTGACATCTTGACAAGTGGATGGGTGATCGTATGTGTACCCATGGGATATCTTCAGGGTCCCTGCTAGACAGAGGCACAATACACTAAATGTAAATGGGCTATCTTGTGTGACCTACTATTCACGGGCACAGTGTTCTGATTTGACTGGGTTGCAGTAGCCAAACACACTCTGGCTATGCTTGTACATGCCCTAAGGCAGATAACCTAATATCAACCTCTGAACCTATGATAATGTTCATGATGCACAATATGTATTGCTGATACTGTTTGCAGGTTTTTATCATCTTTGCTTTTCCACTTTCTATGAACCACTTAGGTATCTGCAGAACACATTTGATTATGACAGGGTTCCACTATATTATATACATGTCTGTTGTCATATAAGTGTGTGCACAGAGCAGATTGCTGGATAGTGAGAGGTTCCTGGGTTAACACATGCATCTGCCTGATATGTGTGGCCCACTGCTGTACTACAACATGGCCTAGGTGTGTGAGCATGCCCAGTTCAGAGTGTCAGTGTTTTGATGCCTGACATTTGTCTCATGTATTCATGTGTGAGAGCATGCCCAGTGTGACCTTTCGGTATGTTGCTGTCTGAGGTCCACTACATTTGTTGATGTATGTGTACATGTCCAATATTAACATTTCTACTGTGTGGGTTGAAAGTCAGGTTCTATTCTTACTGTAGGACTCACTTTTGTGTCATAACTTGACAGGGATTATGCTGTGCCTGCAGGGTTTCCATGGAATAGTTTGCATAGACTTACCAACATTTCTTCATACAGGTTAACCACTGTAATACTATCATGGTTTAGTGGTTCAGTACTATAACTATAATGCACAGTATCTTGGGTTCGAGGCCCATCACCGCTTATATTTTCATACTGAGCAGACCAGACTGCTTAAGGGCCAGTAGAGCAACTATGAGCATGTTAGCTTTTGTTCAACTATGCCCTACTTAGACCCAGCTTGTCCAACATTGCTCAATATTAACATTATTGCTGGATGTTGGCCAGTATTACTCAACATTGACCACATTAGTACTAGCTGGTGTGTGCAATTTTGTTTACATATACTACATGGTGGTAAATGCTGTTTAGCACTGCTTTACATTGCTTAATACATGGCAATCATGCCTCAGGTGTTGATGCAGGGCTGCCTATGTTGGATGCACATACTACACTCCCTATACATGTTTGAAAGCAGGTAGTGCCAACATAGGCATCCCTTTTACTATATGTGCAGGTCACATTGTGATATAATTTCCAGAGTTCCGACTGAGCAAGTGTATGTGCTATGCGTTGCCTCTTTGCCAAGGCCAAAGCACACTGGGCATGCCTCCTTCTGCCTACTGGGGCAGACTCAGGTTGTTCCTCCTCCAAGTCACGCTCTGCCTGTGATGACCTTGGCAATTGTGGGGGGCTGTTTGGCCCGGGCCTATGCTGGTCCTGCTGCAGCTGTTTTCCCAGGATCATATTATGTAGCATAGCACATATCATGACAATTTGGGTACATGTAGTTGGTGAGTACTCCAAGGCTCCACCAGATGTGTCCAGGCACTGGAACCGTGACTTGAGCAGCCCAAACACACGCTCAATTACATTTCGTGTTTGTGCATGTGCCTCATTATGGTGTTCCTGTTCAGGTGTTAGTGTGTTTCTGATGGGTGTCATCAGCCATGGCTCCAGTGCATATCCAGCATCCCCCACTAGGTGTCCATGTGGGTTGTCCCCATTGGCAAATATCTGGTACAGCTGCGTCAGATGCCAGATATGGGAATCATGGTAGCTTCCAGGGCAGCCAGCACACACATTCAGTATTATGCCCTGGGCATCACACATGACCTGGCAGTTGATGGAGGGGAAGCCCTTGCGGTTGAAGTAGACCCTACCCTGCTCACCGGCTGGTGCTTTGATGCATATGTGCGTGCAGTCTATTGCACCCACTATCTCAGGATATTCCACTATTTGCTGGAAGAGACGCATATTGCTGGCCAATACCTCATGGGAATTGGGGAAGTATACATGATCACCGACATGTGCTGACATGGCATCCAGGAACTGGTGCAGTACCCTGGATGCTGATGCCTGTGATATCCCCATCATATCACCAGTTGGTCTCTGGAAGGTACCTTTTGCTAATATTCTTAGGCAAACACATACCTTAGTTTCCACTGGGATGGGTTCCTCTCTGTTGGTTCTGTGTGTGAAGTGCCTGCATAGATCAACAATTTGCTGCAAGAGGTCTCTGTCCACTCTATAGTGCTCCACTATCTCCAGCTCATGTAACCCCTGGTAGCTTACCCTGGGCATGTAAACTCTTCTCCATCTCCTCACTGTGGGTTGTCCAGCAGCTTTTCCATTATCACCACCCTCAGCAAGTTGCATATGTCGCCTTATAACAGCAATGGCTGCCCCTAACATTTTTTGTCTCAGTACAGCTTTTTCAGTTTTCACTTCTATTAGCTTACTGCAGTGTTGCAGTGTCTCTTGAGAGAAACATAATGGACTGTTGTTTGCAGTGTTTTAAGTGCTGGGCTGGGCTGGGCTAGTGTTCTGCCTTGTTAATTGCCTGATTCTAATTATTTTCACCTGCTAGCTCTGCTAGTACTCCCTGGTAACTTCCCTATTATTTGGTGTGCTTCCTTTTTCCTTTCCGTTTCCTGATGGGGGACCACCGTGCACACAAGCGCAAACACACGCACAGCACTCACACACATGCACACATGCTTACATGGACTAAAACTTGCTTATTCTTGTTAAAATGGGCGCACACCAGCGCAAATGCGCTTACAACTGTTTACACTACTTTACATATGCTTACTCAAGCTTACACGCGTGCACACATGCTAACACGCACGCACACTGTCTTACTCGGGTTTACTGGCGCACACACACATGCTTGCACCCTCAGCAGGAAACTTTGGTGTTATCCACGGCATACACATTCCATTTCTTGACTTTACCTAGCCTACCTGTTGACACACCTCTTTCAGTAATATGTAATTGTCAGCTGACACATGCACTTTGCTCCAATGAGCTTCACTCCTTTCATACATACCCCCCTTGTGATGTCATTTATCTTCTACTCTGTTGCTCCCCTTATCCTACTTCTACACTCCACTGACTGCTCATTTCCTATGTAAACTTGTGATTCACTATCCTACCTCTCATTTGCATAGGATTGCTTACTAATGCTTGGTTACATCTCTTAGACTGAGCTTCCCCCCCTTAGCAACCTCTACTCGGTGGCCATGTTGTCTTCAGCCTGCTATTCACTTGCATTGTAAATTAATTTTAGCTAAAACATCCACATTTGTGGTTTTTAATTATTAATTTTCTGGTTTTTAGGGCACAGAGCATTTGCGCAGTGCTGCGCTACGGTTAAACCCCGGAGATTGGGATGAAAAAAAAAGTTATTTTATTTCTATTTTGCATCACTTCTTATTGCCAATGGCAATATTTTTGGCCATTGGCATGCTTCCTCCTGTAAATGCATGCTTTTTTTGCAGCTGTCACGACTCTGTTTTGCTATTTGCAGAACCGTACTCAGTTATCAACTGAGTACATTTCTGCAAATAACACTACTCCTACTCGGACAGGTTTGGGTTTCCTGGATCACAAATTTAACTCTTTTGCATAGCTTTCTCCTGCAATTGATGTAATTTGCATATCCAAGCCCTGTCCATGTAGGTCTAGTTTGGAGAGCTCAGTTACACACCCCTACGGGCTGCTCCTGGATCGCTTGGCAGACATGTTGGCTGCATGGAGTCTTAATCTATTCTTAGACTCCGTGCAAGCCTTCATGAATCCAGCCCAAAGACATTCATGTCAACTATTACACAAAGAAACAATCCTGGACCAACATACATTTCACTCACAGGTCATAAGCAATGGAAACAATTATACTGACAAAGAATACCCATGACACAGATGTACATCCACCCCAAAATGTCGTTCATACATTTTTACCCAGTCTAATGCTGTATTAGGTATAATAAGACAAAAAGCTCATCTGAAATATTTCTTGATAACAAATATGGGGGAGGGGGAGGATGATTTCACAGGCATCCTCACAGTGTGGGAACATAGCTTTGATGTCCTGACATACTTGCCTATGTACATGAGAGGATGCATGAACAAACACACTAATAACATTTAACAGTAAAGCCATGACCTTTAACCTATGGCAGTTATCAGAGAACTGGAGGGGATGTATGAAAGGTATTTCATTTGGCATTGAATCTCTACTACAGTTAATATTAAAAGCTGCACAGTATGAAGCAAGTTTACTCTCACTTTGCACTGTCTTAGGTGCTCTAATCACCTTTTGTGAAGCTGTTTATTCACTTCAATTTTTTCAGAGTATGTGAGTATAAAAAGAGCACTGTGTAATATTTGTAGATGCTATGCAGTGACAGGTTATGTCTGTAGCTACAGCAAGTTATACTAACAATCCCTATTTAACGTCATTCTCCCATTGGCATAGGAAGTTAGGTTTGCAGCACCTCATGTCACTGCAATGGTAATAACAGTTTGCCCTCATGGTTGGTATGTTAGTTGCACGGGTGATAGACTGAATTAAATTGTTCCAGCCTTCACTCTTATATTGAGGCCCTTCATAGCTAATCTTTACAGAAGAGGTCCAGAAATATTTTGGAGTCCTTCTCACACCACCTTAGCACTCTTAAACGAGCACTGCCTTGTCCTTCTCCAGATATAAAATCTCATCTTGAAGAATTTCAGTGAAAGATGGCAAAAAGTTGGCACCCAAATCTCACCACACATATCCCATATGCCTCACACTGACAGGTACCGATGAGCACTTCATTTGCACAATGGACAATGAGTTACACCAATATAGTACTTGATTATAATGGCCCATAGTGAGACTTTAAAATGAAAAGTATACTGTTAAGAAATCAGAAACAACAGCAACTCTATTTGTAGGTGGATATATGTGACATTACAGTTCCCACCAGAGGCATGGACTGGACCACTTATGACCAGGGGTGTTGCACTAAATAAAATTAAGAACAATACTTATCATGTCTTCTTTTTGCACAAATTGAACAATTCAGAAACAATAATGAGTTGAGTTCTAATTAGCATAATCATCATGCCCAGTCAAATTCATTCATGTAACAGTAAGCAGAAAGAAAGGTCATCTTAAGGAACAACTAGAAGAGCAGGACCTTCTGAACTTGTCACAGCTGCACCTGTCAAGTATACTTGCTTTATTTTTTATTTTTTATTTTTATTTATACTTTTGGTGACTGGGTTAGTCCCATTAGGTAGCAACTTCCTTTCAGGGGTTACTCAATGTGGTATTTATACTGCTAGAGACATTTTGTTACATTATATTTGAGATTGTTTTTTCAATGGAAAATTTTCTTGAAGAATATGAAAAAGGAAAGAATGTAATCCATGAAATCTTTAAGTGGTAAAAGAATTTAACAGGTAAACAAAAAAAAAAAAAAAATAACTAATGTACAATTTCAAACAGAGACAGAAAGAGAAACTTTGAAAGGAAAACTCTATGTAAAGGAGTACTCAGCATTGCCAAAGTTTATGATAAAAGGTAGTAATGGCCTGGGGGATGGAATTGTAACATTGCGTTAAAAATAGAAAGAGAAAAATGTTTATATGTACCAAGCATGATAAATGTGGAGGGAAATAGGGGTGTCATAAAATACTTCAGAGAACCCAAAACCTGTTTTTTTTTGGAAAAGAAGGACATTTGATAAGTAACTGTGATAAAAGAAAATATTACATATGTTGGGAAATGGAACATCATTCAAAAATGTGAAATGAAAGTTTAAATGAAAAAAAATGGATATTTATGGATTGTTTGCAAAAATGCAAATAAAAGTAAGGAAAGGGAAAAAGAATGAAAAGAAAATGAACAAAGAGAAGAAATTTTAGAAGTAGTAAAATAGAAGAAGAAGAATTAGACGAGAGAAAAAAATAATGAAGACAAACTAGAAATAGAAAAAGGCTCTGAAATAAGTGCTGAACAAGACATACATTGGGAAATAGTAAAGAAAAAATAATTATACTGGTAAATGGGTAAAAGACAGAAAAAAATAAAGGGACAAGTATAAAAGAAAGGAAATGAATGAAAAAGAATATATACAGCTAATGGATAGGGGTTGATACAATGGTCAATGCATTTGATTCAAAGTCACAAAGTACAGTGTTTGACTCTCCCTTCTGGCTGGGAAATTGTCAAAGATTAAGACAGCTAGCACAGTAATTAGCTATGACCTTATGAAATCCTGAAACTAAGGAAAAAGGGAAGCTAAAGACTTTAGAGTGCTTTCTATAAATGTGAACATTATTACTAACATAGCAGAATGAAAAGGGATTTTGTATTGGTGTAATATATTTCATGTAGATGTAATTATATTAAAAGACATGGCATTTTTAATAAATGAAGAAATATTACAACCAGAAAAGCTATGGGGGGCGATCTAGAATTTGAGAAATGAGAGAAGTTCTGGAATAGCCATATTCAGTAGAAACACAGTAAAGATATTAGATGTAATTGTACCAAAAATGTGAAGCATAACCATTGTAGATTTAGAATGGAAAGAACAATTATTTAGAACTCTAACTTTATATGCTTATACTAATTGTAAAGAAATGGAAATTCAATTTCAACAAATTTCAGGCTATAATGATACACATATAATAACAGGAAACTTTAATTGTGATTTAACAGGAAGCATAAAAAGAACGGGAATAATTTAAGAATATGTTAGAAGTCATAAGATGTGGTAATTTAAAAGTTTGGGACAAAGGGACTTACAAAAGAGTTATGTATGGATATGCAATAGATTAGTTTATAGCAGCAGAAGGTTTAGTTATAGAAGGGGATGTAGATGAAACAGAATTTTCTGATCATCTTGCAATATGGCTATGTATAAAGGAGAATAATGAATATATAACAATAGGTAAATGAATAAAAAGTTAAATGAAAAGCATTGAATGAAGAAGGACAGAGATTAGCAATACAGTTATAGAAAGACATCTGCAACAGCTGGAGAGGCCGCAGAAATACCTCACTAAAAGAATCACAGGCCTAAAGCAGATGCCCTATGCTGACCATCTAAAAAAACTCCAGCTATACTCTGTCGCATATCGTCTACTCAGAGGCAATCTCTGCTTAACATACAAGGCCATGTCAAACCCTGAGCTGTTGGACATGGTCCACTTAAAGAAATTCCAATCCCTTTGAGCCACACGCTCCAGGGATCTAAACCTTGTCAGCACAATAAACAAAACATGCTGGTGGAATAGGTTCCTGACCCAGAGACTCCCCATACTCTGGAAGAGACTGCCCATACATGTCAAGCAGAGTGCCTCCTTGGCTCTCTTCAAAAGGAACCTTGACAACTGGATAGGAGATATTAAATTCAGCCCAGGGATCATGACAGTTACCCTGCTAGACAGGGATATAGGGAAGTAAATACTGTGGGAAGAAATATCAAGGGAATTGTTATGGCTAGGCTTGTATAGGCCCTAGGGCCAATAGCCTAGTACCAACCTATGAACCTATGATATATAAGTAAAAATATAAAAAAAAGTTTTTATAGTAAAAATATGATGATGTGGGATAAGTAGAGGAAGAAAGAAATATAAAAAAAATATGATGCATTGGAAGATTTTAAACATGGTAACAGAAAGTACTTTGACAAAGAAAAAAGAATTATACTAAAGAAATTAAGAAAAAAGTCAAAGAATTGTTATGTAAGCAAAGATATTTTTGTAAGGAAAAAGAGAAGAGAAATTGAGTTACTTAAGTAGAGTAATAAAGGAAGATGGAAGGGTGATGAGAGAAAAAAATGTGAAAGGAAAAGTAGAAAGAACTCAGGAAAAGATTATGAATAGTGTAGTGCAATATGTACAAGAAATATTTAAAGAAAAAAGAAGGTAATGAAAAAACATGAACAGTTAAAAAAAAACAGAAAAAGAGAATAAGGAGTTAGAAAAAGATATTTCTTTATATGAGTTAGAAAAGTATTAGGACAAGTAAATAAATATTGGGCTGCAGGACCAGATGGAATAGGGAATATATTTTTAAATTTTTTGAATGAATGTTTAAATGAAGGTTGTATATGTAAAAAATATATAGTGAAATACTTAAATTCATACGGAGAAAGGAAAATAGAAGACAATTAGAAAACTGGAGACCAATAGCATTGACTAATAATGATTATAAGAGCTTTATGAAAAAATACAAAACAGATTTGAAACTAAAATCAAAAATATTATAGAAGATAGTATATGTAGTATAAAGGGGAGGTGTTGTCAAGAGTCATTAATGATAGAGACATTGTGGATGATATTATGAATAGAAAAAAAGAAGTGAAATTCGTGATAGGAGACCGTAATCAGGCATTTGATACAACTGAGCATAAAATTGTATAGGAAATAATGAAAAACTATAATGTAAATGACAAAGTTAGGAAATTTTGTATGTCAGAGTATGGTAATAATAAAGTAAAAATACTTGTAAATGGCTGTTTAAGCCAAGAAGTGGATATGAGGATTGGTTTAGGACAAGGATGCCCAATTAGTTTTATATACTTTGGAGCAGTTGTGAATGTGATAGTATGTGAAATAAATTACAATATTAAGGAGGTGGGGTATATAACACCTGATGATTTAAGAATTCCAGTTCTGTTAACATATACAGATGGCATTATAATAATTTCAAAAAATATATATAATAAAAGTAATAATTTTCACAAATGAATGTCTAAATGTGTTAGAAATTGTTTTAAATAAAGAGAAAAGTAAAAGTTTAGGTTATGTAGTAAGGCTGGAGGGTATACATTTTACAATGAATGACATTTTTGTGTTAAGTATAACATTTGGAAATAAAGATATAAGCATCATTCATTGAAAAAAGAATAGAAGGAAAAAAAACAAACCTGTCTTTTCTGGAGAACATATAAATTTTCATTCAGAAAAAAGGCTTATTCTGTAGATTCAGTGCAGATGAAAGGCTCAACCAGACTCTGCTACAGTTTGCTGTGAGGGAAAGGTTAATTTGCTTTTTATTTGTTATATTTTGTATTACTTTATTGCTTTTTTCTATTTTGTATACTGTGATTTGTTTTCTTGACACTGTATTTTATTATATTCTGCTTTTATCTGCATTTTAAAACTTGAAAAGAGACCACAGATCTGTCTTTTGTGTGTCAGACATATTTTTTTCTCACCCTGCTACCCAGTTACTGTTGTGTTCTTAAACACCACTGTCTTTCTAGTTGCCAGCCCCTTATGTTAATTTAACCATATATCTCATTTCCTCTTTGCTTTTACTGGCTGGTGAGAGCAAGCACAAAATTATCATTTTGTAAAATTACTCCCCTTCAACTATTTAAATTTATTGGCCATCCTACTGTATTCCATAGTACCAGAATCTATCTTGCTGTTTTAAAAATAGTGACTCTCCACTAAAACTTAACTTTTTAGATAGGTAAAACTTAAGTTACCTACATTCACATCTAACTCCTCTACTGCACACGACAGTGTTTAGGATAAATCATTTTTTTCATCTTACTTTTAAGCATCTATTGCAATGCCACAAGTTATTGGAGAGCACACATTCTGCCTCTCAGTAGTCATCTTGGGATTAGTGCTTCTGTTTTCTCCTGGTTAGAGAAGGAGTGCAGTGGCATTATTTCCTGGAGACTGCTGATCACGAGAAAACTTAATAACTGATTTATAGTTGACACTTGGAATCTCTGCTTATATTCTGACCCTGGTGAGAGTAGCAGCAGAGTCCATTGATTCCTGACTCTTTCTGGTTGGAGAGTGAGTGCCTGTGCTTAACGTACCTGATTGGTCTGGTTGCTATTCGAGGCATCTACCAGAAAAAGGCTACACGCCTGCAGACTCTTGCATCATCTGGGACAAGATTGTCAACCACCAAACAGGCCGTGGCCTGCTTATCTTCTTGAGATTGGTGCTAAGAGTTTGCTTCTGGTAAGAGAAAAAGCAAAGGAGTATTGTAACCCAACAGAGTGAAACTGTGCTGAGATCAGCATTAGTAGTAGCCAGGCAGTAGCCATTCATACGACTCCCCTCTTTTCATCATTCTTGACAAGCTAATTCTTTATTTTTTAGTAAGTACTGCTTGACTTCTTTCTTACTTCCGAATATCTGACTAAATATTTTTTCCTTAAATTTTCAGGATTTATGTATTAGCTTCCTCTCAAGTGTTTGGCAGTGCTCTGTATAGACTCAGATGCCTTGAGTGAGTTTTCCTTAAAAGAAATATATAAGGAAACAACTCCAGTACTTAGTAATACTGACCATCTCTCCTGGCATGTATAAAGGTCAGTTCCCTGTTCTTTCTACTATTAACCTAGTGAACTTGTGCATTCTGAGGCAGTCTAGCAACTGCCTCATATACACAGACAGTCCTCTCCTCCTAACTCCCAACACTCAGATGTGTGAGAGATGCACTTATATATCCAAATTGGAAGCCATGTGCTCTCAAGCCAAGAACGGAATAGCTGGTCAAGAGGAGAAGGTCAACACCTGCACCACACCACATGCAACACATAGCCCTGCAGAACACCCACCATCACAGCTCTCACATAAAAACACAAACCCCACACCCACCTTTGCGGAGGCTCTCAATAGAAATCCACCCAAACAGCAGAGACTTCCAAGACAGAAATGCACTCGACCACCAAAACACAGCACAAACCACAAGATACATAGCTCACCTACACAGTGTGCCCCTCAACCAAAGCCCCTAAGGAAAAACAGCTTGCCCAATACACTAATCATAGGTGACTCGATAGTGAGGCACACTGATGTCCCACTCACTAGGTTGAATATGGAGAAGGTAACAGTCAGCTGTCTATCAGGTGCCAGAATCTGACACATAACACATGCACCCAGGTCACTCCACAAGTACAAGTATGACTGTGTCATTGTACATGTGGGTGTGAATGATCTGAGACATACTTCCCTGGACTAAATGAAAAGAGACATGGAGGAGCTCTCGGATTATGTGGCCCAGGCAGGTATGACCCTAGCACTGAGCAGCATCCTACTGTCCCCCAGAATGATACTGCAGTGCAAGCAGAAGCTAATTAACTTCAACAACTGGCTAAGTTTCTGGTGTCATTCTAAGGGGATCCAGTGTCAGTCTGCATGGGATGACATGATTGACAGACATTGATGCTTTGCCAGAGATGGCCTGCATCTGTCACCCCTGGATTTCCATATACTGGCAAATGTTCTTGCCACCCCTATAATGCCTTTTTTAGGTGATGTTCCAAAGACAAAATTACCACCATCACAGCTATAAATAAATGCAATCTGAGGGTTATGCGGCTCAGTGCTAGAAGCCTAAATCTCACGATGCACTTGCTTGAAGCACACCTCAAAATGGGAACATTGACATTTGTGCTGTAACAGAGACCTGGTTTAAAGCAGCAGAAACCATCCCTGCGCTACCAGGCTATAACTTATACCACACCTTTAGGCCCCAGAACATGGACCAAAGCTCCAAAGACAGTGGTGTCTCCATATTCATTAAGGGTATGCACACTTCAAGACTAGTAGCCCAGCATAATGCATCTGAAATACTTCAGGTATAACTAACATTGGGTAAGACAGCGATTCAGGTCATAGCCTGCTATAGGTCCCCAACCATGCCCCAAGACTCTCACTTCATGTTGCTAAGCACCCTGGAAACTGGATGTCTAGGGGTTATCGGGGGAGCACCACTGGTCGTATTGCCACTGGCAGACGTGCCCCCAGAGGTATTACAACCTCCAGTATGTTCCAGACTGTAATGCAGGCACAGGCACGTATGGAATGGTACACCCTACAGGGACTAAGGGCGCAGAGGGCCCATTACACTGCTATCAATGACAGCATCCATGACCTTGCCGGTGCCATCCAGAATTACACCGAGGTCATTATAGCCATTGGAGGGAGACATTAGATGTCCTCCATAATGTGTTAGCCATGAGCCAGGACCATGTGGGATGGATGGGAAGCCGACACGGACACATGCCAGCAACAGCATCAGCTGGCAGTCGTCACAGATGGACCATGGATCACAGCCGCTCCCGTAGTGGCAGTACCAGCCCCAGCAATGCTGGGGCTGGCCTGTCCATTGACCATCCTACTAGACCACGTGCACGTGGCACTGGCCAGTCCCAGCAGGGACATGGGTCCAGTCATCATACCTCTGCCTCTGATGATAGCACCCAGTCAGGTTTGGTACCCGATACTGCCCGTAGCACCCCTGAAAGGCACAGGTACCGTGTCCGTGGCCAGAGACAGTGATCTGTATGGCCTAGCAGGTACAGTCTGGGGCTGTCCCACAACTCCTCGTATATGGCAGCCACATGGTGGAGTTGTGTGCATGCAGACACACACACATTAACAAAACAACTAGGGCTCACACATACACACACACATTACATCAACATTGGCCCATGCTGTACTGTTGTACCCCCCCCACACACACACACACACACACAGACATGTCGATTGGATGGGTCAATGTCGGGCTATGGCAAACCAACAACACACCCTGTGCATATGATGACACCTGTGCCACCTTCTGTCATCTGTAACACTGATACAGGAATAGAGTAACATGGTTCAGATGCACAGGGTGACATTATAGTAGTGTAGCAATAGTAGCAAGTTGCCAACAGGAAAGTATACTGATATCCTTGTAGGTATATCTGAGCAGGCATTATGCATCACAGCTCTGATAGTCATTATAGCATTGTTTACACCAGTGTTAGGTCTGAGTATGTATTGTCCACCCATGTGCCACTTGGCTGATGTGTACAGCGTTGCCAGCATGTGTTAGTGAGTGGACAGTACGTGTGTGATGTGTGCATTACAAATTAGCAGGTGTACATCTGAGAACATGGTGTGTGCGCACTGTCTGCATGTACGTGCATAGTGGACATGTGGGATGTGCGACATACACTGTTGTACACATTGTTAACATCTCATGGTATCTTTTGATGGCCAGTATGCATTCTACTACAGATATGTACTAACATGGGTACACATGTGTGTATGACATGGGTTGACACTATGCTGTGGGTGATACTGTTGACATCTGTCAATGATCTGGAGTCTGGTAGTATACACCTCCTCAACAGCATGACTATAACCAATCATTAGATGATGTCCTGACAAATGACACACAGTTGTAGGGAACTCAGTAACAGTTGGATCCTTCCGGAACTATACTATAACAGTAACCAGTGGTATTGACCGCCACACATTCCTGGGACCGCACCTGGGTAGCATATAGCCCTTTTAGGTACATGCACACACACTAGGGATATGTCCATGCACATCTGGAAATGCATGCATTGCCCTACACTGAATTCCATGGATGGGACGCATATCCTACACAAGGGTATCATACAGACAGATACCTGTTGTCAAATACATGCTGTATAGTCGTAAGCCGACTATGACATAGTCATCCACATTTACTAGACATACTATCCTGACAGTACCATATAGGTGGTAGCCCTCAACATGTATGTTGGGTACCAATGTGTACAGACAGACACGTGTTATGTCATCTGTCCCTTGGTATCCACATATCCATAGGTATTGTGGGGTCCATCGGTGTTTCACATAACACAATAGGGGCCTGCATGCATATCCACAGGGCTGTGGTACACCTATAATGACTGTCCATTACTGCCAGTCGTTGTTGTGTATGAACATGTCTGACATATACCCCAGGCAATTACCCTCACTCACAGTACTCTAATGTACGTGTCATGGGTGTGTGTGGCACAGATGACCTCGGCAATGGATCACTACAGTGGCTGGGCTTGTCGCATGCATACATATGTAAACTATGATCTGAGAAGCAGTGGCTCAATCTGTTGATTTATTCATGTAGTGACCTGTGATCTGAGAAGCAGCGGCACAATCTGTCGATGTATTCATGTAGTGACCTATGATCTGAGAAGCAGCAGCACAATCTGTCAATGTATTCATGTAGTGACCTATGATCTGAGAAGCAGTGGCACAATCTGTCAATGTATTCATGTAGTGACCTATGATCTGAGAAGAAGCGGCACAATCTGTCGATGTATTCATGTAGTATGCAGGCTTCACACCTATGTACTGATTGAGATCACATGTATATATACACACACACACACACACACACACACACACACACACACACACACACACACACACACACACACACACACCCACATACACCCACACACACCCACACACACACACACACACACACACACACACACTTTGCAGGATTCAACCCCCTACCTAACTATGTTATGATACTAGAGAGATACGCATTAACACAGTGCGCTATATGCTTTACTGGGTGGTTTCTGTTCTCCTGATATATTTGTAGGATGCTGACATCATCAGACTGGACATGGTAATGTGTGTGCACTTTCTTTTATGCAATCCCAGGAATGATCCATGTGGGTTGGCAGGTATCAACAGCTTGTTGTGTGATCTACCTGTGGACACATTGACATCCCTTCATATGTCAACACATATCTATGCACAGATTGTTGGTTTTGTGGATACGACATGTGTCTGTGATGTTGATGAAGAGCTATGCAAAGTCTATGTGGGACATGTGTAGCTCTGTTCAGTGATGTATGTCCTGGGTGGCTGCCTTGCAAATGGTGTAGCATGTTTTGGAACCATGATCTGCACATGAACATACCACAGTTGGTAGCGTTGTGTGTTTGTCAGCTTCCAATAGCTCTGTTTATGACTTCAGCCATGTTGCACTCCATGGCCTTGCAGATCAGACTTTATAGGCTTACTGGACTATACTTCCCATGGTGTGTTGCGCACCCACACTTGTGGGGAGTGCCATATGTTGTTGTAACACATTCGATGGTTCCAGACCCTGTGGAGTGGGTGAGGCTCAACAGACTGTTCAGGTGCAGGGTCTGTTTGTTCTGTAGTGCATGCATGACACATATTGGGAAACAATGTAATCCGATTGCTGCCATGCTTTTGGCTTTGGGGGGAGCTGGTCAGCCATTCTACACGTGATATCTCCTGGTATGATGTCAGGGACTATCGTCAGTGGGAGGTGAGTATGTATATATGGGCCTGTCTGACAGGATGTCGGCATTGTCAGTAAGGTACAGTTGGCCCTGACTCAGGACATATATGAGTGTACATTACTATTTATGACATAGCTGAAGGACATGTCATGATTCTCAGTCTGGACACCTTCTCAGCTACTCTTTACAAAACACCAACAAACCTGAGCACTAATCCTGGTTATACTCTTTTACACACTTAACACCCTACTTATCCTTTGTGATCAGGCCACAGTGTATGTCATCATAATATACTGGCATGTCCAGGGGTTGGTTTCATGTGTACTCCCCAGTCCAACTAGTGAATATTGTGGTTAAGACATAATGTCACATCTGCCTCATGTACACAGACAACCCTCTCCTCCTCCCAACACACTCAGATATATGTGAGAGATGCAACAATATTGACATACAGGAGGCTGAGCTCTCTCGACCCATGACTGGCATGGTCTATCAGGTGGTGAAGGTGACCACACATGCCACATATCAGTCTCACATACACCAATAATGACAGCAATCAAACCACATTATCACACATACACATACTCGGAGGCTCTACATACACTTTGTGTAAGCAGCAGAGACCTCCAAAGCAGACACACAAACAACTGCTACCCCACTACATTACCCACATATCACATAGTTCACAATGTCAGTGTGCCACACAGTCACTGCCCTTCGGGCTAAACAACACACCTGATACACTTGTAATTGGTGACACTTAATGTCAGACACACTGACGTCCCATTCACCAGGCCAAACAAGGGAATAGTCACTTTGAGCTGTTTCTCAGGTGCCAGGATCTGCCACATAACACATGCACTCAGCTCACTCCAAAACAAGTCCAGGACTGGCTCCATCATTGTCCATGCTGGTGTGTACAACCTCAGGTGTTCCTCCCTGGACCATATGACATGATACATAGAGGAACTCTCTGATCATGTAGCCCAGGCCAGTTTGACCCTGACCTTGTCTAGCATCTTGCACTCACCAAGTTTGATGTCTCAGTATACCAACAAACTGATCATGTTTAACAGTTGGCTAACATATTGGTGTTATTCAAAGGGGATACAGTGTCTGTCAGCCTGGGGTGACATGCTCGACATGCCACGTAGCTTCCCTATGGACAGCTTGCACCTGTCACCCTTGGACTTTTGAATACTGGCTAAGGCACTTGCTGCCACCATACTGCCTTATTTAAGCAGGGCTCAAAACACAGACCCACCTCCATAGACAGTACAGAGTACATGACACTGATGGTAATGCTGCTCAACACCAGATGTATTACCCTCAAATTGACCACACTCAGGAATCTCCTCAGAATGGAGAATGGCAATACCTGTGCACTAACAGACACATGGTTCAGGCTCCCACATGCACACCAGTACTACCAGGTTTTATTTCATACTATGCTTTCTGACCACACAACTCGGAACGGCCAACACAAATAGGGGAAGTATCCATATACATCACAGATACACGTGCCTCCAGGTTGGTAGCACTGCACAAAGCATCACTGACCATACATATGCACCTAATATTGTGCAAATCTGCCTTTTGGTTTCCTTCCTGCTACAGACCACACTCACAAACTCAGCAACCACTGGCTTTCCGGGGAACACTGGACAATATGACGGTCTCTCCAAACACCATTATATTGGCTGACGTGAAATACACACACATTGACTGGGAATAGTACTCAGGCCCCAACAACCTTGCCCAACAGTTGCTACAATTTGTACACCCATATGCTATGGCACAACCGGTCACCACACCCACAAGAGGGGACAACCTATTGGACATGATCATCACCAACATGGGGACTCTATGTTCCACACCTACGATATACCCCTCATTGGTAAGGACAGAACATACTTTATTTCACTGGACATCCATATCCTGTCCCCACACCCATCCTGGGTAATCTTGGTGAACTTCCCAAAAGCAAACGTCACACTTCTCCATACTATGGTGCTATCCTTCAGAGACCCTGGGTCAGTGGTAAGTATGACTCAGACTGCTGAATCCTTTACATACACATTCTATGGACACCTAGTGGACTGCATGGATCATGCTATCCAAAATAACACCTGGACTCACTCCTCAAATGGCAGGGGACCTGTCTGGTGGACCCCAGCCATTAATACGCTATACAACAAAAGGAGGAAGCTACTATATGATAGAGCACAATCCCAGACAGGAAAGGCATCTGTGATCTGTACTAGCAGACAACTACAATCACTTGTGTATTTATGTCAGGCCCGCTTCTAAGGGACAATTGCACCACACACATCGGACACTCACAAGGCCTTCTTCTGTTAATTCAGGTACCTGGCTGGACACTCACTGATATGCTGTGTGTTACTGCATACTGACTGAACATACCCTGAACCCACAGACATTGCCAACATCCTGGCAAACAGGTTCAGTGCAGCTGTCTCCCCCCATCCCCCCTAGGGAGGTACTGTCCATCTCAACAGAGTGTACCCTCCCTGACATCATGAATAAACTGGTGAGTGCTGCCCTCCCCACAGCGGACAACACAGCATCAATGGGACCAGACAGTGTCCCGGCCTGTGTTCTACACGACGTTCATGACAGACGTAACCGTCACATTACGTCACTGTTCGATATCAGGGTTACTGCAGGATTTGTACCCATGGAATGGTGTACAGCGATAGTGGTCCCGCTCCACTGTATACTGCCACAACAGACCACAGACAATATCAGCCTATAAGGCTAATTAGACTGTTCTGCAAAGCTATGGAGCGTATTGTAATGGGACTTATGCACATAGACATGGGAAACCTAAAGACACTGGGTCCTACACATTACAGCATTGTTGTGGGCAGATCTTGCCTATCGGACCTGTTTATATTCTATAAACAGTTACCAGGTCCATCAGTGTTGAGATGATTTTCTACACAGCCTGCCTGGACCTTGCACAACCCTTCAACACAATACCCCACACGGCCATTATGCATAGGCTCACCGGCATCAATATCGACACATATCTCACATGATGGATTGCTACCTGGATCAGGGATAGCACCCACATGCTCAGTGTTATAGGTGCCATGTCTGACTATACACCACTTACACATGGCATCCCACAAGGCTCAGTCCTGGGACCTCTCTTGTTCAGTATATATTTGTGTGATGTACAGGCTATCACAGGAGGGATATGGCTGCCCACGTTCACAGATGACTGCAAACTGGGTGCCATAATCAGCTCTCCAGCTAGCACATGCATACTCTTACAGGGTCTCACAGAGATAGGATGACTGGTGCCGAGCCATGTCCTACGGCTACATGCCATTAGTTGCATAATCATCCCCTTTGAGAATGACAACATGCCCACACATTACCACATAGGTAGTAATCCATTACATATGGTAGTAGTTGTTATGGATTTGGGGACACAACCTGTTGGTACTATCACCTTTCACAATCACATTGCCAAAGTGGTTAGACAGTACTTCTACATAGCCCACCATATCCCACATGGTTTCACATTTTGATCACGTGTGGTCATTGTGCCCCTATACTCATCTGCAGAACATATTTGATTATGACAGGGTTCCACTATATTATATACGTGTCTGTTGTCATATAAGTGTGTGCACAGGGCAGATTGCTGAATAGTGAGAGGTTCCTGGGTTAATACATGCAGCTGCCTGATATGTGTGGCCCACTGCTGTACTACAACATGGCCTAAGTGTGTGAGCATGCCCAGTTCAGACTGTCAGTGTTTTGTTGTCTGACATTTGTCTCATGTATTCATGTGTGTGAGCATGCCCAGTGTGACCTTTCAGTATGTTGCTGTCTGAGGTCCACTACATTTGTTGATGTATGTGTACATGTCCAATATTAACATTTCTACTGTGTGTGTTGAAAGTCAGGTTCTATTCTTACTGCAGGACTCATCTTTGTATCATAACTCGACAGGGATTATGCTGTGTCTGCAGTGTTTCCATGGAATACTTTGCATAGACTTATCAACATTTCTTCATACAGGTTAACCAACGCAATACTATCATGGTTTAGTGGTTCAGTACTATGACTGCAGTGCACAGTATCCTGGGTTTGAGGCCCATCACCGCTTACATTTTCATACTGAGCAGACCAGACTGCGTAAAGGCCAGTAGAGCAACTATGAGCATGTTGGCTTTTGTTCAACTATGCCCTACTTAGACCCAGCTTGTCCAACATTGCTCAATATTAACCATCATTGCTGGACGTTGGCCAATATTACTCAACATTGACCACATTTGTACTAGTTGGTGTGTGCAATTTTGTTTACATATACTACATGGTGGTAAATGCTGTTTAGCACTGCTTTATATTGCTTAATACATGGCAATCATGCCTCAGGTGTTGATGCAGGGCTGCCTATGTTGGATGCACATATTACACTCCCTATACATGTTTGAAAGCAGGTAGTGTCAACGTAGGCATCCCTTTTACTATATGTGCGGGTCAGAGAGAGGCATAATTTCCAGGGTTCCTACTGAGCAAGTGTATGTGCTATGCATTGCCTCTTTGCCAAGGCCAAAGTATACTGTGCCTGCCTCCTTCTGCCTACTGGGGCCGGCTCAGGTTGTTCCTCCTCCGAGTCATGCTCTGCCTGTGATGACCTTGGCAATGGCGGGGGGCTGTTTGGCCCGGGCCTATGCTGGCCCTGCTGCAGCTGTTTTCACAGGATCATATTATGTAGCATAGCACATACCATGACAATTTGGGTACATATAGTTGGTGAGTACTGCAAGGCTCCACCAGATGTGTTCAGGCACTGGAACCGTGACTTGAGCAGCCCAAACACATGCTCAATTGCATTTCGTGTTTGTGCCTGTGCCTCATTATGGCGTTTCTGTTCAGGTGTTTGTGCATTTCTGATGGGTGTCATCAGCCACGGCTCCAATGCATAGTCAGCATCCCCCACTAGGTGTCCATGTGGGATGTCCCCATTGGCAAATGTCTGGTACAGCTGCGTCAGATGCCAGATATGGGAATCATGGTAGCTTCCAGGGCAGCCAGCACACACATTCAGTATTATGCCCTGGGCATCACACATGACCTGGCAGTTGATGGAGGGGAAGCCCTTGTGGTTGAAGTAGACCCTACCCTGCTCACCGGCTGGTGCTTTGATGCATATGTGCATGCAGTCTATTGCAACAACTATCTCAGGGTATTCCTCAATTTGCTGGAAGAGATGCATATTTCTGGCCAATACCTCACAGGATTTGGGGAAGTATACATGATCACCGACATGTGCTGACATGGCATCCAGGAACTGGTGCAGTACCCTGGATGCTGATGCCTGTGATATCCCCATCATATCACCAGTTGGTCTCTGGAAGGTAACTGTTGCTAATATTCTTAGGCCAACACATACCTTAGTTTCCACTGGGATGGGTTCCCCTCTGTTGGTTCTGTGTGTGAGGCGCCTGCATAGCTCAACAATTTGCTGCAAGAGGTCTCTGTCCACTCTATAGCGCTCCACTATCTCCAGCTCATGTAGCCCCTGGTAGCTTACGCTTAGCATGTACACTCTTCTCCATCTCCTCACTGTGGTTTGTCTGCAGCATTTGCATTATCACCACCCTCAGCATGTTGCATATGTCGCCTTATAACAGCAATGGCTGCCCCTAACATTTTTTGTCTCAGTGCAGCTTTTTCAGTTTTCACTTCTATTAGCTTACTGCAGTGTTGCAGTGTCTCTTGAGAGAAACATAATGGACTGTTGTTTGCAGTGTTTTAAGTGCTGGGCTGGGCTAGTGTTCTGCCTGGGTAATTGCCTGATTCTAATTGTTTTCACCTGCTAGCTCTGCTAGTACTCCCAGGTAACTTCCCTACTATTTGGCGTGCTTCCTTTTTCCTTTCTGTTTCCTGAGAGGGAAGCACCGTGCACATAAGCGCAAACACGCACACAGCAGCTCACACACGCGCACACATGCTTACATGGACTAAAACATGCTTATTCTTGTTAAAACGGGTGCACACCAGCACAAACGCGCTTACAACTGTTTACAAAGCTTTACATATGCTTACTCAAGCTTACACACACACACACATGCTAACACACGCGCACACTGTCTTACTCAGGTTTGCTGGCGCGCACACGCACACATGCACGCTCAGCAAGAGACTTTGGTGTTATCCACGGCATACACCTTCCATTTCTTGACTTTACCTTGCCTACCTGTTGACACACCTCTTTTAATAATATGTAATTGTCAGCTGACACATGACACTTTGCTCCAATGAGCTTCATTCCTTTCATACATACCCCCTTGTGATGTCACCTATCTTCTACTCTGTTACTCCCCTTATCCTACTCCTACACGCCACTGACTGTGCTCATTTCCTATGTAAACTTGCGATTCACTATCCTAACTCTCATTTGCATAGGATTGCCTACTAATGCTTGGTTACATCTCTTAGACTGAGCTTCAACCCTTAGCAACCTCTACTCTGTGGCCATGTTGTCTTCAGCCTGCCATTCACTTGCATTGCAAATTCATTTTAGCTATAACATCCACATTTGTGGTTCTTAATTATTAATTTTCTGGTTTTTAGGGCACAGCGCATTTGCGCAGCACTGCGCTACGGTTAAAACCTGGAGATCGGGATTTTAAAAAAGTTATTTTATTTCTATTTTGCATCACTTCCCATTGCCAATGACCATATTTTTGGCCATTGGCATGCTTCCTCCTGTAAATGCATGCTTTTTTTGCAGCTGTCACAACTTTTGCTATTTGCAGAACTGTACTCAGTTATCGACTGAGTACATTTCTGCAAATAACACTACTCCTACTCAGACAGGTTTGGGTTTCCTGGATTGCAAATTTACCTCTTTTGCATAGCTTTTGCCTGCAATTGAGGTAATTTGCATATCCAACCCCTGGCGTGTAGGACTTGTTTGGAGAGCTCAGTTGCATGCCCCTACCAGCTGTTCCTGGATCGCTTGGCAGACATGTTGGCTGCATTGAGTCTTATTCTACTCTTAGACTCCGTGCAAACCTTCATGAATCTGGCCCAAAGACATTCATGTCAACTATTACACAAAGAAACAATGCTGGACCAACATACATTTCACTCACAGGTCATAAGCAACGGAAACAATTATACTGACAAAGAATACCCATGACACAGATGTACATCCACCCCAAAATGTCGTTCATAAATTTTTACCTAGTCTAATACTGTATTAGGTATAATAAGACAAAAATCTCAACTGAAATATTTCTTGATAACAAATGTGGGAGAGGGGGAGGATGATTTCACAGGCATCCTCACAGTGTGGGAACATAGCTTTGATGTTCTGACCTACTTGCTTATGTACATGAGAGGATGCAAGAACAAACACACTAATAACATTTAACAGTAAAGCCATGACCTTTAACCTATGGCAGTTATCAGATAACTGGAGAGGATGTATGAAAGGTATTTCATTTGGTATTGAATCTCTACTACAGTTAATATTAAAAGCTGTAAAGTATGAAGCAAGTTTACTCACACTGGCGCTGTCTTAGGTGCTCTAATCACCTCTTGTGAAGCTGTTTATTCACTTCAATTTTTTCAGAGTATGTGAGTATAAAAAGAGCACTGTGTAATATTTGTAGATGTATGTAGTGGCCAGTTATGTGTGTAGCTACAGCAAGTTAAAGTAACAATCCCTATTTAATGTCATTCTCCCATTGGCATAGGAAGTTAGGTTTGCAGCACATCATATCACTGCAATGGTTATAACAGTGTGTCCTCATGGCTGGTATGTTAGTTGCATGGGTGATAGACTGAATTAAATTGTTCCAGCCTTCACTCTTATATTGAGGCCCTTCATAGCTAATCTTTACAGAAGAGGTCCAGAAATCTTTTGGACTCCTTCTCACACCACCTTAGCACTCTTAAACAAGCACTGCCTTTTCCTTCTCCAGATATAAAATCTCATCTTGAAGAATTTCAGTGAAAGATGGCAAAAAATTGGCACCCAAATCTCACCACACATATCCCATATGCCTTACACTGACAGATACCGATGGACACCTCATTTGCACAATGGACAGTGAGCTACACCAATATAGTACTTGATTATAATGGCCCATAGTGGGACTTTAAAATTAAAAGTATACTTGTACGAAATCAGAAACAACAGCAACTCTATTTGCAGGTGGATATATGTGAAATTGCAGTTCCCACCAGAGGCATGGACTGGACAACTTATGACCAGGGGTGTTGCACTAAATAAAATTAAGAACAATGCTTATCATGTCTTCTTTTTTCACAAATTGAACAATTCAGAAACAATAAGAATTGAGTTCTAATTAGCATAATCATCATGCCCAGTCAAATTCATTCATGTAACAGTAAGCAGAAAGAAAGGTCATCTTAAGGAACAACTTGAAGAGCAGGACCTTCTGAACTTGCCACAGCTGCACCTGTCCAGTATACTTGCTTTATTTTTTAATTTTTTTTTTATTTATACTTTTGGTGACTGGGTTAGTCCCACTAGGTAGCAACTTCCTTTCAGGGGATACTCAAGGTGGTATTTATACTGCTAGATACATTATGTTACATTACATTTGAGATTGACATTCTGTTACATTACATTTGAGATTGTTTTGTCAATGGAAAATTTTCTTGAAGAATATGAAAAAGGAAAGAATGTAACCCATGAAATCTTTAAGTGATAAAAGAATTTAACAGGTAAACCAAAAAATAATAACTTATGTACAATTTCAAACAGAGACAGAAAGAGAAACTTTAAAAGGAAACTTGAAAAGTCTATGTAAAGGAGTACTCAACATTGCAAAAGTTTATGATAAAAGGTAGTAATGGCCTGGGGGATGGAATTGTAACATTGTGTTAAAAATAGAAAGAGAAAACTGTTTATATGTACCAAGCATGATAAATGTGGAGGGAAATAGGGGTGTCATCAAATACTTCAGGGAAACCAAAAATGTTTTTTTTGGAAAAGAAGGACATTTGATAAGTAACTGTGATAAAAGAAAATATTACATATGTGGGGAAATGGAACATCATTCAAAAATGTGAAATGAAAGTTTAAATGAAAAAAAATGGATATTTATGGATTGTTTGCAAAAATGCAAATAAAAGTAAGGAAAAGGAAAAAGAATGAAAAGAAAATGAACAAAGAGAAGAAATTTTAGAAGTAGTAAAATAGAAGAAGAAGAATTAGACGAGAGAAAAAAATAATGAAAAACTAGAAATAGAAAAAGGCTCTGAAATAAGTGCTGAACAAGACATACATTGGGAAATAGTAAAGAAAAAATAATTATACTGGTAAATGGCTAAAAGACAGAAAAAAATAAAGGGGCAAGTATAAAAGAAAGGAAATGAATGAAAAAGAATATATACAGCTAATGGATGGGGGTTGATACAATGGTCAATGTGTTTGATTCAAAGTCACAAAGTACAGTGTTTGATTCTCCCCTCTGGCAGGGAAATTGTCAAGGATTAAGACAGCTAGCACAGTAATTAGCTATGACCTTATGAAATCCTGAAACTAAGGAAAAGGGAAGCTAAAGATTTTAGAGTGCTTTCTATAAATGTGAACATTATTACAGACATAGCAGAATGAAAAGGGATTTTGTATTGGTGTAATATATTTTATGTAGATGTACTTATATTGGAAGACATGACATTTTTAATAAATGAAGAAATATTACAATCAGAAAAGCTACGGGGATGATCTAGAATTTGAGAAATGAGAGAAGTTCTGGAATAGCCATATTCAGTAGAAACACAGTTAAGATATTAGATGTAATTGAAACAAAAATGTGAAGCATAACCATTGTAGATTTAGAATGGAAAGAACAATTATTTAGAACTCTAACTTTATATGCTTATACTAATTGTAAAGAAATGGAAAGTGAATTTCAACAAATTTCAGGCTATATAATGATACACATATAATAACAGGAAACTTTAATTGTGATTTAACAGGAAGCATAAAAAGGACGGGAATAATTTAAGAAAATGTTAGAAGTCATAAGATGTGGTAATTTAAAAGTTTGGGACAAAGGGACTTACAAAAGAGTTATGTATGGATATGCAATGGATTAGTTTATTGCAGCAGAAGGTTTAGTTATAGAAGGGGATGTAGATGAAACAGAATTTTCTGATCATCTTGCAATATGGCTATGTATAAAGGAGAATAATGACTATATAACAATAGGTAAATGAATAAAAAGTTAAATGAAAAGCATTGAATGAAGAAGGACAGAGATTAGCAATACAGTTATAGAAAGACATCTGCAACAGCTGGAGAGGCCGCAGAAATATCTCACTAAAAGAATCACAGGCCTAAAGCAGATGCCCTATGCTGACCATCTAAAAAAACTCCAGCTATACTCTGTCGCATATCGTCTACTCAGAGGCAATCTCTGCTTAACATACAAGGCCATGTCAAACCCTGAGCTGTTGGACATGGTCCACTTAAAGAAATCCCAATCCCTCAGAGCCACACGCTCCAGGGATCAAAACCTTGTCAGCACAATGAACAAAACATGCTGGTGGAATAGGTTCCTGACCCAGAGACTCCCCATACTCTGGAAGAGACTGCCCATACATGTCAAGCAGAGTGCCTCCTTGGCTCTCTTCAAAAGGAGCCTTGACAACTGGATAGGAGATAGTAAATTCAGCCCAGGGATCATGACAGTTACCCTGCTAGACAGGGATATAGGGAAGTAAATACTGTGGGAAGAAATATCAAGGGAATTGTTATGGCTAGGCTTGTATAGGCCCTAGGGCCAATAGCCTAGTACCAACCTATGAACCTATGATATATAAGTAAAAATATAAAAAAAAGTTTTTATAGTAAAAATAAGATGATGTGAGATAAGTAGAGGAAGAAAAAAATATAAAAAAAATATGATGCATTGGAAGATTTAAAACATGGTAACAGAAAGTACTTTGACAAAGAAAAAAGAATTATACTAAAGAAATTAAGAAAAAAGTCAAAGAATTGTTATGTAAGCAAATATATTTTTGTAAGGAAAAAGAGAAGAGAAATTGAGTTACTTAAGTAGAGTAATAAAGGAAGATGGAAGAGTGATGAGAGAAAAAAATGTGAAAGGAAAAGTAGAAAGAACTCAGGAAAAGATTATGAATAGTGTAGTGCAATATGTACAAGAAATATTTAAAGAAAAAAGAAGGTAATGAAAAAACATGAACAGTTAAAAAAAAACAGAAAAAGAGAATAAGGAGTTAGAAAAATATATTTCTTTATATGAGTTAGAAAAGTATTAGGACAAGTAAATAAAGACTGGGCTGGAGGACCAGATGGAATAGGGAATATATTTCTAAATATTTTGAATGAATGTTTAAATGAAGGTTGTATATGTAAAAAAATATACAGTGAAATATTTAAATTCATACGGAGAAAGGAAAATAGAAGACAATTAGAAAACTGGAGACCAATAGCATTGACTAATAATGATTATAAGAGCTTTATGAAAAAATACAAAACAGATTTGAAACTAAAATCAAAAATATTATATAAGATAGTATATGTAATATAAAGGGGAGGTGTTGTCAAGAGTCATTAATGATAGAGACATTGTGGATGATATTATGAATAGAAAAGAAGTGAAATTCATGATAGGAGACCGTAATCAGGCATTTGATACAACTGAGCATAAAATTGTATAGGGAATAATGAAAAATTATAATGTAAGTGACAAAATTAGGAAATTATTTATGTCAGTGCATGGTAAAAATACTTATAAATGGCTGTTTAAGCCAAGAAGTGGATATGAGGATTGGTTAAGGATGCCCAATGAGTTTTATATACTTTGGAGCAGTTGTGAATGTGATAGTATGTGAAATAAATTACAATATTAAGGAGGTAGGGTATATAACACCTGATGGTTTAAGAATTCCAGTTCTGTTAACATATACAGATGGCATTATAATAATTGCAAAAATATATAATAAAAGTAATAATTTTCACAAATGAATGTCTAAATGTGTTAGGAATTGTTTTAAATAAAGAGAAAAGTAAAAGTTTAGGTTATGTAGTAAGGCTGGAGGGTATACATTTTACAATGAATGACATTTTTGTGTTAAGTATAGCATTTGGAAATAAAGATATAAGCAGAATTCACTGAAAAAAGAATAGAAGAAAAAAAACAAACCTGTCTTTTCTGGAGAATATATAAATTATCATTCAGAGAAAAGGCTTATTCTGTAGATTCAGTGCAGATGAAAGGCTCAACCAGACTCTGCTACAGTTTGCTGTGAGGGAAATGTTAGTTTGCTTTTTATTTGTTATATTTTGTATTACTTTATTGCCTATTTCTATTTTGTATACTGTGATTTGTTTTCTTGACACTGTATTTTACTTATATTCTGCTTTTAACTGCATTTTAAAACTTGAAAAGAGACCACGGCTCTGTCTCTTGTGTGTCAGACAGAATTTTTTCTCACCCTGCTACCCAGTTACTGTTGTGTTCTTAAACACCACTGTTTTTCTAGTTGCCTGCCCCTTATGTTAATTTGACCATATATCTCATTTCCTCTTTGCTTTTACTGGCTGGTGAGAGCAAGCACAAAATTATCATTTTGTAAAATTACTCCCCTTCAACTATTTAAATTTATTGGCCATCCTACTGTATTCCATAGTACCAGAATCTATCTTGCTGTTTTAAAAATAGTGACTCTCCACTAAAACTTAACTTTTTAGATAGGTAAAACATAAGTTACCTACATTCATATCTAACTCCTCTACTGCACACTACAGTGTTTAGGATAAATCATTTTTTTCATCTTACTTTTAAGAATCTATTGCAATAGCACAAGTTATTGGAGAGCACACATTCTGCCTCTCAGTAGTCATCTTGGGATTAGTGCTTCTGTTTTCTCCTGGTGAGAGAAGAAGTGCAGTTGCATTATTTCCTGGAGACTGCTGATCACGAGAAAACTTAATAACTGATTTATAGTTGACATCTTGGAATCTTTGCTTATATTCTGATCCTGGTGAGAGTAGCAGCAGAGTCCATTGATTCCTGACTCTTTGTGGCTGGACAGTGAGTGCCTGTGCTTACCATACCTGATTGGTCTGGTTGCTATTCGAGGCATCTACCAGAAAAAGGCTACACGCCTGCAGACTCTTGCATCATCTGGGACAAGACTGTGGATCACCAAACAGGCCGTGGCCTGCTTATCTTCTTGGGATTGGTGCTAAGAGTTTGCTTCTGGTAAGAGAAAAAGAAAAGGAGTATTGTAACCCAACAGAGTGAAACTGTGCTGAGACCAGCATTAGTAGTAGCCAGGCAGTAGCCATTCATATGACTCCCCTCTTTTCATCATTCTTGACAAGCTAATTCTTTATTTTTTAGTAAGTACTGCTTGATTTCTTTCTTACTTCAGAATATCTGACTAAATATTTTTCCTTACATTTTAAGGATCTATGTATTAGCTTCATCTCAAGTGTTTGGCAGTGCTCTGTACAGACTCAGATGCCTTGAGTGAGTTTTCCTTAAAATAAATATATAAGGAAACAGCTCCAGTACTTAGTAATACTGACCATCTCTCCTGGCATGTATAAAGGTCAGTTCCCTGTTCTTTCTACTATTAACCTAGTGAACTTGTGCATTCTGAGGCAGTCTAGCAACTGCCTCATATACACAGACAGCCTCCTTCTCTTAACTTCCAACACTCAGATGTGTGAGAGATGCACTTATATATCCAAATTGGAAGCCATGCGCTCTCAAGCCAAGAACGGAATAGCTGGTCAAGAGGAGAAGGTCAAAACCTGCACCACACCACATGCAACACATAGCCCTCCAGAACACCCACCATCACAGCTCTCACATAAAAACACAAACCTCACACCCACCTTTGCGGAAGCTCTCAGTAGAAATCCACTCAAACAGCAGAGACTTCCAAGGCAGAAATGCACTCGACCACCACAACACAGCACAAACCACAATATACATAGCTCACCTACACAGTGTGCCCCTCAACCAAAGCCCCTAAGGCAAAACAGCTTGCCCAATACACTAATCATAGGTGACTCGATAGTGAGGCACACTGATGTCCCACTCACTAGGCTGAATATGGAGACGGTAACAATCAGCTGTCTAACAGGTGCCAGAATCTGACACATAACACATGCACTTAGGACACTCCACAACAAGTACAAGTATGACTCTGTCATTGTACATGTGGGGGTGAATGATCTGAGACATACCTCCCTGGACTACATGAAAAGAGACATGGAGGAGCTCTCGGATTATGTTGCCCAGGCAGGTATGACCCTAGCACTGAGCAGCATCCTACTGCCACCCAGAATGATTCTGGAGTACAAGAATTGACTTCAACAATTGGCTATCTTTCTGGTGTTATTCTAAGGGGATCCAGTTTCTGTCTGCTTGGGATGACATGATTGACAGACATCTATGCTTTGCCAGAGATGGCCTGCATCTGTCACCCCTGGGTTTCCATATACTGGCAAAGGCTCTTGCCACTCCTATAATGTCTTTTTTAGGTGATGTTCCGAAGACAAAATTACCACCATAACAGCTATAAATAAATGCAATCTGAGGGTCATGCGGCTCAGTGCTAGAGGTCTAAATCTCACGATGCACTTGCTTGAAGCACTCCTCAAAATGGGAACATCGACATTTGTGCTGTAACAGAGACCTGGTTTAAAGCAGCAGAAAGCATCCCTGCGCTACCAGGCTATAACTCATTCCACACCTTTTGGCCCCAGAACATGGACCAAAGCTCCAAAGGCAGCGGTGTCTCCATATTCATTAAGGATATGCACACTTCGAGACTAGTAGCCCAGCATAATGCATCTGAGATACTTCGGGTACAACTAACATTGGGTAAGACAGCAATTCAGGTCGTAGCCTGCTATAGGTCCCCAACCATGCCCCAGGACTCTCACTTCATGTTCCTAAGCACCCTGGAAACTATCAGGGTCCAACGCAACACTCTTATACTAGGAGACTTCAACTACCCCTCCATCATCTGGGAAAAAAAACTCATGCACCAATACACTAGCCCAATGCTTCTATAATTCATAAATGCCAATGCCCTGGACCAGCTCATGCTTACCTCCACTAGAAGAAGCAACATTCTTGATCTGGTTATTACAAACATGGGCAACTGTTGCTCTATACCAATAGTCAATTCCTCCCTGGTTAGATCCAACCACAAACTAATCACCATGGAAATCCAAATCTCACTCACACCCCCCTGCAAAGGTAAACACAATGAAAATCTTCTCCAAAGCTGACTTTGGGCTCCTAAAAACAGAGGTGGAAAACTTCACAGCACCCATGTCAATGGAAAATAGATGCATGACTGCCAAATCCTACACCAATGCACTGAACGAACACATACACAAATGCATGGAACCAGCCATACCCAACAGTACCAAGACATGCTCCTCCAAAAAAGGAAGAAAATCTGGTGGTCCCCTGCCATTAATAAACTCTACAACAGAACGAAGAAACTGTTTCAGAAAAAGGTGAAGTCCCAAGACTGGAAAAGCTCCATTATTAGACTCAAAAAAGTTGAGATCCCTCATCAAAACCTCTAAGCCAGCTATGAAGGCAGAATTGTGGCAGACACTAAAACAACCACAAAGCCTTCTATAGTTATATCAAGAATCTCAATGGCAATGCTCAGGTTTGCTCTGAGTTACTGCACAATGGTAGCACCTATACTGAGCAAACAGATATTGCCAACATACTGGCTGACAGATTCAGTGCCAACGTTGCCCCTCTCCCCTCCCAAAGGACCAATCACAATACCGATGGAATGCCAGGCACCCTGCATTACTGCAGCACAAGTTAAAGCTGCATTGTCCAAAGCCAAGAATACAGCTTCTATGGGACCTGAAAATATCCCTGGATATGTTCTCCATGAACTACAAAATGAACTGGCACCACATCTGTGTGCCCTGTTCAATCACAGCCTCACCTCAGGCTTTACCCCTAGCAAATGACACACTGCTACAGTCATCCCTTTCCATAAAGGGGGAGTGACTACAGACCCTGGGAATTATCTCCCATTAGCCTGATGAGTCTGATATGTAAGGCTATGGAGCGCGTCATCATGGACCTCATTAGCAAGGATAGAGGGAATCTCCAAACTCTAGATCCCATGCAATTTGGTTTTGTGAAATGTAGATTATGCCTGCTCAACCTGGTTGACTTTTTTGAGTCAGTCACCAGAGCTGTGGATGAGGGCAAGGCAGTTCAGACAGCTTACCTTGATCTGGCCAAGGCCTTTGATACCATTCCCCACTGAGGAATTATTGATAAACTCACCAAACTAAGCATCAACCCCTATATCACTAGGTGGGTTGTAAATTGGCTCACAGATAGAACCCACAGTGTGAAAGTAGCAGACTCCAAGTAAGACTGCCAACCATTCACGAGTGGAGTCCCACAGGGATCTGTCCTGGGTCCTCTCCTGTTTGGCATCTACTTCTCAGAAGACAAAGCCAACATGGAGGGACACTGGCTGACCAAATTCACAGACAACTGCAAGTAGGGAGCCATTATTTACTCCCCAAGTGACGTAGACATCCTACAAAGGCCTCACTGAGACCAATGACTGATGTTGTAACCATGGTCTTAAGCATAATGCCAAAACATGCGTTCTCATCCACTTTGGGAAAAAGTCAGTTCTTACAAACTACCACATAGACAGGACACCACTGAAAACTGAAGGCATTATAAGATATCTGAGGACACAAGTTGATAGCAACCTCTCCTTCAACCACCACATTGCCACTGTGGTCAGAAAGTCCTTCTATGTGGCACATCTCATTACCAAAGGTTTTGCATCCAGGAAAAAAGAAGTCATCATCTCTTTCTCTACTCTTCCCTCATTAGGCCAGTCATTGAGTATACTGCCCCATTTGTCATGTACCTCACTAGACACATGCAACAGCTGGAAAATCCACAAACGTGTCTCACAAAGAGGATCCTAGGCCTTAAACACATGTCCTACATGGACAGACTAAAAAAAAAACTCCAGCTATTCTCTGTCTCATATCGTCTACTAAGAGGTGATCTCTGCTTGATTTATAAATCCACGTCTGACACAGCTCTGTTAGAAATGCTACATCTAAAGAAATCCCAATCCCTCCACACCACATGCTCCAGAGACCTCAACCTCATTACCACAATCAACAGAACATGCTTTAGGGGCAGATTCATAACCCAGAGACTGCCATGCTCTGGAACAGACTTCCCATACATGTCAAGCAGAGCACCTCACCTGCCCTCTTCAAGAGAAATCTTGTTGAATGGATGGGAAATAGAAAGTTCACCCCCAAGGATCACTCCAGTGGCTCTAATTGATAGAGGCACTGGGAACTAACATCGGGCGGCATGATGCCGGGGCACTTCTATCGGCTAGACTTGTAAAGGCTCCAGGGCCATTAGCCTAGTACATACCTATGAACCTATGACCCTATGAGAAAAATTGCATACTTAGCAAGTGCATTTATTTTGTTGACAGTATTTGAGAAGGAATTATTGTAGATAATATTTTCATTTCTACTGGCTTCTGTATTAAACTGAGTAAAAACATCAGTTCTGTATGTAAATAAAGAGGAAGTAGGCTTATGGTTAAGTAACCAGGTGGTATATGCTGCTTCGCTAAATTTGTACAAAGTGTTAACATGGATAAATAAAAAATATGAGAGATTATAAGTACAATTATATAAATATAAGTGTGATAAATCTGGGGCCATGGTAAAAAGAATAAAACAGTGTACAAATAAAGAAATAAAAGTTTACCAAAAACAATTTTGTGGAAAATAAATATTGATGGTATAGAAAAAGAAAGAAAAGCATGGAAAGCATAGTATGAGAAGTTAAAGATAAAGCATTACTATGTAAGTTATGGAAAATCTAACAAATTAAAAAAATAGAGCTGTAAAAATAAGAAGCAAATAGAGTAATCAGAAAGTAGAATGTCAAGATTTTTGTGGAGACTGGTACTAGGTAAATTACCAGTAAAATGAAATATGTTTCATATCAGGAAGAAGAAGAACCTACTCAACACGACATTTTGAAATGGATAAGAGTAAAAAGTTTTGGGAAAAACTATGTAAAGAAGATTTTTTCAAAGATACAAAAGAAGTGGATAAAATAAATGTTTATATGATTAAATATGGATATTACAAGAATACAAGTAAAGGACATGTTCAAAGAATGCATAACTTATTTTATGTCATATGGGTTTTATGGAGTGAAGCAATACATGAAATTATGTTTCATGGTAAATGGGTTTTTGCAACAATATTATGCAAAATCCACCCTGTGGTTATGGAAAAAGGAGTTGGGCTCTAATAGGGATGAACATTTAGTATGATCGTTAAGGAATATTTTGAACATGTGTAAATATATTTGTATATCTATGTATTTGTACATTTGTAAATATTTGTGGATTTGTAAAATTGCTGTAAAATGAGTCCTCCTGAGCTACCACCAACTCAATTAGATGGGGCCTTTTTTTAACATCTCATCCAAAGGATGGCACACTCAGAAGGACAACACACTTTTAGGCTGTCCTGCAGTTTCAGTAATCAATCTACCTGATGTGGGAATAAAACCCACAGCTGTCTGCACCAAAGGTGAGTGTGCTACCTATTGTACCACAGACACTTAAAGTGTCATTGTAGTCATTTACTATCATACAAAATAAGTTGGAGAATACTTTGAAATGTTTTGGGAGGCTCCATTTAGCAGGATATTGGAAAAGTAAAACAATCAGTAATATTACCATGGCATTCCCTCAATCAAAACATGAACATTTGGCTGGGAATAAATATGTTGTGGATCCAGTGGTCCTGCATGACATTTTTACAGTTCTGAATTGCACTGCCTTATCAGCATAAACGTAGCGAATTATTTTATTAATGTTGCTCATTATCTTGTCATTATATGGCCATTAGCATATACCACTCCTGAGCATACTGCCTAGCCTGTAGAGCATGTTTTTCTAAATCAGACGCACTCTGCATGTGGCTGTATATCATGCAAGCTCCCCTACTGTGATGTGAGAATGTTTTCTATATATGCCCCTCCGCATCTACATTTATCTAATTATAAACATGTCATGCTTGTGATTTCAACCAACGAGATTATCTCATACAACTCTGTAGAGAATACATTTACCAGAACTGATAGCAAATGTTTTTCATTGGTGTCTCTGCCTTGGGCAGCCTGGTTGATGCAATTTGTCAAGAAAGTCCCAATCACTTGTTTACACCACTGAGCTGGTTTCCTCATATCTTCATTTTTTTCTTTTAAACAGAGGGCTGGATTCAAAAAAGCCTACGTGATCCACTAAGACTGCGTGCATTTCACACCATGAAATGCACATGATTGCACACTGTTTTAGATTCAGTAAGTGGCTCTACACAGCATGTCAAGCAATGGAAACACAGTAAACATTGTGGCATGCAAATTACACCATAAGCTGCTGAACAGTATACTAATCAGCCAATCCAAGATGGAGGAGCTATTCAGCAAGTTATAAGACAACAGTGTAGACTCAATGCAGATTTTCCCTGTGAATTCCAAAACCTATTGGAATACAGCCACAGAAAACAGTCTGCACAGGAAGAATGATAGGGACTGCTGTTGCTTTAATCCATGTATATGTACAGCAGGCTGATGTCTATGGTGCTGCTGCTACTAATAGGCCAAGGCCAAGAATGAGAAGGGTTTTTAGACCCCATTTAACTTATCACAATCTGCATGAGGTAGAAATTATAGAGTACTACAAGGTGGATAGAGACATACTACAGGAACTCTGCAACCCCTGTCATCATCAACTCAGACCAAGGGCAAACTGAGTGGAACCAATACCAGTGGAGACAATGGCATATGAAGCACTTAGACTTTTTCACTACAGGAACCTTTCAGAGACCAAAAGGGAACATACTGGGGGTGTCACTGGCATCAGCATCAAAGATCCTGCATCAGTTCCTGAATGTTATGCTCCAACATGCCAGTGACTAAATATATTTTCTCCTTACACCTGGGGACAGGGCAACAAATATGCAGGAGTTCTACCATGTAGCACTCTACTCTGAAGTACTGGGTGCCATAGACTGTGCACATATAGAAATCAAAGCACCACCAAGGGAACAGGGAAGGGTGCACATGAATAGAAACAGCTTCCACTCCATTAACTGCCATGTCATGTTTAACACTAAGGGAATTATTGCAAATGTGTGTGCTGGCAACCCAGGCAGTTACCATGACTCACACATCTGGCACAACTCTCAACTGTATGAGATGTTTACTAGGGGTAATATCTTGCAGGATCATTTATTGAGGGATGCAGGTCATGCACTGGAACCATAGCTAACAACACCCATCAGAACTGCATCCACACGAACTGAAGAATGCTATTATGAGGTACACACTCAAGCAAGAAATAACATACAGTGTGCATTTGGGCCGCTGAAGTCATAATTCCAGTGCCTAGATACATCTGGGGAACCCCTGACATGCTTCACAACATCATCCTAATCATCCTAAAAAAACTTCAGCAGGATCAACAAGGGGAAGGGCCACACATCTTACCACCACTGCCAAAGTCACCACAGACACACACAGGTGAAGAGTCACATGGGGAAACAGCAGCTGCTGTGGGTGTAGGCAGATGTAGATGTGCTCAATATGCCCTCTCATTGGCTAAGAAGCAACACATACCACACTCGCTCACCACCTAAAGGACTAAAACCTTCATCCTATACATATACAGTAATATTGATGCCAGGCAACACTCACAATCTTTACCTACCCCTGTAATGGCTCTGTACTCCTAGCATAAGCCAGACTCAGCTCTGAACTAAAACTGTAACACCTGCTGGATTTACAAGGTAAGTGTTGATCCTGTAATATTAAAAAAATGTGTAATAATACAAATGAATAGCATGTCCTTGCATAATGTTACTTGGTAAAATAAGTAAGTAAAAGGTAGTTATTTTTTAGAGCGATAACTTCAATATGTGACAGCAGTGACCTGTGTGAATATGTGTCCTCTACCAAGTAATAGGCCTCAGCCATCAAAGAGTGTCACATTCATACCTCTCAGAAGTACTGATGATCACATAATGTTTTCAGTTTGGCCTCATACTTTTGTACTGACAAATCATTAAAGAGGGAAGTAAGAAATTAATGACACACATTTCAGTTTCAAACTTCATATCCCTCAGAAAAATAAAAAAGTGATGCAAAAACTGTTTGATTTTTATCAACTGTCTAACTTTGTAACAGCTAAGTATTTAAAAAGTCTCCCTATTGTTCAGACTTTGTCACACTTTTCTTTAAGACTTGGTCTAGCTTTGTTGGTCTAAGAGGCAAAGAAAGATGTAGACATTACAAAAATCTGTAAGAACCAGTACAATTTGCAAAGTAGCATCACAGAGATGTACTAAGCACTAAGTCAGATATGCACTCTGAGCATCCGACACAAAACTTATATATCCCTTTATCCAACAGATAGAAAACAAGGATATGGCACAGTTATCATCATTTGCACATGGTATTGATTGTGTGTGTGGGGAGGGGGAGCAAGAAGCCTAGGCTGACAAAAAGGTAAGTGAGTGTGTGTAAGTAAGAAAGAGAAACAGGCAGGCATTTGGATAAAGTATCAGATGGCCACTGAGACAAAATGAGCTTTAAGCTTCACAAATGAACCATGTAACTATTGTGCGTATGAGTGTCTGCAAGAACATAGCCAAGCTCTATGCTAGCTCTTTGTCTTCATATGTGGTGTGAGACATGCATGGTAGAGGTGGCGGTTCATACCTGTCGTATCCCACCATGAGAACTGGTTCTGCCAGGAGCTGCACTGGCACATCCAAGGCCATGGTCATATTCACTGCTGCTACCTGAACATGATTGATGTTTGCTGGACTGCTCACAAATATGCTCAGGACTATGACCCCATGGCCTGCCATGTCTGGGTGTGGACAACTCAACCACTGTTGGAGCAGTGGAAGTAGTTCTCTATAGGAGCATGACTGGGCATGGCCTCATCATATAGCATCAGATGATGTGGCTGACCTATGCTCACATGGATCCCATCTCTCTCCCAGCAGAAGTTCCATCACAGACACCACCCAATCCATTGAATCGGCAACACAGTAAAGGCAGTCATGCATCTCAGGCTGTGCCACATCTGCAACCCTAAGCAATCCTTGGAGGCCCTAATGAAACATGCCTGGACATCCACAATAGCCTTAAACATATGTAGTGTGACACAGAAAGAGACACTTAGATCTGGTGGATGATGGACAGCAGGCCTCCTCTGAGCACCCCAACAACTTTCCTGTGTGGCACCTCACGCACACTTTGGTTATGGCTGGAATCAACAGACACTGAAGCCGCAGTAGCCACACTACGCTGATTGAGTGTCTCACCAGCCACCTATCCAATATCTGAGAGCTCACTGGAATGGATTTAAGTAGGCCTACTGGCTCTGTCTGATGGAATTACAGAGGACGGCAGAATGTCAACCTCAGAGTCAGAGTCAACCTCTGTACTCCCACTGTGCCTCTGTTTGTCCAGCATCATCAGAACCTGCTGATACTCTGACATCAGATGGTAAGAGTCCTACACTTCCAACATCAGTATCACCTGGGATAATAAACAAGTGCATAAAGAAATTAATATCCACACTACTACAGTTCAATATATGCTAACAAACTAACATTGATGCTACTATCACATGTGGTACAGCAATACACCCACTCTCCTGACACCTGCATCACACATATGGATAAAATACAAATGTATGTGAACTGCTTATCAATACTGAAATAAAAGTGTTTTCCTTACCATATGCATATGACTCCATGCTTGCTAGGGAGGATGGTCTTGGAAAAAAATAAGCAAAATGTTAGGACACCATTGCCAAAATAAAAGTAACACAGGGTGAAAAACTATTGGTCCTTTATATAGCCATTAACAATGCATTTAACAGAAACTTTAATGACACGTCTACCCCAAGCCCAAGTGTAATGAACCAGAATGTGTCAGCCATATCAATCTATAACTAGTCCCCCCAAAAACATTTAACTCAAGTATTGCTGTCAATATTTTACAATACAAGAAATATTTAACAACTGACATAGGTAAGCATACCTGGAAGCTCCTCTTGAGACTTACTTGCACTCCCTGAAACAGCAGCATGAACATCAATAACATGTTATTATACACTTTCCACTGAGTACACTGGGTCTCTACCAGTGGACAGGAACTCTTCATTTAGTGTCAGTGGTAGGTCTGTAGCAGTCCACCTAGTAGCCATCTGTCCACTCTCTACTGCAGCTGCTCTCCTCCAGGCCAATGAAATCATGTTAGTGCCTCTATGGCACACATGATTGTATGTCCTGCTGTATCATCCAACAGCATTTACATCATTCACAGTCATCTGCCAAATTTAAATTTTTCCAGAAATATCCCCATGTCCTCTTTCAAGCAGAAAGGCACTGTATCACCTAAATGCTTGGACAAGTACACCATTCTCATGGTCTCTGAAGGGGGTTGGTTGCAGGTATTGGGAAGCTTGGGTCATACCTCTCAACTTCTTAGAGTAAGAAATCTGGACAAAGCCATAGAAAAAGTGGCACAAATAGTTACTATTTTGAAATATTGCTCTTACAAACTTAGAAAGTTGATAGAATAACAGGTTTTGCATTAGCATGAATTTTCTGAAGGGTATGAAGTCTAAAACTCAAATGTCTGTCATTATTTTCTAACTTCAGTCTTTAATGATTTGCCACTAATTTGCCAGTAAGCCACAATTTTATGAAAAATGGACCAAAAATATAAACCAAAAATTTGGACATTCTGCGAAAATCTGTACAGTTGAGAGGTATGCTTGGGTACCATAGTCCTAGGTGGCATAAAACAAAAAGAAAGATACTACACATAAATATCACATAACGGAAATCGGACACTTGCACGAATTTAACTTTCACCGAAAGTCAAATTCGCACTCACACATACCCGAAATTGCTGTTCATCGAAGTAGCAATTTCGGGTATGTGTTGTGAGTGGTGTGCCGGTCACACTGCGGTGCAAGTAAGGGAATATTCCTTTACTACACTGTAGTGCGACCTTGGACTGAGAATATTTAAGTAGGGGGGTGTGGAGGGCACAGCCCCCTGCAAAAACATTTAATTAGTGTTTTTTTTTCACAGTTTAACGGAAGCGCTTTTTCGATTAAAGCACTTTCGTTAAACTTTGATCAGTATATATGGATTCGGACACTTGCTTTTTTGAGCAAGTGTCCTAGATCCCACATAACATATAAATAAAAGTCTTGCTTAGATATAACACATACGTATTTTTTTCAATATTAGCCACTGGAGAAACAAAAAAATGTTCACAATATTTAAATATACAAAGGATTTATGTGCTTGTAACATATCATAATCACATACAAAGCAAGGTTTGATCCAGAACAAGGAGAGTAACAATTGCAAAGCAAACCTCTGCACAAACAATATTGCTTATGTCAACACAGACATGGAACTTGGCTCCCAAACCCAAAAACAACAGGCAAACAACATTCTGCTACCAAACAAAAGAATGAAACATCGGTGAATTGTTATAAGTGCTGTCAAAGAAACTGTCCCAAAAACATGTGTACACATTTACAACAGTGCATTCATTTTTATGCAATTGCCAGTCACTTCTACCTTTTGCCAGCACTCACATAGAGGTATCTATGGACCATCCTAAAAGGATAATACCCCTGTATTATTGGCAATATACCACATTTATATTTCACTGAAATAACAATAGAAGAGTCTAAAGAGAAAAAGTTCTAACATTAAACACTTGTGATGAAATTTTATAAGGCTGTGCATCTGAGTAAGTAAGATCCATTGACAAAAAATGCCTGTGACATCAGTAAACTTCTAAGAAATGCATACAGATAAAAGTAGCATTTGCTAGTGCACACACATACACACACACATGGGTATGTGTGTGTGTGTGTGTGTGTGTGTGTGTGTGTGTGTGTGTGTGTGTGTGTGTGTATGTGTGGGTAATGTGTGTGTGTGTGTGTGTGTGTAAATACATATATATATATATATATATATATATATATATATATATATATATATATATATTCCTAGTGATGTCAGCAAATCCAGCATATAAATGAAAAATGCAATCATACGTTATCAAGATTAGTAGTCTTCTGTACAGATAAATTCAATAGCAATCTTCTCCAGTGTTAGTCACATAAACAAGTCTCCTCACCTTTAGGTTCTCTAGCTACATGGTTCCCTTTTTATAATATAGATTCAGGCCTGTGAGCATGATGAATATGCAAATGAGGTGTGAACTCATTAGAATTGCTTAATCCCAAATTCTTGTCTCAGTGTTGTAGAAGTAAACACAGTGCAGGCACTCCTTCAGTGTTTGTTGCTAATGGATAGCATATGTGAATGATTACTGGTAGGGAGAAGGAAACATAACAATTCAGACTCTGTTACCTCCAGTGGGTGTGTTAGCCAAGTTAGACTTACAAAGTAGAGAAGTAACTGTATCGAGTTATTAAATGTAAGCACCACACATTTTACCATTTATTTTCAGTTACATACAACCTCCCATTCATTTGTCGAAAACTGTATATTATTGCCATTTAATATTCTCACATATTTTAAGGACAGTGATACAAAATGCCTTTCAGACTGCATGTTTCAGATTACTGCTCAGATAACAGAACACCATGCAGAGATAAGACAGAGCTGTTTTCTGCAAACAGTAATCATGTATGATCATTCATTGCATTACTTCTGAAATGAACACGTGCAACTAATTCAGAAGTGTAGAAGTACCATATGTCTTGTTAATAATGTGGATAATGTTGTACTTGCTTGTAGGCACAACAATTTTCATTTTCTACTGCAAAACAGTTTCTGTGGTAAAGAGGTATAAAATAACATGACTGTGTTTTGAAGATTTGTTGATGTGAGAGCAAGTCCAGACTAGAGTAAAAATCTTTATGTATACTGAGATATATTTTGCAGTGTTGTTTATTTTATAGATTTAATTTCTTTTCTTACTTTTTTGTTATTGCCAGTATTTGCATGGTATGTAGCTTAGTGCAAACACTGGAAATGGATAAACAATAAGTGTCATGTAATGTACCTCTTTGATAACCAATGCATCAACTACAAATGTGAATTGTCTGTGTGTGCAGCAGCTTGGCTTTGCTTGTTTCATTTGCTTGCCACCATGCAAACTTGGAATAATGGCCCACACAGTATGCAGACAAGATGCAGACATTCTTGATTTCAAGAAGGATACATTGTTGTAAGATACAAGCAGTTAAAATGGTTTAGTCCCATTAGTCTTATACAAAGGTTAGGCATATTTTTATCAGCCAGAGGAGTTGTGGGTAGGAATTAATAAACATCTGAAAGTCTTTATCTGGGAGGGGAAGATGACAAGAGTCAAGTGGGATAAGCTGATTTTTCCAGCAGAACAGGGTGGATTGAGATTACTGATTTGAAGGAGTATTTTAGAGCTACACAATTAAGGCTCCTATACATAGCACAAGAAGAAAGCTACAATTAAAAGTGGAAAGGAACAATTATGAAATTAGGGAAGCTCAAGAAACAAGGAGAGTCTGGGATTTTTGATGTAGGCCTTTAAGGATAATAACAATATCTATAAAGTAGCTGAAAGTATCCTGAGAACTAAGCCACGATGGGAGTGGATAAAGGAGAGTCTGCTGAAAGGGATGACTGCAATTAAGGTTATAGAGAATATGCAAGAGGGGGCTAGAATTTCTTGGAGAACACTGGTGAAGGAACCAAGGTATTGGGAACAAATTACTATAAAAAGAATGATGATATAATGTGAAGATGCCAAGAATTTATTTGGACTCCAGGTTATAGATTGCCTTCCCTATCAAGGTTTGATATCAGAGTATAGGCAAAGAGAAAGAAATAGGGGAGTCCTAACTGAAAGACCAGCACTGGTAGAGTTTTTACTAGAATCTAGAACAGAAGCTACCATTAAAAAGGAATAATTAGTAGAGCATATAAAATGTTGCATACGTATAAGAATCAATCAGAGGAGGGCAGAAAGGATTGGGAAGAGAGATTGGATAAGCAATTCACAAATAAACAATATGTATGCCTCCAAAATATGCAACGAAATCAAGAATATTTAAGATTTTTGCTTGGAAATGTTTACATGGATGTTTTTATACTGCAAGTAGACTCCAAAGAGACTCCAGAAAAAAATTCCTCAGGTAGACAGCAAATGTTGGAGGTGTGATGGGGAAGAAAGGGGTAATTGGGAACATATTTTCTGGGAGTGCACTGAGTTGGCAGACATTAAGGATTACCTGTGGGATGCTCTGTCAGAGATGCTGGGTGGACAGATTGGTGCTATGAAGAAGATCATTTTTCTGAGCTATGATACAGAATCTGAATTGTCTAGATATGGTAAGGTCTTGCTGTGTCTAATTATGATGGCTGTCAAAAAGCAATTACTAGAAAATGGATATCAAAATCTAAACCAACTTTACTAAATGTAGTGAATATAGTAGCAGGGATAAAAAAAAATGGAAATGAGATCTTTGGAAAGGGTAGGAGCAAACTATATAGGAAAATGTTGAAACAATATAAATAAGGGATGAATGAGGTTTAAAAGAAGGCAGGACTTAAATAAGCTATGTAATGTTTGATAGAAAATGATTGATTGGATTATAAGGGATGCATGGTTTGTGATGTAAAATGCTTGCAGCTAGGATTGTGTCTGTGTAATTTGTTTTCATTTATATTAATGTATGATTGCCTGTGTCATAAGTGATGGCCTAACAAAGATGCTACTTGTTTAAAAAAAAAGGGCAGGAACTGAATAATTTATGTAATGTTGCTAAGGTTATATGATATATAGCAATATATGTGAAGTATAATGTTTGCAAACATGAACTTGTTAATGCAGTTTGATTACTTTTATATAAATATAAATGTGTCACAAGTGATAATTCAATAAAGGTGTTTAAAAAATAAGAATACGTTGTTGCATCTTTTGCTTTACATGGTGCAATGCTGCTAAGCGATGTTGCAAGGTGGTTAGCAATCTTCACCAACACCTGCAAGTCTAGAGCACCTGCAGATAGGTAGCAGACAGTAGACAGTTTCAAACCAGATACATTCTGTCAACTATATCGGGCACCATGCAACCACACTAAGTGGTGTTGAGCATTGTTTAACACTCAGAAGTTAAGAATGAATATGAAAATATCCAACTGTTTATTAACTATTCCCTTGGCAGCAGGTGTAAGTATAGGGCTTCAGTAATGATGATCCTACATTTTATTGCATCAAATTCCAATTATTTTTACTGTTATTCCATTTTACTTTATATCAAAATTCACTTAAAAACATATTACACACTCCCAATTTATTAATGGTTGTATACTTAATTGCAATCAACTCATATGAATTATTTGTGTGAGTGAGGATATACTATTTAATATGTTTCTGTAATCAAAATCATGTTCTCTAGCCTTGAATGATCTTCAGACTTCACTACTATTCATACGCATAGGGATGTACAAACCAGGACCTTGTCAGGTCACAGACATACATCGTTAAAACCTCAGTGTATCATGTGTATTGATATGTAAATAAAGAGTAAGTTTGTGAAGCACTTCTTCTATGGCAAGAATGGAAAATGTGGAAGAAAAGGTTTTGCCCCTTATACATAGGCTTGAATCCCACATTGTACAAAATCATTTTATCAGTGTGTAAAGTCACATAAAAATGTGTTAGGTCATAAAATGTATGCCCCCAGTATAGGTTTGCAAAGTTAAATTACCTATCAGTTACAGCACCAGACAACCCTAAAATTAATGCCAAGTGTCAAATTAACTTTCCAGTTTCAAACATTGCTTTCCTCTCTGTTTGGCATTGTTGCTCTCCCCTTAATATAATGAAAATGTGATTGTCACTATTGTTCGGGTTTGTGCACTACCAGTAAATGTGATAACATGTATTGGCAGGAAATCACTCATTACTATTGCTGTTTTTCTCTGATTAGACATATCTCATGGTAGAAGAGAAGGTGCCCAATTTAGGGAACAGAGGTGGAGTGTTGAGGAGTCCAGGATCTTTACTGCACTCCATGCAAAGAACCACAGCCAAATGCTCCTGCAGGAGGACTACACTGTCTCTCAGAACAAGCCTGAGGAATGGAATAGTCTGAAGCATGGAATAGTCTGGCCAAGGCCGTCTCCAGTGTCACTGGCATTCCACATATTAAAGAACAGTGCAGAATTACATGCACATACATCTTCACCTTTGAGAGATAGAAGTGCTTCCAGGGTGTGCAGTTTCTGGTTTAAACTCTTAGTGTTTAGCAGCATAACCCTTATTTTACAAAAAGAACATAAAAAAAAAAACCCAAAAAACAAAAGAAGTTCCAGAGAATTAAGTGCCTTACAAGAAACAGCAACAATGTCCAAAACGTGACAAGAAAGGCACAAACATGGCTGAAATGGAGTCATTTATTTCAAGGTAAGCGCTTTCACATCTAAATAAGGCTTCCTCAGATTTTACAAAAACTGCATCTCAACTAGTTAGGGAACACATTTATGCCATCAATAAGGAAACTTAGCTAGGCATGTACGTGAAAAGGAGTCGATACACAATTTTTAGTTTATAGTTTTAGAATTAGCTTTTAGAAATCCCTGTTTAGGTAATATTAAAAATATCACAGAAAAATTAGAGATTAAGTAGATTATTAGAACTCAGGCTGATAAATATTTTGGCCTGAATGATACAGTCCTTCCAAAACCATTTTTACAGGATAGACCATTAAATAAATAAGTTATTAGGAGCTATGTATAGGAACCTTTTCTATTTTATGAAATTTGAATTTCAAATAGGTGCTTTCTGATAAGTTTTATAGGTTTTACATATATATATATATATATATATATATATATATATATATATATATATATATAAACTTTTTTGTCATATTTTGATGGTCATAATGTATTGTATAAGCTTTACAGAGGCATGCTTTCTTTCAGTGTTTTTATTGCTTAATTGATCTGTTCTTATTGGATGTTTTGAGCTGAAGGTCTTGCTTTTAAATGGAAGTTAAGGTGCAATTTTTTGTAAAGTTCTAGGAAGTGTCATTTGGACATGAAAGTGCTTACTTTGAAATAAACGGTTCCAGTTCAGTCATGTTTGTATCTTCCTTGTTGCTTTTTAGACATAACCCTTATTTTGTTATGATTGGCAAATTTCACATTGGTAAGTTTGTTTATGAGACCTTGCCTAAAAAAATCACTTTGGGGGAGGCAAGAGCCTTTACCAGCAGCCAAAAACCCAGTGGTGCCAGATGCAAACCATCTTTGGCACAACAGTCAGGTTTGTCAACCATGACCTCCCAGGCTGACAAAAACTGGATCTCCTTTGAATGACACCAAAAACTAAGCCAATTATTAAAATCAATCATTTTATGTTTATACAGTGGCATCATTCTAGGTGAGGGTAGTATGCTGCACAAGGCTGGGGACATACCTGCCTGGGACACATACAATTATGTATCTCTTCATATAGCCCAGGGAAGTACATCTCAGGTCGTTCACTCCAACATGAACTATGATGGAATCATAAAGGTACGTGTTGCTGAGAGACCTGAGTGCATGCATGATCTGATGAATCTTGGCCCTGGATGGGCAGCTGATCATGACCTTCTCCTTGTCTAACCTGTTCAGTGCGACATCTGTGTGTCTCACTATGGAGTCTCCAGTGACAAGGAAATGTGTGTTATGAGTGTTACACCTTATGGTCTTGGTATGTGAGAAACTGGTGATGTTATGTGTCATGGGTGCTGTGGAAACTGTGTTAGTTGTTGCAGTCATATGTTTTGGAGGTCTCTGGTGTCTTGGTAATTTTTTTGAGAGAACCTCCAAGTATGTTGATTTATGTGCTTGATGTGTACTATGTGTATGAGTAGTGGTACTATGTGCATGAGAAGTAGTGGGTGGGTTGACAACTTCTTCAGTGTTACTGTTTCAAGTGCAAGAGAGCAGGGATTCAAGATTGTTGGTGTAGATACATCTCTCGCACTCTGTACTACAGTGAGTTATTAGTAGTGGAAAATGTGCGCAGAACAAACAGCCACTGCAAACAGTCCTAGATGCAGCAAACCTGCATCTGGACTATACTACAGAAACTAGCTACACTCATTTAGACACTAAAAAATATATATTTTTTTCAAATAAGATTTTTATTGTTTTATGCAAAAATCAAAATAAAAAATAATTTAGTTTTACCACAAGTGGCATAAATTCCTCTCGTGTTAACTGAAATCTGTATAATTTGACAAAGCATATGTGCAATATATGCACATTGCAGCGATTACGCTGAGCAATGTTTACTTATAGTTTGCAGTTCTTAAGAAGCATACTTAAATGTAAAATACAGAGAAATATAAAATAATTAATTATTTTGATAATGCAATGTATGTCATATATCTTCTTCTTCCGGCTGCTCCCATTAGGGGTTGCCACAGCAGATCATCTGTTTCCATTTCTTCCTGTCCTCTGCATCTTGCTCTGTCACACCAATCACCTGCATGTCTTCTCTCACCACATCCATAAACCTTATCTTAGGCCTTCTATTTTCCTGTTACCTGGCAGCTTCATCCTTAGCATCTTTTTCCCAATATACCCTGCATTCCTCCTCAGCACATGTCCAAACCAACGTAATCTTGCCTCTCTGGCATTGTCTCCAAACCTTCCAACCTGGGCTGACCCTCTAATATACTTATTCTTAATCCTGTACACCTTAGTCACACCCAGTGCAAATCTTAACATCTTTAACTCTGCCACGTCCAGTTCTGACTCTTGCCTTTTTGTCAATGCCACTGTCTCCAACCCATATAACATAGCTGGTCTCACTACCTTCTTGTAGACCTTCCCTTTCACTCTTACTGGTACTCGTCTGTCACAAATTGCTCCTGACACTTTTATCCACCAACTCCATCTTGCCTGTACTCTATTCTTCACCTCTCTTCCAAACTCACCATTACTCTGAACTGTTGATCCCAAGTATTTAAACTCATCCACCTTCACCACCTCTACTCCCTACATCCTCACCATTCCTCTATCCTCCCTCTCATTCACACACATATATTCTGTCTTAGTCCTGTTGACCTTCATTCCTCTTCTCTCTAGAGCATATCTCCACCTCTCCAGGGTCTCCTCCACCTGTTCCCTGCTCTCACTAAAGATCACAATGTCATCTGCAAACATCATAGTCCATGGGGACTCCTGTCTGATCTCTTCTGTCAACTTGTCCATCACCATTGCAAATAAGAAAGGGCTCAGAGCTGATCCTTGATGTAATCCCACCTCCACCTCAAATGCATCCATCACTTCCACTGCAGACCTCACCGCTGTCACACTACCCTTGTACGTATCCTGTACCACTCTTACATACTTCTCTGACAATCCTGACTTCCTCATACAATACCAACTATCCTCTCTAGGCACCCTGGCATATGCTTTCTTTAAGTCCACAAAGACACAATGCAACTCCTTCTGACCTTCTCTGCATTTCTCCAACACTCTCAGAGCAAATATTGAGTCTGTAGTAATCTTTCCCGGCATGAAACTATACTGCTGATCACTAATCATCAACTCCCTTCTTTACCTAGCTGCCATTACTCTTTCCCATAACTTCATGCTGTGACTGATCAGTTTAATCCCTCTGTAGTTACTACAGCTCTGCACATCACCCTTATTCTAAAAAATCGGTACCAAACCACTTTCTCCATTCCTCAGGCATCCTATCACTTTCCAAAATTTCATTAAACAATCTAGTTAAAAACTCCACTGCCATTTCACCTAAACACCTCCATGCTTCCACAGGTATGTCATCTGGACCAACAGCCTTTCCATTCTTCATCCTCTTCATAGCTATCCTTACTTCCTCCTTGCTAATCCACTGCATTTCATGATTCACTATCTGCACATCATCCAACCTTCTCTCCCTCTCATTCTCTTCATTCATCAGCCCCTCAAAGTACTCTTTCCATCTGCTCAACACACTCTCCTCACTTGTGAGTACATTTCCCTCATTATCCTTTATCACCCTTACCTGCTGCACATCTTTGCTAGCTTGGTCCCTGTGTCTAGCCAATCGGCACAGATCCTTTTCACCCTCCTTAGTGTCCAACCTTTCATGCAGCTCTTCATACGCCTTATCCTTAGCCTTCACCACCTCTCTCTTTGCCATGCACCTCATCTCCTTATACTCAGGTCTACTTTCCCACTTCTACTTCACCAACCTTTTTCTCACATATGATGATACTATCTCTATTTTCTCTTACCCCAACCCTTATTTCTCTCTCTCTCTTTTTTTTTTTTGTGTGTTGTCAAGATGTTTCCATGTCATTCATCTGTAAAAAATCACAAAATGCTTTACAACACAAGGAGGTAGGCCAGACCCCATGGCTCAGCCTGCCCCTACTCCAACAGCTACTCCACTGATGCCAGCATGTCTGGCACACAACTTTTCAGTATTGCCTCCACTGTTCCTGCACTACCTGGGCCCTCCACATAAGGTAGCAGTACTCCAGCAGCTGATGCTGCTGTACCCAACAAGAGTCCTGGCTGAGGTGGTGACTTTGTCACCCAACAGGAGTTACCAGTGTTGGTACATAGAGTCATGCAGAGCAGCATGGATTTACACATATGCTGGATGGAGAGACTGCTCTCTTTAATGGTCCACAGGAGAAGATGTCAAGCACTCCAACAGCAAGAGGTGTAAGGGGACAGTGGTGACAGTCCTGCTAATGAGGACTAGATTCTCACTGTCCCAATCTTTGATGGTCATAGGCCTCTGTTGTCCCCTTCTTAACCCTATTCATGGTGTTCCCCACCTGTTGTGTCCTTTACCATCCCTGTGTCTTGTCTTGTTTGCATTATCTGTGTGCATGTGCTTCAACACCAACCCTACTTACCTGACCCAGAACTATACCTACACTCCTTACACAACATTCCTCTCCTACTAATGTAAAAAAAAACATTGTCCCATACATAGCTCTCACTTCACACATGTGTCTTCTCCACACCAATGATTCTGTCCAAATGTCTATGCAACATGATTGTGTTTTTTCATCCCCTCTCTGCTGAGGTGGCAGTATAAATTCAGCTAATATTTTATATATATGTCTCATTTTACACTGTCAATAAAGTGAACAGCTATTGTTCTTTCATACCTCCCTCCTACACATTCCTCTATTGCTTTCACCTTGTCCCCCCCCCCCGCTTTCCCCGCATTTCCCAACTTTCCTATCAAACCCATTAAACACCTTTAATCTTATCAAAAAATAGAGCCACACAACACACACAGAAGTTAAAAATCCCCAGTGAATGCCTTCACTTTTTTCCTCTGTGTTTGTAGGGAGTTTGGCATCACTCACCAATGCCGAGCGAAGGTGAATGATTCCTCATGACCTATGGCATGGTGCAGTTACCTCTGCAAACTGCTGCTTAAACATGCTGCAGTAACATAGCATGCAGCAGGATCAGATTAAAGACACTCATATTAAAAATGTCATATCCTTTTATTTCTTTACACTAATGAATGTATGTATATTTAAGTCCATATGTGTGCTGTTTATTTTATTTAACATTTGTTTACTGGGACAGAGCCCATTTTCATCAGAGGGCCAGGGAGAACTGCTCCAGACACATGTCTTTGGAAAGTGGAATGAAATCCATGCAAATGCAGGAAGGACATGTAGACTCTGCACAGAAGTCACCCCAGCTGAGAATCAAACCAGAGAATCTCTTGCTGTGAGATGACATTGCTAATCACTGCACCACTGTGCAACATTAAACAATTCAGTGCTGCTTGTTTTTATACAGTACTTCACTGGAGGCATGCCCTCTCACATTTGCTAAAATGATCACATTTAAATATTTAATGACATCCTGAATACATATGTTAAATGTTTACACTGACCTAGATTCAAACCCTGTGTCATCTGTTCTTAAAAAATGAAACATATTGATGTCTTACACCTGCTGCCATAGAATCAGCTAGGTAGCAGGTGTTTTTCTTCCACTCGGTACTGTCTAAATTGCTAACTGACTTGCCCTTCCACTTGACATGGTCTGATTGACTTGCAAAGGTGAGAAAAGCAATAAAACTATGAAAATCTTACAAATGGAGCAGATAACCACTTTTTGCATCACTTAAATACACACAAATGGGCAAAGTAGTAGCAATAATTTTTGAAGACGAGAAAAATTATGACACATTTCTGATATGAACCACATAGGAACACCTTAGTATCTGTTACATGCATGTATGATACCCAGTAGGGGTAAGTACTTGTGAAGTTGCAATAGGAGTCCTTAAATATGGATCTTGCATGCACAAACACTTTTCCATCGAGTGCACAGACCTGCTACTCAGAGGAGCACTACTGAAAGTGTACATGAGTATGTATGACTTATGTTTACTGTCCATTTACTCTTCAGCCTATGAAAGTAAATGTAAAAACACAAAGAAATGGAAGAATATTTTTAAAGAATGAGCACATATTTACACTGTGGCTATGTCTTACCTGCACCCATCACTTGAAATATGGTCTCTCAGCATTTGTTCCCAAATATAGCAATTGCACTACAGAAAATAATTAAAATTGCTTTCTTATGTACATCTTTATACTGACAATACACATACATATTTCCCAATGCCTGTAGTAATGTGAACAGCTCTTTGCATAAAGTTTGAAAAGCTGTCATTTTTATGTCTACTTGCACATTGGAAACACAGCAGATATTTAATATCTTGTTTTTTAATATCTTCTTGCTTCTACATGCCTACACTTCCATTTCATGCAAGCCTCCCCAACACCTTCTGCCAACATCTTTTCTCATACATCCATCTCACCAGACACTGCTGATGTCTGACACTCTCCAAGTCAGACTTGTACTGCAGTGCTTGTGTTACATATGAAGGTCTCTAGTCAGTGTAGTTAGACAGGTAGATGTGCTGTTCTCACTGCAGTCCACTGGTGTGTGTGTGTGTGTGTGTGTGTGTGTGTGTGTGTGTGTGTGTGTGTGTGTGTGTGTGTGTGTCTAACCAGTAGAGAATGATTGAGTATCCTGCAATCACTACTACAACCAATATTTTTACAGTTGGACATGCCTACACATCCATTTCATGCAAGCTTTCCAACATTTTCTCTCAATCTTGTGATGATGTCATCCACTATATATTGTCTTGCAGCCTTTTAAAAGTCATATTTGTGCTGTGGTGCTTGTGTTAAATATGGCAATTTCTAATTGGTTTATTTAGATAGGTAGGTGTTCTGCTCACACTGCAGTCAGATGGAGTACATCTGTGTTTGTGCACTTGCTTGACATTACAGAGAACATTTTTCACATCCATGCCAGAGACTGCTCTTACCATCTTCTTCTCACTAGAATCTGCTGATATTATCATGTTCTGTGAATGTCACAGGCTAGGTTAAGATCCCTAAATTGAGTGACTCTTGTGCCATTATAGTTGCAGATGTTTAGTATTTCTATCAGGGCAGGGTCAGAGATTGGGCTGTAGGCCAGGTACAAGTCATCTCATCCAATACAGTACAGAGTACAATGACAGGGCTTTCTGTCTATCCACTTAAATCATGGCATGGTTTGTAGGCCCTGTATTTTTTTTTTGTTGAGAAACCACTCTGCTTTCTCCAGCTGCTGCAGGTGTCTGGTGAGGTACATGCCAAAAACAGCACAGTACTTGATTAGTATTCTGATGGGGGTTTAGTACAGTGATGTTATAGCATCCTCAGATCTGGATATGATGGCCTGACTTATGAGGTGCACAACACAGAAGGCTTTCCTTAAAACTGTATAACCTTTGTGGTCAAAGTTCAGATTGCTATCTGCCTGTGCTCTCAGGTCTTGCACTACTGGGTTTGAGCTAAGTGGGCAGTGTTGTCAATGTTATAATTAACAGGGAAATCCACTTTGCAAAAGGCAAAAATAATGGCATTTTTTTGCATTTATTTTCAGACTGTGTGACTTTGGCACCAATCATTTTACTGTATTAGTCCCTCTTGTAATATGTTTACATCATTGGTGGACTCAATGATTGCACCCAATTTGCAATCATCAACCAACTTGGTTATTCATAGATCATATACTTTAGTTTGGACTTCCGAGAAATAGATTCCAAACAGTAAAGAACCCGACAAAGATCCTTGTGGTATGCCATTGGTAGTGGCTCTACTAGTAGAGGTTGAGTCACAAATTTTGACAATACATGTTCTGTTGGTGAACCAATTGGCTAACCATCTAGTGATGTAAAGGTTTATCTCCAGCTGGCATAGTTTGTCAATGATACCTGAGTGGGGCAATGGGTCAAAAGCCTTGGCTAGATCAAGATAGGCGGCATACACTCTCTTACCTTCACCCAGGGCTTTAGTGACCTTCTCAAAGAAGTCTACTAGGTTTAATAAACATGATCTAGCATAACTAAGCCAATTTGGGTTGGTCTAGAGTCTGAAGGTCACCTATGTTCTTGTTGATAAGGTCCATGTTAATTATTTCCATGGCCTTGCAGATGAGACTGGTTAGACATATAGGTCTATAGTTCCCAGGGTGGTTCATGGCCCCACTATGTTCAAGGTTATTACTGCTGCTGTTTTCCTCTCAACTGGATCAAAGCCAGTTTTCAGACTATGATAAATGGGAATGCTAATTTGGTAAAATAGGCCCTGTTTTAGATTGCTTAGTAAGCAACCAGAGATTATATCTGGTACCACTGAGGTTTTTAGTCTTGGAGAGTGCAGATATGACCTGATGTCCAGAAATTCTAGGCAGGGGACTGGTGTCATGTATGCTTTGGGGTATTGCCTGAGGGAACAGTGGGGTTGAAGTTTATACCAAATTTGTCAGCTAGCAGTTGGCCATTTCCTCCATTGTAACTTCATGTTTAGCCTCTTAGCATTAAGCAGCAGAACTTTGAGTTTGCCTCCAGTGGATGTTATGTTGGAACTTTTGTTGCTTTCACATTGCCTAACAAAGGCACTATAGGGGAAGCAAGCACCTTTGCCAGTATCTGACAGCCTTAGAGGATACAGGTTCTGGCCATCTCTGGCAAAGTAACATGGCTTGCTGACCAAGTAAACCCAGGCTGAGAGACACTGGTTTCCCCTGGAATTGAAACCAGAAGCTAAGCCAATTGTTGAAGTCTATCAATTTTGTGTATATTGTGGCATCATCCTAGGTGAAGGCAGAATGCTGCTTAGAGCTAGTGTCATACCTGCCTGGGACACATAATCTTCTGGTTCAGTCATGTGTCTCTTTATATAATCGAGAGAGGTATGTTATGAAAACAAATGCATAACCCATTGATAATATCATACCCCTATGAGCAGACCAAGTTGTATGTGACACATGTACTGACATGTGGAATGTCCACCAGCTTGTGCACATTGTGGTGAATACTCCCTTGTATGTAACACAACTCCTGCGTATATGCAAGGTATCCATATCAAAGACCATAATACTTCCATAGTTCAGAGGCTTCATCACACCAGTAACCGAGTACAATGTACCCTTCATCATGTACTCCCCAACACATCTTCCAGAGATTTGTAGCTCAAGCATACCACCTTTGCCACAGTGATCTCCCACACATCTTATTGGCCATACCTAGGTATTCTTCTTGTTGCATAAACATTACTATCTGATTGTGTGGAACCCCCATCAAGATGTTATACCGGATGCATGTGTGATACCTGTTCCAGTGATGCACACAGTACACACATAGCTGTTTGGCAACATTGTTGGCATTGGTTACATTCATGACAGTGTGTATTGTGCTATATATATGTCATGCACCCCTGTCAACTAGCCTGCATTAATTAGAATGTCACATACAGGTATAGCAGTGTCCCTCCTAACACCTCCAGTAGTTGCTACAGTATCAAGGTGGTGTGGTTGATTACCCTCATATATTGTTGACATCTCATAATAGTTGTACAAGTGTACACATGCAGAACCATCTATGATCACTCATAGTAGCATATGGTATATCAGAGACATGGGAGTACTGGTGGTATTATTCTAATATTGTCCAGCTTGCTTCTGTTTACTGTTGTCCATGAGCCTGTAACTATGTGAGCCACTTGGTGGAGACCTTTGCTGACAATACAGTTATATTCAGGTAACTAATTTTGCACAGATTCACAATATCCCTAAGCCCTATTGTATACAACATCCATGATACACGTCCATTGTTCATGTCAAGATGGTTATATCACAAAGACATCTTCTCCATTGTTATGTCACATTGTGTGACAGCTACATAATATACATTTTCACTGTACAGTCCGTACTGTGTCATGTTGATATGTGATTAGTGTTCCTGCTACAACTGTCTTTGTTTACTTGCCCTCATCTGCTGTACATCAACATGTTTCACCTGTCCTCTTTCCCTGTATTCATTCCTACAATTCATCTGTGTCCCTATTCAATGCACACATTTCCCCTGACTGCTTATTTGAAATTGCAGTCCATGTATCATTACAGATCATTTACACAATGTTTGTTCAATATGCCTGAAAGGGATTCCACAATACTCTGCACTGTATACACTGTCCTGTAATGTGCTTGGACCATATACATTTTTTGTATTATTAACCCTGGTAATCATTATGGCATTCTGTGCAATCGTGCAGATCTAGTTTGCCAATAGGGAAACAGGTCTACATGTCTGCTGTTGTCCGTGTTGCTTTACATGGTTTCCTGGCATGCTGCTGCTAGTCATGAAACTATGCTTGTTTACGTTTAAACACAGTGTGCAGCATGAATATGTAATTAGTGCTGCTGCTCACAGCACAAACACATAACTCTACATGTAGTTTATTGAATCCCCAGGAGAATCTTTTCTCAAGATTGCAAATTTGTTATCTGCAGGCATTTGGGTATCATTCTTCAACATTACATTGTACATTTTCTGTGAGTAACAGGTTAATATTGCACCATCAGTACTTCAAATAGTTGGCATTTATTTAACAGGCTATTAGTATTACAGCACAAATGTATATTCGGCATTTATGACTCTTTTGAATGATACATATGAAGGTAAGCAGCACACGATATGAAGAGTCTTGTTCAAAATTTATAAAGCTTTACTTATAACTACTCTAAATTGCTGTACATGCAAATATATTTATAACTGGCGGTGCACAATATGTCCATTCCATATCATTAAAAACTAAAAGAAACCCCCAACCAATGCGATTTTCTACTGTGTGATTCCTTAAAATCTCTTGTATTAGCAATATCATGGGATATATGCAAATGACCCCATACAAGCATCAGGTGTTTCAGCTATATGGCAGTCCTGAATGCCCATGACTTTTGTTTTCCTTTTTAACTCTATTATTGAAAAATTCAGGCCAATAAATCCAAACCCCATCAGCTGCAAACATACATGTTTCCGCTTTCCTATAGCATCATCAGCACAGCAAAAGTGAATTGTTTAGCTAGCATTTAGAAACACAGAGTTGTTATACCCAGCTGATGTGCATAACCATTAGGGTGACAGCAAAATATCCCAACTAGCAAACTAAAATAATGAGTAATAAGGTCACACAGAAAAAAAATAATCATTAAAAACTAAAAGAAAAAACCCAGCCAAGCTAGATTTCCCACTGTGTGATTCCTTAAAATCTGTTGTATTAGAGGTAAAATGGGATATATGCAAATGACCCCTTAAGAACATCAGTTGTATCAGCTATATGTCAGTTCTATTTCCATTACATATAGAAATGAATGAATTTAGATTAACAATAGTTTCTTCCTGTCCGGGCTGGCAACCCGACACTGTAAAACTCCACTGCCAATCATGAGTGGACAGATAATCCACTGTGGCAACCCCTAACTGGGAAAAGCCAAAAGAAGAAGAAGAAGAATAGTTTCTTCCTGTAAAAAAGATAGTTTTATTTATTTCTGTGACTGATGCACACAAAATTATCATTTAAATATGTGTGCTGTAGATATGTTTATATTGTTTTTTGCACTGCAGATAAACACTAATGCTTATTAAATGACATTTATAATATCCATGGACAATGTCCAAAATTCCCTTCTGGCTGTACTATGTAGAGTTTTCTAGAACTAATATATGCAACATAACTTGCAGTGTGTGTAAGGAAGTATGCCCTCAAGTGCTGTTTTGCTGCATTCAGTTGTGCAAAGCCAGATTAAGTCCAAGCAGAGGGGGGGTGGGGGGGTGGGGTGTGGGGGTGGAACATTATAGTCACATGACCAGTCATTATGTGACCACTGGAAAAAGTGTGTCATTTGACCTCATGGAATCAGTTACAAGACAATCAGATAAGAATATCATCTGACCCCATAAAAATTACTTAATTGAACTCACATGCCACCTGTTTAGGGAGCTGGTGAGCATAACCCAGGCAAACAATGGGCATATGCTGTTAAAACAGAAAAGCTGCAATACCATATTATGAATTAAGATAGTTCTGGTAAAGGAAAAGTATATTTTATTTATTACCACCAACAGTACAGCATTTCCTAGTTTCAGTGAGCTTATCAGCTGAATAAATTGCACGTAAAAATAGAAATGTATGAAAAGTAAACAAAATATTTATGAATACATAGCATAATAGATAATTATAAAGTGTCTCTCAAGTTTTTGCATATTTCAGTCTGATCCTGATAAAATCTGAAATGCAAAAATGATTCATTCTGTATGTCAGAGGCAAAGTTTCAGATGATTATTTTGACTATGTGGCATTAGTTACTGATGCTTAATGTGAGAAATGCACATGTTACTAAACTGTAGATGTGTTGTGATGAATTGCATACAGTACATGGTGAAAATCCTTCTCAGTAAATCATAAAATTATTTTACTAGCAAACTCAGCCTTTCTATTCTTACAATAGTTCAAATGTGTAATGCCTCTTACACCAGCTTTTTCTCTACAGCAGTCCTGTATGCTGGGGACAATCATAGAGACAGTCTTAGCCTATCCTATACTTACTGAAGGGTCTTTGGTTTCAAACTGACCATTCCCCCATGTAGGGCATATAATTTTTTTCCATATCAAACTGCAAATGAACTTTGTGCTAGGTATCCAAAATGTTAATTTTCTTTGTCACTGATTCTGAGAGAAAAGGTGCATACATGTGAATGCTAAATGGAGCATGAATGAAGTTTGTTGCATAACTGTTTAGCCTTGAAAAGTGTGACAATTACAACTAGGAATGAAGATGTAGTAATTCCCATCTGTACTCTGTCCAAGAATTCCCTAAGTCCAGGGTATACTGATCTCAGAGTTAATATACATAAAAGACAGGGTTGTGGGGGCATAGCCCCCAGCATTGATTATGCATGGTAATGAAAATCCTCTACAAATACACTTCAGTCTTGTTACATTAATTTTCATTTTTTGTTGTTTACAGGAGGAAACTGATTTTAGTGTTCATACTTTCTAGTGTCAAAAATCTGTGCATCTTCCTTTAGTGGTGCAACAAAACCTTGATATCGGGGTCTGCCATATTAGTCAACCTAGACCTTCATTTCTTATTGATTTCTACATAACTGTGACAAACACCACTAATAAAGACCATATTCTAATCTGGTTACAACTTCATTGTTTGTGTTAATGTATCACTATTGGAGTTATTTTAGTGGTTGACCTCCCAAGTTGTGGTAGTGTTCGAAATCAAGCAGTAACAATGCAGAAATGCACATTGTATCTTCCCTTCTGTAGTACAGCCTCATTGCTTTGTATACTCATTCCCGAAGGAGTTATTTTGCTCGTTTATGTCTCAAGACTTCATGAACACAGTGTCCTATAATGGAGATGCTTGTGTGAAAATGCATAATGTCCATTCTCTCTCTTTTTTTTTCTCTCTCTCTCTCTCCCTCTTTTTGTACATCATAGTTGCTTTGTGATCATTTACCACCATTGCTGTAAGACTAGAACCTTTCCTGAGCTGACTGTGATGATGTCTTCTAAAAGATTTGGGTATTCCTTTTAACCCTGGTATCCAGCACCATGACTAGCAACATACTTTTTAGAAATTAAAATGGGACGCATGGGGTATGAATCCCCCACAAATGCACAGCAAGCTAATGAAATTAAAATTAATTGCAAGAGCTAAGAACTTCTTAAACAAAAATGCGGTTTTAAGCAGCAAGGTGCCCATAGATGTCTGGAAATCTTGGCAACCACTGACTAGTTTATGATCATACATGCCAAATAAGACCCATATCATGTTTCAGACAGTCCCTTACAGTTCCCACTAGCAAAAGCCATGAATGTACATTAAAAAACAAAGCTTCATAGGTATATGGGCTACTGACCACCAGGGCCTTTATAAGCCTAGCCACACAACAGAACCCAACCCAATTGCACCCCTTGTAACATGTGGGTTATAATTGGGGGAATATGTTAGTAGGGGTATGTTAGGATATTGCTAAAAAGTTTTGTGGATGGGTTATGTTAGTTAAGCAATGTTTACTGTTGGTCTACATTATAACATTGAAGTCTTACAACTTTGAATGTTATAATATTAAACCCAGTAGAGCAAAACACCTGAAAACAACACAGTCAGAATAGAGATTTTTTTCCCAGAGAAAAATATGCTGTTCCGACAAACACACACACAACACAAACACACCAAAATAAATAATCCACACACACACACTTCACAAAACCCTACACTAAACCATACATACACCACTAGCTATCCACTTACCTTAACCCAACCCAAACCCTAAGGTCCGTCACTATCGTACACTCATCTTACTCGCTCCCTAACCCTAACTCACCTACCCCACCCCAACCCTCACGTCCACACTTACCTGACCCGCACCCTAACCCTAACTCACCTGACCCACTCCCAATCGCACACTCACCTTCATTCGCATACTTACCTTAACCCGGTCTGTAACCTTCACTCCACAGTCGAGGAAATAACAAAACTGCAGAAACGGCTCACCAAATACTTTCCCTAGGAAAGCATTCAGTGTTCTGCAGCTTCGCTGTTTCCAGCGTTCACTCTACTGGGTTAGATATTATAACATTCAAAGTTGTAAGACTTCAATGTTATAATATAGACCCTGTTTACTGTCATCATCTGTCAATAAGAGACACAGGGGCCAGCCTGATGATGCATTTGTGTTTTCTCATCCAAGTCTGAATAGGATTAGGGATGCACTTTGCTTCACATAGATAGGGAGCCTATTCTGAATCATGGAGATCCTTTGAGTGACATAGCTGTCTTGCTAGTATGTTCTATTTATGTGGCAAGCAAAGTTCACTTCCCTAGATCTAGTAGTGTTGCTCACATTGTGGATGTGCAAAAGCTCCAAAATGGCTGAATCTAAGGATGTTTTACATGCCAAAAACAGATCACCAAACAACAACCTGCATGAGATTGAGTATAGGACAGATCTCTAAGGTGATGTGTAGAGGACAGAATGTTAATACTCTGGAATGCCTTTGTGAGGAACTTCCATGGGTGTTCCAACTGTTGCATATGCCTTGTCAGGTACATGGCAAATGGGGCATTGTACTCAGTAATGGGTCTGATAAGGGATGAGAGGAGTGGCACTATAACATCCTTGGATCTAGATGCCATACCCTTACTTATAAGTTGGGTGACATAGAATTATTTTTTTACTACCTTAGCTACATGTTGGTCAAAGGCCAGATTAAAATCTTCATATGTTCATAGATATCTAACTACCAGGTCAACTCTTAGGGGTGTCTTATCAATGGAGTAATTTTTCTAGGTTGACATTTTCCAAAAATGCACTGCAATGCACATCCTTGTATTGAGTTTTAATCCATGGCTTTGGCACCAGTCATTTGTCTGTGTTAGGCTCTCTTGCAGGATGTTATTGCCATGTGGGGAAATTTATGATAGCTTCCAATTTGCAGTTATCGGTGAACTTGGTGAGTCAGAGGCCCTTGAAATTAGCTTTGACCTCTGAGAAGTAGATGGTAATCAGGAGTGGACCCAGCACAGAGCCCCGTGGTACTCCACTGGTGACCTGCTTCTTGTTGGAGGTGGTCTCATGACTAGTGACTTCTTGAGTCCTATCTGTGACCCAGCTGGCAATTCAGTGAGTTGTGTAGGGATTTATGCCTTGCTTGGTGAGTTTGTCTGCAATACCTGAGTGTAGTATTGTGTCAAACCACTTACCAGGTCTAAGCCGGATGTATGCACCATTTCTCTTCATTCATTGTCTTGGGTATCTTTTCAAACACATCTGCCAGGCTAAGTAGGCATGACCTTCCTTTGACAAAACTAAACTCCAGTGTCTGTAAGTTGCCAGTGTTTTTGATGATTACTTACATGATAATTCATTCTATATCTTTGCACATTAGACTAGTCAGACTTATGGGTCTGTAGTTTCTGGGGTCAGTTAATGGCCCATCCTTTTGAAGGTGGATAAATGTTACTGTCCACCATTCACTTACTATGTAGGCTGTTTTCAGGCTGGCATTGAAAAGTGACTTAAGTGGTGCTGATAGGTCATGTTTTGGGCTATTTAGGAGGCAACCTGGAATATTGTCAGGCCAATTGGGGCTGTGTTTTTAGCCTTAGTAAGCACCACTATGAGATGTTCTCTGCTGATAGTTGGGATTATGCTGTAGGGATTTCACAAGGGGTGGTGAGGGGAGTGCGGGTAAAGTTTGAGCTAAATTTGTTGGCCAGCAGATTCACTGTGTTACTTTACTCAGGGAAGGTGGTACTATTTACTACCAGATCTGCACACTGTTGCATGTTAACTTTGAAATTTCAGTCATAGCTGTAGAAGGATTTGTGGTTGTCTTTACTTTGAGAAGCTATCTTTACCTTGTAAATGGTTTTGTTAGATTTAATTAGTCCTCTTAGTTTCCTGTTTAGTTTTATTAGTGAGTTCTTGTCATTATGAGAGTTGCTCTTTCTGACTTTAGACATTACTTTTTTCCTTTTGTTATACATCCTGTTAAAATTAGGATTCCACCAGTGTGGTTTGTTTTGTTTGGGCTTATTTTTGGTATGTGCAGTGGCCTCAATGCAGCCATTTACATGATTGTACAGTGTTCCTGTGAATAATTCTGCAAAGGCTGTTGTGAACTCGGGGTCGGGCGAGGCACTGAATTTTGTCAAAGTGTTGCTTAACAGGATGTAGTTTTCTACAGAATAGATTTTAAATGTAACATGTTATGCTGGTTTTCCAAGTTGATTTTTATTTCAAATGAGACAGCTTTGTGATCCAATCTCAACAGTTAGGATGTGAAATGGGGTGGGGGAGGTGCACCCCTTACTCATATTGGTAAGAACAAGGTCCAGTATGTTAGAACCTTTGGTTGAAGTACTAACTGATTAAGGGTACTTGAGTAAATAAAGCCCAGGAAATGTTGCGTTTACAAGTTGTAGGTATTGTTTTTGTTTCCATGTCTGTAGAGGGGTAGTTAAAGTTTCCCATTAACAAAGTGTTTGATTGCATGGAGTCTCTGGTAGGTCTAGATAAGATTTGTGGGATTCTAGAGACATTGATGGTGACATATACCTTGCTAAGATATGGTAAGGAACTCTAAGGTAATTTGAAGATGGCTGAACTCCAATACAACATTCTGTTTAAACAGCCTTGAGGATACTTGTTGCTAATGTAGATCAAGACACTTCCACCAAGACTCCTTGTCTGTGTGGCTTACAGTTAAAATGTGTAGAAGGCAATGTAGCCTTGCACTGGCAAAGTACTTTCTGTGGCTTTAAACCATGTCTTGGTAATGGCACAGATGTTTATGTTTTTCCAGAGTCAGGGGGTCTTGTACAGTATGGAGTTTCTTATTATTGCTCCTACCATTGAACAGTAATACCTTTACGTTCCTTTGGGTTTTATTTGCTATGTTGGGAGGTTTGTCACTTTGGCATTGCCTAAAAAAAGTCTCTAAGGGGGATAACATTTTAGCTAAAATCCAGAAGCCCATGGGGCACAGGTGCAGGCCATCTTTGGCAAAGCAACATGGTTTGCTGAGGATGTCTTTCCAGGCTGGAAGATATTGAATCTCACAGAATTGACAGCAGAGACTAAGCCAGTTGTTAAATTAAATATTTTTTTGTTCATTCTGTGGCACCACCCTTGGTGAAGATAGAATGCTGTTCAATGCAGGGCACATACTGATATGAGACCTATATTCAGAGAGGTCTGTAATGTCTCTGTTTTCATATAATCCAGAGAGGTATGTCTCAGATCATTTACGCCAACAAAGACTGTGATAAAATCATATTAGTGCCTGTTGTGAAATGACGTGTGTGTGTGCGTGTGTGTGTGTGTGTGTGTGTGTGTGTGTGTGTGTGTGTGTGTGTGTGTGTGTGCGTGTGTGTGTGTGTGTGTGTGTCTGTGTGTGTAACCTGGTGGATCCTGGCTCCAGATAGCAAGATCCAGGGTATATTGCTTCCTGCCTTATGGGCTTTATTTTCAAGGGTGCACTGAGTGTTGGGTTATGTGCTGTGTTTGGTGATGTTTCGGTGCATGCTTTAGTGATTGCTGGGGATAGGCTTAGGAGGTCTTTGAGGTTAGGGCAGATGACCTATGTGTGTGGACACTGTGTAGTGGATATAGTGTGTCTGATCTTGTCAACCTTGTCTGTATGCCAGATTTTCACCTCCAAGGAAATTGTGTGTATACATTTCTATTATATTGCTTTGGTTTCTTTAAGGATTAAAATGTCAGTTAACATGAGACAATTACTGCATTGACTCTGGATGACCATATATCTACCAAACTAGCTATGAAGACATTTAGAAATTGCATATCCTTGCTGTCTGGCCTTGTACTAGGGTCAAGAGCATCCTTAGGTCAACTGGTGCCCTAGGCAAAAGGGCTCCATGGCGCCCCCATCACACTGACCCATTCTGGTCTACCTACACCAAATAAATACAGGAAAAGCACCCCTACTAGAATGGCACCCTAGGTGACCGCCTAGTTGGCCTATGCCTAAGGCCGGCTATGACTAGGGTGGGCTATTAAGATTTGTTGACTGGATTTTACAAATATCTCCTAGTATGGTCCCTAGGGTTAGGGGCCAGAACTGAATATTACTAGGATATGGTATTTGTGTTAGCTGATGTACAAACTGGCTACTGTAAGCTTAACTTTGTGCAATGAATTACTAAAGTGCAGGTTACAGTCCTATTACTAGTTTTTCACACCATCACCCACTGCTGCCAGATTAACTATCCCAGTCGTCTTAATGTAAAAGTACAAAAAAGGCTGAGAGTGTATGCTACCACAAAACAACTTCAACAAACTAGCTAGACAGGGCAGTTTCAAGTCAATCAGACCAATAGCAAGATAGTTTGAACAAATTCAGTAATTTCAGCCTTAAATATAGTTAAACGCACAAATAAAGCAAGAAATCAGTAGGCAATCACTAAAACTGCATTTGGAAGGCCGGTTTTGAAATGCAAGTACATAGTTTGTTGCTGGATGGAATGTGATGCATGGAAATAACGTCAGAGACTGGTGAGGAAATTAAGCATTGTTGAGCTCTGTGGAATCAGCCAAGAGTCTTACAAATACATCAGACTTATGCAGCACTTAAAACAGAGGAAACTGTATAGAATCCATTTAGCAGGGATGAAATTGCAGGAATACAACAATTAAGTACCAACAAAAATAAAAAGTAAATTATACAGTAAAACAGCCAGTAAAGCTTCCCGGGAGTGCAGTTCTCAGCACTCTGCAAACAGTAAAGTATCAGTTTACTTAAAAATTACTTAAAGTGTAAAATACTGCAGATAAAGCAGTTAAATTAAATGCAAAACATTGAGAAAGATCTTTTATCTGCCAAGGATGGCACAGGACTTATTCAAGACCCTCTCAGAGTGCAACAAGAATATTAAGCAGATGGGTGTTTTGCAAAATGACAATCTGTAGTAAAGTAGGTTAGATAAACAGCAATACTTGTTTGCTGAGTGGGTTCTCAGTATGGTGGATCTATGCAAAACAATTGGTTTGAAAAGTACTTAATCAGCTTCCACAACTGACAATAGCAGTCGGGGGAGGGGGGACTTTGGTGTACACTGGCTTTTAACACAACAGTAAAGAGGTGAGAGGGCTGGAGAAGAATTCAAATTCAAGTTTATATAATAAGCCAGACAAATCAGATACTACAGCTTGCTGTCCACAGTATATCAGGTCAGCATGTGAGCTAAAATGCCAGAGTAAATGTTTTGGCCCAGTGATATACAAACTTAATGAAACGAAGACCAGGATAACAATCCAATCAGTAAAGCAGATCTGTACAAACCAGGAAAAAAATCAGAGAGCTATTATAACACAACCAAGCTCCCATCAAGGTTGATTGTAAATGCTATAGCCTCTTCTTTTAACAATAGTGTCTCATATAAAGACAAAATAAGTATACTTACAGAAAATTCAAGCTGATGCAAAAAGTCAGACAAATCAGACACTACAGGTTGCTGTCCACAGTATATCAGGTAAGCCAAAGTGGCCAGAAACATGTTTTGACCTTGTGATATACAGACTTTATTAAACAAAGGCAAGGATAGCAATCCAATAACTAAAACAGATCTGTACAAACTAGAAAAAACAGATCCAGGAGCTTTTATAACACAACCAAACTCCCACCAAGGATGATTATAAATGCTGTAGCCAATACTTTTAGCAATACTGTCCCAACTAAACAACAAGAAACAGTTTACTTACATAAACTTCAAACTGATGTAGGAAACCAAACAAAACAGATAATACAGCTTGTTTTCAAACATGAACAGAAGTAAAGAAATGTAGACAGTTCCTTACTGCTCCTGCTAGCAGTAGCCATGAATATAGACAAACTACATAGAAATAAAGAAATAACTAAGTAAACAGATTACTGCAAACAATAAATGTCCTGTGCTTTCAAAGAAGACTTAAAAGGCCTCTGATCTCCTTCAACACATTTACTCTTTGTTCCATTCAAGTTCACACTGAAAACTAATGTGTCCAAATATATTGACAATTCTTAAATCTTTGTATTCTTGAACTCAAGCTTTCCTGCCATTGAATATTTTGTTCTGTAGTAATAATCCTTGGCTGGGTGTGGGTATCACTGGATTTGCCTTCAGTGGATGTGCTTTTATTATAAGTGTTAAGCCCATATGATTAAACAAAGCTACCCATGAAACCAAACACATAAATGTGGATTATTGCTGTTGTATGATGACATCACTTTAGACAGAAATAGCTTACCTTCCATATATAATGTCATTGTATGATGCCACTTAAGTCTTCTTCCACTGGATGATACAAATGTACTCGCTCGTGTATGGCATGCATTTCCACACCCTTGCATGGTACATTAGTGAAGTACGTGAGAAACAATGGAGAAAACAGCAATTTTTTTTCTGTAGCGGTTTACCTCACAGGTTCTTTGTTTTAGAATTCTGGGCAAATCCATAAATAGGGACAATTTTGAAATATTACACTAATTCACTTAGAAATGTAACTGAGTAACATGTTTTCCATCAACATTACATTTTCTGAACAATAGGAAGTATCAAACGTTAATTACTGGTTTTATTGACTGACTATAATCCTCAGTGATTTACCATAAAATCAAAACTTTTATTAGGGATAGAGCAAATATATGAGGAAAATTCAGATATTCTGCGCCCTTCTAGACAGTTGAGAGGTATGGTTAGTGCCAGTATATTCTTGGCTCAGACATTCAGCAATACTTCACCATCCAGGCTTTTTTCTGTTTGGGATATTCTCGATTTACAATCAGCACAGTGGCTGTGCAGTTCAGTAAGCATGAATGTTTTTGAATAATAGTAACCCTTTGTTGTACAGTTAACAATTAACAATATCTCACTTGTTTAAACTTCACCTGCACATAATTTCTATTTTTGTTTCCAGAATTCTAATGGTGTTTTGGGTTTCTTCTCCTATTTGCACTTGTACATTCCCTACAGTAATACAAAAGCAAGGCTTTTAGTATTTCTACTCCACTGTTCTCTGTTTTAGTAAAGACTTCTTTCATAGGATTGTTTTCAGAAACACATTATACATATAGTTTATCTCTTTTTCATTAAAAAACACATATCTCAAACCATGACATAAACATGCCCATTTCATAGCACTTGACAAATGTACTCACATAACAAGGAAAATATCCAAGATAATGGAGATGTATTTAACAAACGCTGAATAACAGTATTTGTATTTATGTGCATTTTCTATATAATTTCGTGCTCATAACCATAGTTACTAGTGTTGATTATTGATTTTAAACCTCATTATTTTTCACAAAATCAAAAATTTTAATAAATTAGCACAATTAGACAGGAACATATGACATTTGGAAAGGCCACACTGACTAACATCCACTTCCATTCCAAACAGCCTAACGTCTTTTAAATACACAAACTTACTAAAACATATGAGTGACATGTTCAGCAAGGCCACACCAGCCTATAGCGTGATGTCTGTATACAAATATAATTTTTTTTTTATCAAAATCTGATTCATCTGGATATTAGAGCATAGCACGTTTCATTTCTTGTCTATATTTAGCCAACATAGAACATCATAATATTCACAGCAAGTCATAGACACTCTACAGATCAAAGAAAGCGTTCAGAAATGAAACAGTGGAAACTTTGAAACTATATACAATGGTGTTGAGATAAGAAATAAGGAAGAGACAGTGACGAGTTACTCAATAAAAACCTGTTCCATTTCGCAACATCCCTAATATTTCTCTAATTTATCTGCTTACTTTTCAGGCAACAGTCTGAACAAATGATCTGTCATTACATACAATGTCATAATAATTTATCAAACAAAACTATTAAATAAATCTGGAATATTTCTTAATGATTTTTGTAGACATTTGTTAGCTGGATAAGTGTGCCTGGTCCATAAATTGTTTTCAGCTGTAAGCTGCATCACAAGACACAACGCAATAAGGGAAAATACAAAATGTATTATAGTATGATGTCAATATAGTGAAGCTAGGCAACAGCAAAGTTTTAGATGGGGGGAAGAAAGCAGAAAACCTACACAGACATAGGAAGAGTACACAAACTCTAAAAAGACAGCAAATGCAAGACAGAAGTGAACCGCTAAATCCAGGAACTGTGAGACAGACATCTTTTCTACCTAATCCAAATTGTGCTAAAATAAATAAAATATCTCATCTCTGTAAACAGAGATTTTTTCCTGCTGAAAAATGTTAGAAATACATTTGTTACTGTGCTACTTCAGTGCATCTCTGATTCTTACTGTTTAGTAGACTGTAACATATAAATAAATTATGTAGCTTGTTCTGCCTATCACTGTTTCAAACTGAATAATAGCCAAGCATCATTTGACTGTCAGTGTGCAGAGATCGATATGCATACCTCTTGCCTGCTGTAACAAATGGGGTTTGTAGTGCAGATTCAGCTGACCTGACAGCTCGAGGAGACAGAGCAATTATGATATCTAGTTTTAGGTGGCTTTGCAAGAATTTATTGCCAGCCCATGGGCATACACCATCAGTAGTTGGTGCAGCAATTTGAATCAGATAAGTTGGCTGGTCATCCATGACTGGAATTTAGTTATGGCACACACACTAACCACTAGTGGGCATTTATCACATCCTCCTTTCTATTTTTGAAAGACAATTGTATCTATATCAATATCTATGTCTCTCTCTCTCTCTCTATATATATATATATATATATATATATATATATCCATGATTCTCTTATACACACACACACACACACACACACACACAGATATATATATATATATATATATATATATATATATATATATATATATACATAGAGAGAGAGAGATCTATAAAGTACTTGTTCACATTTGCTGGTATGGCTATTTGCTTTTTTAGTTTTTGCTACTTACTTTATCTGTGCTCGGTTCTGCTGAGAGTTTTGATTTTTGGTACAGTGTTTTTGTCAAGTGATTTTTGCTCTGCCCATGTAGTTTTTTTAAGACTTTCAGGTCTACATGGCAATAATATTACAATGCGCGATGCTTTTAGTACAATGGTTGTCTTTCATTTTACCTATTTGCTGCACTCCTTCCACTGGGGTTCAGTTTATTTTATTTATTTCCTATATATGATGGCTTGGCTTGTTTAGCTGGCCAGTAGTCGATGGTTTTAGCCAACGGTGGACCACAGATCTAGGGAAAGCATACTCCCAACCTGTTAATGATTTCACAATGCGCCCAGAGTTGTCTCAGGAGATATTATGGTCTACCTTATCTATCTTCATGTCAGTGTCCAGATTAGTGGTGGTTTTCAACAGGGTCAGACATTTCATTTTGCATTTCACCCCCTTCAGGAATGCTTTTCTAGTGACTCTTAGACTTGATGAGGACAGCATTTTAACTTAACTTAGCTTTCCAAGACATGATTTTTTCACTGTTTGGCTTTTATTCATATCATACATTTGAAAGGTTCAGTTATAGGGTGGAAGTTATACTTTTTGCTATTTACAACAGTGGATGGTTTTGCCCATTATTTGAGAGGTTGATTCAGTGTTCTATACTGACTATGAGACAGATTCCAAAAGAGTTGTCCTCAGTATAATTGTGGTCTAATTCCAAAAGCCCTGCTCTCAGTGTAAGTTACTTCAGCATTACGCTTATCTATAAATAGGCTTACATTGGTAGACCGATTCCTAAAGACCTGCTGTCAGCCTGCTCTCAGTGTAAGTGGATACTTACAATAAGAGTAAGTCTTTTGGAAGCAAGCCCATTATATTGGACTACCCTTTTTTTTCTTGTTGAGGATTTCCCTTATTGCCATCTGTAGAGTCATTGAATATATTTTACTGTAGTCCATTGTTCTAGTTTGTCTATCTACTGTGAGGTGGCTCCTTTGTTTGATCTGGTGGACTTTTCTTTCCCTTTTGTTCACAAAATCTTTGTTCTGTTTACTGTCAGAAAGTTGGCAGGGGTATATTGTTTTCCTTCATGTCCTTTTGTATATCTCCTCACTGAATCTTCCAGCTGATTAGTAGTTTTCTCTTAAGGATATATCCTTCCCCGTTTTCCCATTTGTCTAAAGTTCAAGGTCCATCAACTTTATAAATAAAGAAAGTGATTATATTTATAAAAATAAAGGGGGCACTTTAACAAATAAAATAAAATGTGTATTAAGCACTCATTGGAAACATATTTTAACAACTGCTGCAATCATGCTTTATGTTTCAGTTGACTGAAAGTTTTATTCATGTCATTAATCTTTTCCTAACTACTGATTTCTTCATGTGTGACAGTTTTGCCTTTACAGTTTGTTGTTTTTCTTATGTGGTTCAATAGCAGTTCCCAATCCATAAATCAAATGCTCAGTCTAGCAGTTCAATTTCCAGTAGCAGAAACCTGTTTTTTTTGTATTAACTACTAATTAGACTCAATTACATGAGTTCAGACTGAATTATAGTCTACAGCACACCAATGTTCATTAACGTCTCAGTTAATAACAATGACATCTAACTGTATTCCTATTTGTTCACAACCATTGCAGTTTCTTTTCTGTCCTCCTTCTGGTTATTAGAATAACCTAGTTATTAAACTAACAGCCCTGTTTATCCATACTTGTATTTATTTTGTTTCCTTTCCATGATGTACTAATGACTTCTTAGTATCTCAGGTGGATGCCATCTCTTGAAGATATGAAAATTAAGTTGCACCAACTACAAGTACAGACTCATGTTCTTTATGATGAGCTGTCAGCTAAAAGACCCAAATGGTTTGAGAAAGATCCTCAAAGTCATCCAAAGAGTGGCATTCAGCAAACCTCTGCTCAACAATGTTGGACAGTGAGCCAGCATCCAAAAAAGCCAGATGCAAATCACAGAAAAGACCTGTTGAACTGAAGGAAGATGACTGGCACATAGCAGGTGCATAAGATATGTGTCTCAACTCAATCAGCTAAGTTTTGGTGAAGTACAAAATCAGGTAGCAGATGACTATTTGGAGGGCTTCATTGAAGGTCTCAATCAGGAAGGAAGTCAGTCATTGACAAGAAGTTTTGCCTGCCAATCCATTGGCTACCACAGAATCTAGCACAGGAGATTCATTGGGTGTTGGTCTTAGAATATTAATGTTTTTCCACTTACTTTTTTCTGGTAATCTGTCAAGTGAGTTTAACACGCATCTCTTAGGCACAACAAAGGTTGATGAGAGTGTGTTAAAAGCTTTTGTTCAGGGCTTGACCCAAAATAATTTGTTGATCATTTCTCACATCCCATGCCTGGTGAATGAAAAAAATTGACAAGCGGAATATAATGATATCTTTGACAGGATTTATGCCAGTATGGTCCAGTGCATCTTAGATTCAGATGGACCTGAATCCAGTGGCCTAGTATTAGTGTTATTAGCTCTGGAAAAGAGGCAACCAAATAGATTTAGGCTGAACACAAGGCACAATTCAGGTGGGTGTTTGTTTTGTACTTGGCTATGGTCATTGAAAAAGAACCTTTCCATATTTTTCCTTGTTAATGTATTTCTTAATACCATGGAAAGCCCACAGCTTGAGATGACATTTGGCCTTGCTTTGGTATGAACAGAAATTCAGTAAACTTAAGATGGTCTGCAAGTCAATGCAAAGGGAGGAGTTGCATGTAGATAGCATGGATGGGGTCATGACTGGCAGACCAAGGATGTCTACAGAGAGTAGTGAAGAGCAGGCAATATCCAAAACTAAGACATGCTGGGCTTTCAGATGTAGGAAAATATGTCTGGTCTTCTTGCTAATGCTCTCATGTTTGTTCACAATGCATCTGTGGATAGCCAATGGCTAGATATTGGTCCAGCAATAGCAACAAAGACTGTAGAGTTGGCAATGCCATGTATGCTAAGCAATGGCATCTTCCTGCACACTAATCAGACATGGGGAAGGCTACCTTATGAGGCTGCAAGGGTTCATAGTTACATTTATTTATTTATTTCATTTATTGTCATTTGTTAACTGGGTTGGTCCAACTGAGGTAAAGGCCATTTTCAGTGGAGACCCAATGAGAAAAGCTTTAATTACATATACAGGCTATTCAAAACAAAACAGAAGTAACTAATAGAAAGCTAAAAAATCACAATATTTCAATAGGACATCAAGTTAAAGGAGAACCACACCCACAGACTCAAAAAAAAAACATGTTTATTTTATTATGGTTTGGTGCTTCCTACATTTTAACACCACTCTGGGACTATTTACAGGTTTATAAATATCTTTATACAAAATTTCTGAGTCTGACCACATTGGGTCTGGCATCTTGAAATGGTTCTGATTGTTTATTCTGTCCCATAATGCAGTGCTTGGTTGTACAAAATTATGTCATGTATGCCTATTTCTTCCTGAAGCTCCTGTTACAGCATTGATTTTACATGCATACACTGATGTCTTTCAGTCAGTTTTAGGTAACATTTCATGCCATTCAGTGACTACTTAAAACACAAATGGTGCAAATGCAACAGGACAGACTTTCAAGGTGCTTTTTACTGTTGCTTCTTTCTAGAATGGCCAAACTGCAGTGCTTTTTGAAGCCTGGATCATACTACTTTGACTCATCCCCCATCCCCCTTCACACCTAACTTCTCTAGCTGTCAAAGTGCTAAGGGTAATTTGAACTGTTTCCACCTGTGATTGACAGCCCACAGCAGGAGACTTGACTCATGCACTGTTTTCTTGTTCTAGCCTTTACTTTCTGTATGGGTAAGGAAAGGACCTGGCAGCTGTGACATCACAGCATGGGTGGGCTTTTAGGAAGGTCATGGAAATATCAGTTTGGGGAAGGAATTGGCCAGAAAACTACCTGTATTCCTAGGTGTTGATATCATCAATGAATTGGAGACTGCAACCACCACAGTACAGTGAGGTACTGCTCTAGTGGAGAAAAACAGTCAATTTAAACTATTTTACATGCTGTATTGTTGTTTATTCATGGCAAGGACAGTAAATAGGGAGTAAAATGACAGAGAAGTTGAGGATTTAATAACAGAATCGCATTGTTGCTCTTTAAACAGTAGTAATGATAAGAGATAGTACAAACAATGAGATAGACAATGTCAAAAAATGATTCTGTAAATTTCACAAATTCCAAACACATAGTAACAAATGTAGGTCCTGAGTAGGAGTATTTACATGAGGATACTGTGATATACTATATTGCAGTGTTAGAGTAGTGAGAAAGGAAGAAACTGGGTGGAAAAAGAGTGAGAGAAATTGAAGTGATTGTAAATGGAATATAGGAAGAAATCAGTCAGAAAGTCAGGTAGGGGCTTGACAAGGGCAGGACCAGGTGTTAAGAAGATAATGTTTGAGCTCCTGTTTGAACTGAAGCTTATGAAGGATGCTTCTTATTTTCAGTTGAAGGGAATTCCAGGTGTGGGCTACAGAGTACTTATACAGGGACTTGCCAATATTTTTTGATGGCTTATAGATGTCAAGAATGTGTTTATAAGATGTGTGAAGTTGATGGCTGGGGTTATAGAGGGACACAATGTTAGAGATGAAGGGGCAAGATGTGGGATGATGAAGAAGTGAATGTGTGATATGCAGGTGAGAAAGAGATAATTGTTTAGGAAATCCAGGCCATTGTAATGATTTATGAGCAAGGCAGTGGTGGGATTCGTTAGAAAGATTAGAGGTGAATCAAGCTACTTTATTACATGTTTGCTCCAATTTGGAGAGAAGTGAAGACTGAAGGTTGGTAAAAACTGCAGCAGCATACAGTAGACAGGGTAATAAGAGAGACTGAGCCAAGGAGGGGTTGGCGGAAGAAGGGAGCAGTTTGTGATTCCGGTACAGGAAACCAAGTTTCTTGTTTTTTTTTTATGGAATGGTGGATGTGTATGTCAAATTTTAATTCATCATCAATTATAGCACCAAGTAATTTTGCAAAGGGTTCGGGTCTGAAGATGGTATTTTTGTGGGAGGTAATAGAGAAGGTAGATCTGTGTAGTGCCAGTGTTTTTGGAAGGAAAAGTAGAAGTTTTATCTTTTTAGGGTTTAGAATCAGTTGACTGTCGGTGAGCCAGGTTTCAATGGATGTAAAAGTGTCTTGGGTGAGAGCAAGACATTCAGGGATGCTATGGGCAGTGGTAATAAGTGTGGAGTCATCGGCATATTGTAAGAGTGTAGAGAGGTTGGAGGCAGAAGATAGAATGTTAGTAAAAATATCGAAAAGGAGAGGTCCCAGTATTCAGCCTTGGGGTACACCTGTGTTAACAGGAAGGAACAGAGAGGTGACAGTTTTCCAGTGTATGGATTGTTTTCTATTAGATAAGTAGCTTGAGTACCAGCATTCCTTTGTGAATTTGTGAATTCCTCTAAACACTTATTTTAATACTTTCCAATGAAGCCTAATGTTTTGGCTTCTCTCTTGCAAGACTACCACAATTGTCAGTTTGCTCAATAATAGATAACAGGTTTTATTTCAGTTTGCTATAAAATTTGCTGTGTCTGCTGAAGGTTTATTTGCAGACATTTGAGGTCAGTCTTGCTAAACTGGATGATGAGTTGGCCTTCTGTTTACTTCCAATCCATGAACATGACTGGTCCTTTTTAGGCTTACAGTTTGAGGGCTGTTTTTATTTTGATATGGCCATATCCAAGGACTGAGCTATAGCATGCACTACATTCAAAAAGTTCAGCACAGCAAGTTTTCCCAACAAATAGACCCCAGGCAGTGGGGTGTTCACTACTTAGATGATTGTTTGAAAGTCGGGCAAGGGTGAAGGAGATGCAAGATGGCTTGAATATGTGTTTGCAAGCTTGTCAGTAAATAGGGTGCCACTTAGTTTGTATAAAATGGATGGGAGAGTTAAGTCATTGGTTTTCATGGGTCTCAAATTAGATATGGTATCCTCCTCATTCTGACTATTGCAAGTTAAGTTGGATCATCTGAGGTCAGCATTACAGGTTTTCCCATCAGCCAAATAATAAGAATTAAGGAAGTCATGGAGTTTCTGTCCTTCTTCACTTTGTCTGTAGAACAGTGGACCTGGATAACATTCACAAGGCCCTTGGCTAATATGTTATGTAGAGAATGACTGAAGCACAACAGAGTTTGGATATCTAGCAGGGTGAAGGTAGACTTTGTCTGTGATACAATTTGTTCAAAGACTTTAGCCGCTTCTCTTTTTGGCAAGATGATTGGGTTGCAATAGATGTTTTTCAGTTATTCACAGATGCAGCAGAGTGGTATAACATGGGATACTACTTCAATGGATGAAAATTTTTCACACTACTGTCACCTACCTGGTCTTTTGGAGAAGGAAGACTATTATATTTTTGTAACTCATGCCTATTTGAGTAGCAGTGACAGCCTACCTGAATGAATTCTGCAACATGAAATTATTATTCGGGTCAGACAGCCAAGCAGTTGTTCATGTCTTGATTAAGAAATCATCTAAGTCCATTTGTGTTTAGTCCTTGTTGAGATAATTGGTCTTCCATAAAGTTATGTATCAATTTGACTTTTTCTGCCACACACATCCCAGAGGCCCAAAACCTTCTCATTGACATTTTTCTTGTTTGCAGGTAAACGAGGTTCTAACAGCTGGGCTCAGATTCCAGTGACTTGCCCATCTATATCTCATGAAACCTGTAGATGAATGATGTGGAGCAGCAAATATTCTTTGCTGGCATTCTTGAGCCTACAATACCAAGAGAGCATAAAGATTAGCTCTTTGGGTCTTTCAGCCCTTCATAATAAGCATTCCATGGGAAGAGGGGTGGTAGTTCTATCACCTGATAGTGCATTACATAACTGCCCTTTAGTCCAAAAGGAAAGTGACAGAATGGTTAAGGTTCATTTAGCACCTATTAGCCTAATGGCTACCTTGAGTCACTCGGCCTCAAGATGTAACAAAGCTCAGGGTTGTACACAGATTGCTAAAAGGCTGGTGCCACCTCTAGAATCTGCTGTCTGACTCCTACTGATATATAGAATAACCTCTGTTGAAAACCGCCCAGAGGGGTGTACATGCAATCAAAGCTGATTATCATTTGTATGCAGTATGAAGCCTTCTTTTTACCTAGTTATATGCAAGGAGTTTTCCACATTGTTGACTTTCTAGGCTCATTAAAATGGCATTATGTTACCATTGTTCATGACTCATCTCTAGTGTGGGAAACAAGAAAAATGTCTCATGTTTATCAAATGATATATAAAAATCACTGCATACCAATATTATATATTCCTCGCTCTGAAAGAGGTATGGGCCTCCTCGAAATTGATTACATGTATAGAGCTGCAATCGTGGGACTGAATTCATATCTGCTGACCTCACCAGATCCAAACATAGTGAAAGTTTTAAAACATGAGAAGAAGAAGCCCAAGATAACTTTCCTGTTTACTTTAACAAAAGCATATCAAATGAGAATAGAAATCAAACCAGAAATAGACAAAAAAATCAGGCAGCAACTGAATGAGCCAGAACACTAAATAAAGAATAAATAAGGTGAAGGATCAGATAAGAAGGCAAGAAATGTGGAAAAGACATAAATACAATTGCAAGTACAGAAAACTTCTGGAACAACTTCATGTTGGTCAGGATCTGAGCAGGAATGGTTAAGGAGAGGTGAATTTAAACCAAAATATGCAAAGTTAATATTGGTGGCACAGGGTATTGGACTACTTTTACAATGGTTTGCCAGGTCCATTGAGAACACAGTACTTCATTCAGAACCTACCACTGTATAGCATTAAAAAGACTAAATTGGCTAGAACTACCCCATCACCTAACATACACACAACTTCTTACCACCTATAAAATTATCCAGAATCCATATGTTTGTCCAGGACAAAATAACCCTAATAGACCCCTACATGTGTTTGTCCAACACTAAATAACTGTAATAAATACTAAATACTATGTATAAAAATGCAAAACGTGTATAATGTTTGTAAATATCAGCTAATACAAATGTTATTATACCTGTAATTGTTTTTAACATAATATATTCCTGGACCTTTTCTCCCTGGGCCTCCACTGAAAAAGGGCTTTTTTGTAGCTCAGTTGGACTTCTACCGGTCAACAAATGTAAAATAAAATACAATAAATAAAATAAAATAGACCCATCCACTCAGAAAATCAAATACTTCTACAGGTAGAGAAACCCAACCTTACTGCTGGCCAATGGCTCCACTCCTTTTCCACTGCTAAGCTATAGAACTCCCTCCCACCCTCACTTATATCTACTAGCAATATCAATATATTTAAAAAGTCTTTGAAACACCAGCTCTCCTACCACTGGCAATGTCCTTGTGCTAACTTCTCACAACCCATTACCTGACTTTTATCTCTTCCTTGTTCTACGCCCAGCTTTCCTTTCTTCCTCCCTTTCTACCACCTACACCATCGCCTCTTATCTCCTTAACAGTTAAACCACCTCTGTACCCTCACACTAATGTATTAGCAGTTGATATTTTTGACATGGCTGCAGTGCCTTTTTCTGTGTCAACAATGATGCTGTACTGCTAGTAGTTGGGTTTACTCAAAGTACATCCCCTTTTTTCTTTGTTTATCCAAACTCTTATGCAGTTTAATCTGTTATTATTGTTATACGTGTTTTTTAACAAACTGTGTGCATCACATTGTTACTTGAGCTTTAGCAGTTTAATCTGACATAACTGTTATTTGTGTTTTTATCGCATTGTATGTATTGTACTGTTTCTTGTACTTTATCAGATTGTATGCATTGTATCTTTGTGGAGCTTTTCTCCTCGGGTCTCTGAAAATGGGCACTTTTTGGCCCAGTGGACTTTCCCGGTAAACAAATGCAATAAATAAATAAATAAGTAAATAAATAAACAAATAACATTCCACACAATGTTCCTAGTCAGTCATGATAATACAATGACCAAAAACTCCTGTCTGTACACAAACCTATCAAATTTGCTGGGCATTGTCTGTACTTGTATCATGTTGCTTAGGCCTAGGATTCCTTATCTCTATCCATTTGGTCAATTCCTTCCCTCCCATCGTTCAAAGCTATTCTGATAGACTTCCTAGCCAAAAGCTGACTGTGTTCTTATTCAATACCAAGATAAACTATGTCCTTAAATGTGGATAAATGCCTATTCATAACTATGATAGCAGAAGAAGTAGATCAACACCACGAAAATTATACCAAAACTTTATTTTACATAAATCCACAGGAATAAGCGCTTTCGCGTGCTTCCAATGCACGCTTCTTCAGATATGTTTAAAAACATGGTAGCAGCTCATACTATATATACCCGCTATGTATAATTGCTTAATAGATTAATTAATATAATTGTTTATTTAGAAAGCTTATCCGCTTCACTTAAAGCTATACTTCATCATATCATTGTGTAGCACATAGGCAGCTTCCAAAATACCCTGACAGAAAAACGGAGAGACTGAAAGGTCATAAATTAATTATCATAACAGCATATATGATAACATTTGATAAACCTCACACTTAATGTCGCTATAAATTATAGCTGTCAAATATGTGATAGTTGTAATTGTAATACAACTCACAATAGATGTGGCAAACCTAGTAATAAAAATGTACATATAAAAATAATAATAATAATGTACCTATAAGAATAATATATGTATATATATCTAATCATCCATATATAATGTGCAGAACATTGGCTATGATGTTCACTAGTTTATGATGCTCTTATTAAATATGGGGCATCTATGAGCGACCATATAGAACACTATGTTAAAAAAGTTGAAAATATATATTAAAAGATGTAACATTATATTACATTATGTCTAACCTTAATTAAATGAATACTAAATAAGCACAGTTACTATAAAAATCTTTAAAAAACGAATAATATACAAATAACATAAATTTACATATATATGAATAAATATGGAACAATAAATATATAAATATATAAATATATAAATAAAAATAAATAACCATATAAATACTAATGGTAATAGCAGCATTTACATAATAATAAAAAAATGAAACAGAATAAAACCCTCTGCCAAATAGTGTATCTATATATAAAAAGTGACTTATAAAGTAACAAAGAATAAATAAATATATATATCTGGCAAGACTGCAAGATAGGTCATTTATAATGTGATTCCTTCTTTATCACCATAAATAGACCTTAAAGATAGACAGTAAAAAATCCAAAAAATGATGAAAACAGAGTTGAATAAATGTTTGTACATAAAACAATCATGCATGAGACCAGCTATACACATAAAATCAGTCCAATAATTAAAAACCGATATGTGCTTTGATATGTAGTATGATAAAATTAGTCTGATGATATAATCTATCATCATTTATAACATTCCACTACAATAATTCTTGTTCATGTATTAAAAAACACAAATTCTGAGTAAATTAATGATATTTTCGTTTCTTTAAATGTGATCTAATGCTGATGTAACTATTGAGGCCTGGGTACTGTTGTGCTCTGACCTTAAAAATCCAATCTAACTCTAAATTCTCCAGTTCATTAAAGTTATCTCCTCTTCGTGAGTTTATGGTTCTTTTTTGTAACACTCTGAATACAAATTTATGATCTACTTACTCTCCCTTCTTCACTCACTTCCTTACTTCTATTACTTTCACTCTCTGGCTTTCTCTCTAAATATACCATATGCCTGTTTTTCTTAGGTTCATAGGTTCATAGGTTCATACTAGGCTATCTGCCGTAGGGCATTTATAAGCCTAGCCAGAGTGTGTTTGGCTTTCGCCACCCATTTTAAATTAATTTTGCTATGCCCTTTTTCGAGGTTAGTATACTGTGCCTCTGTCTAATAGTGACACAGAAGTGATACCCAGGGTAAACCTACGATCTCCCATCCACTCATCAAGATTCCTCTTGAAGGGAGTCAATGAGGGACTCTGCCTAACCTGGACTGGGATTTTATTCTAGTGTGAAGGGAGCCTCTGGGTTATGAATCTGTTCCTCCAGCATGTCCTATTTATTTCAGTGCTGAGGTTCAAGTCTCTCGAGTGCGTAGCTCGATGGGATTTGGATTTTCTGAGGTGCAGCATGTCCATTTATTCCGGGTTGGACATGGCTTTATACGTAAGGCACAGATCGCCTCTCTGCAGGCTGTATGCCACTGAGTAGAGATGGAGTTTCTTTAACCGGGCAGCATATGGCATCTGTTTGAACCCTTTGATCCTCTTGGTGAGGTACTTTTGGGGTCTTTCCAGTTGCTGCATGTGTCTGGTAAGGTACATCCCAAAAGGGGCATTGTACTCAATTATGGGCCTGATGAGGGATGAGTAAAGAGGCACGATGACCTCCCCTGATCTAGATGTGAATCCCTTCATGATTAGGTGGGCTATATAAAATATTTTTCTAACCACTTTGGCCACGTGGTTGTCAAATGAGAGATTGCTATCAACTTGGATCCCCAGGTCCCTAATTACTTCTTCTGTACTTAATGGATTACCACCTATGTGGTAATTTGTGGGCACTTTGTTTTTGCCAAAGGGGATGACTATACACTTTTTGGCGTTTAGCTTGAGGCCATGGCTCTGGCACCAGTTGTCTGTTTCTATGAGGCCCTTTTGGAGGATGCTTGTGTCAGCTGGAGAGTCAATTATGGCACCCAGTTTGCAGTCATCTGCAAACTTGGTCAGCCACAGTCCTTCCGTGTTGGCCTGTACCTCTGAGAAATATATACCGAACAAGAGAGTTCCCAGGACTGAGCCTTGTGGGACACCACTTGTAACTGGTTTGGAGTCTGACATGGCTCCAGCAATTCTAACCATGTGGGTTCTGTCCTTGAGCCAGTTTGCAACCCATCTAGTGACATAGGGGGTTATATTTAAGCTGGTGAGCTTATCTATAATGCCCGAGTGGGGTATTGTATCGAAGGCTTTTGTGAGGTCCAGGTAGGCTATGTGGACCACCTTCCCCTCGTCAATGGCCTTGGTGACTGTTCCAAAGAAATTGACCAGGTTTAAGAGGCAGGATCTGCCCTTAACAAAGCCAAACTGGGTAGGATCCAGTGTCTGTAGGTCCCCAATATCTTTATTTATGAGGTCCATGATGATCCTTTCCATAGCTTTGCAGACCAAGCTAGTCAGTCTTATGGGGTGATAGTTTCCAGGATCCATTTGAGGCACCACCTTTGTGGAGAGGGACCACTGTTGCTGTATGCCACTCTTTGGGTACATATCCTGTAATAAGGCTGAGATTGAAAAGTAGTTTTATGTTTGGGTTTAGCTCTTCTTGGAGTTCATGTAGGATGCAGCCCGGGACACCGTCTGGTCCCATTGATGCTGTGTTTTTTGCTTTGGAGAGGGTGGCTCTTACCTGAGCATCTGAGATGTCAGTGGGGCAGCACTCTGCTGGGATAGATATTTGCCCTTTTGTTGGGGAGGGGTGGGAGAAGTTTGCACTGAACCTGTCAGCTAGGATGTTGGCAATGTCTGTGGGTTTGGTGTGTTTTTTGTCATTTTGGACTAATTCTGAGCATATCTTGGAATTCCCACCCAGGTTCCTAACATAACTAAATAAAGCCTTGTGATTATCCTTAGTGTCCTGTGCAATTTTTCTCTCAAAGCTGGCCTTAGACGATTTTATGAGTGCCCGTAGTTTTTTGCTAATACTGATCAGAGATGCCTTCCCTTTTTGGGATTTTGCTCTATCATGTAGTAGCTTCCTCCTTCTATTGTATAGTTTGTTTATGGCTGCGGTCCACTAGACAGGACATCTGCCTTTGCAGGATTGGGTCTTGGTTTTATTTGGAATTGCATGATCCATGCATTCCTGAAGGTATTCATATAATGCGTTTATAAAGGATTCTGCGGTCTGGGCCATATTTTCCACAGGCCCGGGGGCTTTGAAGGATTCCACCTCAGTTTTCAGGAGTTTGAAATTTGCTTTAGAGAAGTTTTTCACTGTGGTTTTCTGGGCAGGGGGTGGGGTCAGGATGTGAATATCCAGTGAGATTAGTTTATGGTCTGATCTTACCAGTGAGGGATACATTTCTGGTCTGGAGCATAGAGTCCCCATGTTGATGATGATCAGGTCCAGTATGTCTTCCCCTCTTGTGGGAGTGGTAACAAGTTGTTCCATAGCATTTGAGTTTATAAATTCTGGGAACCTTTGGGCTAGGGTGTTGGTGCTAGAGGAATGCTCCCAGTCTATGTTTGGGTAGTTGAAGTCACCCAATATTATGGTGTTTGGAGAGACCTTCATATTTTCCAGTGTTCTCAGGAAGGCCGAGTGGGGTTCCTGGGTTTGGGAGGGTGGTCTGTAGCAGGCTATAAACTGGAAGGCAGTTTTACCCACTGTTAGTTGCACATGGATAGTGTCTGATGCTTCATGCTGTGCCACCAACCTGGAGGTGTGGGTATCTTTGACGAATATTGATTCTCCCCCTCCTTTTGTGGTTCGGTCCAAGTTTTGGGGCCTAAAAGCATGGTATGAGGTATAACCTGGTAGTGCTGGGGTGCACTCGGGAGCCTTGAACCAGGCTTCTGTTACTTCACAGATATCGATGTTCTCCATGCTAAGGAGAGTTTTGATTGCGTGCATCTTGAGGTTTAGACTTCTGGCGTTGAGTAGCATTACTCTTAGTTTCTTATCCCTTGTGATACCTATGGAGGTGGTTTGTCTTTTGAGCCTTGCCTAAAAAAGGCACTATGGGGGTAGCAAGAGCCTTTGCCAATATCCAAAAGCCCAGGGGTGACAGGTGCAAGCCGTCCCTAGCGAAGCATCATGGCTTGTCGAGCATGTCATCCCAGGCTGACAGGCATTGAATCCCCTTGGATTGACAACAATACTTAAGCCAATTGTTGAAATTGATCATCTTGTCTTCATATTGTGGCATCATTCTTGGTGAGGGTAAGATGTTACTCAAGGTCAGGGTCATACCGGCCTGGGCTACATGCTCAGAGAGCTCCTCTATGTCTCTTTTCATGTAGTCCAGGGAGGTACGTCTCAGGTCATTCACACCAGCATGGACAATGACTGAGTCATATTTGTACTTGCCTTGGAGTGACCTGAGTGCTTGTGTTATGTGGCGGATCCTAGCACCCGACAGGCAGCTCACCATGACCTTCTCCTTGTTCAGCCTGGTGAGCGGGACGTCAGTGTGCCTGACGATAGAGTCACCTATTACAAGTGTATCAGGTGTGTTGTTTAGCCTTAAGGGCTGTGACTGTTCGGCACACTGGATTTGTGAGCTGTGTGTTGCACGTGTTTTGTTTTGGGGTAGCGGTTGCTTGGGTGTCTGCTTTGGAGGTCTCTGCTGCTTAGGCAGATTTTTATTTAGAGCCTCCGAGTATGTTTTTGTGTGTTTATGTGTTTGGTTTGCTGTCGTGGTAGGTCTATGTGAGACTGGAATTGTGGTGAGTGTGGTTTCCTTCTCCTCCTGACTGGTTACACCAGTACTGAGTTGAGAGAGCTTAGCCTCCAGTTTGGCTATATGGTTGCATCTCTCACATGTGTTGGAATTTGTTGGGAGGAGGAGAGGGTTGTCTGTGTACATGAGGCAGTTGTAACATTGCCTCAAGATTCCCAGATTCACCAGCTGGACCGGAGAGGAGATTGACAACTGACCTTTGGACATGCTAGAATAGTATTGGGAATTCCTTTATAATTGAAAAAAAGGGCCAATGGGGAACAAGGTACTCAAGTGGAGTTTGTAAGGGTGTAGTGCTTTTAATTTTTTAGTGCTGACTTATATAATTGCTTCAGTGAGCAAGTACCAGGTAACTTAAATGCAATGTGTTACAGGTAACTTAAATGCAAAAATGACAAACAGTAACTTTCTTTCAAGTGAAACAAGGAAATAAGTACAGTAAGCAATGCAGATATCACTGGGGATCCACAGAAGCGCTGTCTTATGTACAGAGAGACACAAGTTTTCTCACTTCATATTGCAATTCCCATTTGTATTATACTAACTTACCCTTAATTTTTTTATAAACTGGCTACAATTTCTCAAACTATTAAATTATTGTCATATAACTTATATATCAATTTGTAGCTAATGTTTTCATATTAAGTCTAATTTGGTGTAATTCTTTAAACTGTAGTTGCTTTTTGTATTACTTTAAAAGAGTGTAAAAATTATTACTAAATTTTGTTTTAATACTTTGGGCACTTTTCTCCTATCCAGCTGGAGTTTCCCAGTAATCAAATGTCAATAAATAAATAAAAATGTAGCAGAAACAGACAAATGCAGGTTTTGTAAAACAGAACTAGAAACAGTCAGACATGTTGTTGTTGGGTGTGATACACTAACGGCAGAAGACCTGTATACTGAAAGGCATAATAATGTGGCAAGACTATTGCATTGGCGATTGTGCAAAGATTGCAATATTGAAGTAACTGACCAGCGTGCATTTGAAACATGAGCCACAAAGCATTATAGAGAATGATGAACTTTATATCACATGGGATCACCCATTACCAAAAGTTCAGAAAAGAGATGTAAGAAAACTAGCTATAGTAGTCAATGAAAAGAAGACAAAAGTAACATTAGTCATTGATATTTCTACACCCAGTGATTACAGTTTCTTATGTACAGACAGACACAAGTTTATAAAATACCAAGATTTCCAGGGAGAAAACAAAGGCAATGAGGAAGAAGGATACCAAGACAGTTCTAATAGTAATAGAAGCAATGAGTCTCATAAAAAAGAATGTGTAGTCTTATTTAGGTATGCTCCATATGAATTACAGGAGCCAGTTCTGGACACATTGCATTTGCTGCAGAGAGCACTTATGGCTAACATCAAATATTGAAAGAATACTAATTTCATGAGCTTTAATCACACTTTGACTTAGGCATGGGGTTTATTCCCATAATGGTACTAGAAACCCCAAAACACTTGAAGACATTAAACTAATGTAATTAGTATAGTAAAATAATCGCCATTATTTCTACATTTCCTAATGAAACTGAAGGACGTTTTCCATTTATCTTTAGAGCTGGCACCTAACTAGTCTTAAACTCCTTGAGAGCTTTACTTTTGAATTTTGTATATTCTTTATATTGGGACAACATGTCTCTGTTTAAGTTAGTTTTAAATTTTAAACTTTTTGTTATAAAATGTGTTTATTAGTCAATTTCGCCATACTGTCTTGCTTATTGACTTAGCACTTTCCTTATGGTGGATGGGAGCACACTCCTTGAAGAATATGTGCATAATTTAATGGAACTGAGGGGGTATGCAATACCAATGAGTATTAGACCACTTGAAGAATGAAACCATCTGCAGTTGTCAAGCAGGTCTGGAAATACAAGATTTGTTTTGGAGTAATCATGAAATAATGAGAGGGTTTTTGGGTGTCAACGTATGTTTTAAGGAAGAGGATTACTGCTGGGTGGTCAGATTTTACTAAGAAGGTTGCAACCTTAGACGTAGTACAGGAATGAAAGAATTTGATAATGACAAGGTCAAATAAGGTTTGCATTGCAAACCTTTTCTCTGTATGCCTTGTGGTGGATATGGCCAACCTATAACTAGTGATAGCAGAGTATTATTTAACTGCTAGTTGTAGAAAGTACACCATCATTTTGGCATGGTAGCCTAATTTTTCAACCTCCTTACTTGTTGTTGAGAGGCCATCCCCTTTGCATTCCCTAGCACTTTCTGGGGTCACTACAATTTCAGAACAGAAAATTGCAAGCTATCTACAAAGCTGCATGTGGCCAATGGCCAGTTTGCCAGGGGGGTACATTAGGGGTGCAGATAGCTAGAAGGGTATAGGCCTGACCAGCCGAGCAGTCTGTAATGTTAATGTCAATTAGGTTTTGGAGTAATTTGACTTTTAAGTTGTTTCAGAGCTATGTGGTTTGGTGGTTTTATAATGTTGATGCCCTACATGATAAAGTTATACACTGGTCGCAACATCCAAAATGTTTCTTCATATCTTATGGGGATACCGGGGAAAGGGGGACAAAAATGTTTATCACTTCTAATGGGAATGGGAATAACTTGTTCAAGATAATTAGCCCTTTTGAGGTCTTAACATGCAGAAGTTCTTTCTTTGATACAACACTTGTTTGGAGGCTGTTTAAAAGCTAAACCAAGCAACTTTTGTAATGTGTGACTGACATGAAAAAGTTATTGTCTGTTGAATTACTGTTTCATTTTAGGTGCTCGATTGCTCCCTTTGTTTATTTCATTTTATGTATGTATCCATGGTGTCAGCAACAGTGATTATATGTGAAAAGGATCCCTAGACCAGTTCACTACACTGTTAGCACAAGACATAACAAATGTTTCTGCTCATAGCTACTTCAGTTATGTTTTAAGTGACTGGCACTAATATACTGCAGTAATGTCTTTCTTTTTTTTCCCACTCCATTCTGGATATTATTTGTCTGTTTTCAGCACCAGATTATTCTACAGCTTGAGCAGAGACAAATCTGTGCTCCATAGGTATTTGCCCCTTCTCCAGGGTTGTTCAGCAATAATATTTAAGTAAGGAGAAGCATGTGGAACACCCCCCAGGCAGATTTTTTGTTATGTCTGCTGTTCTATCATTTCTGATATAAGTTTATTTTTCTGTGGGTTTGCATACAGATGATATTTGTGTTTCTGATGTCACAGGGGGGGTTCTACAGCCACTCAAATCCCAGCTGCTGTAATTACAGTAACTCATAGTCAGGGATTCAAATGGCTGTTACCTCATCTGAGGAGCTGGTCAAAAGTGAGTCGAACCATGCAGATGGTGCATCATCTGCTCAAGTCCTAGGAGATGAATGAAAGTAAGTGCTTGTGGACCAGGTAAGTAGTGAAGGGGAGCAGATAGGTTGCTGCAATGTTAAGGGAGGGGGATTGGGAGTGTAGTTTAGTCTTTAGGGTTGGGAGCCATGGGTATTTTCAGTTTAGGCATTGATCTGGAAACTTTAGGGTTGAGGGATGTGGAGTTTAGGTTTAAAGAGCAATCATAGATGGATGGGATAAGAGGATTTTTAGTTAATGATCTGGAATTTAGGTTAAGTAGGGAGAAAGGGCATTTTATGTATAGGGAGCATCTGGGAATTTATGGCTAGGGATGGTGACAGGGATTTTTGCTTTAGGAGTATCATGGACAGGATGGGGAATAGGATTTTAGGTTTAGGGAATGGTCCAGAATGGGAGAGGAAGGGGACTTTTGATTTAGGAAATAATCAGGACTTTAGAGTTAGGGAGGGAAAGGGGATTTTTAGGTTTAGGGAGGACCAGGAGACCTTTAGGATTAGGCACTTGGTGGGAGTTTTTAAGAGTGGGATCAGAGTTCTTGTAGAGATATTTAACTTTATGGGAGATGAATTACTGGGAGTTTGAGTACTTTGCAAAATGCTCAAGTGGCAGAGAGGATGTCTGTCTTGAGTAAAACTATTTTAGAAAGCATAAAACAAAATGTAAATAAAAATAAATTGAAAAAATCAACTAGCAGAAGTAACTACAGCAAAAATCAGTAGGACTTGTCATTTTATATTCCTTCATTACACATGGCCTAAAAAGCTGCATTTAGTAAGGTGAAAAAATAAGGAAAAGTTAACACAATTATGACAGCAACTTTGTGTGTGTGTGTGTGTGTGTGTGTGTGTGTGTGTGTGTGTGTGTGTGTGTGTGTGTGTGTGTGTTTGTGTGTGGTTCTGTGTGTATACGTGTGTACGAGTGAGAGAGGGAAGAAATGGAGAGAGAGAGAAAGCAAGCGTGAGAGAGGGAGAGAATTCATGCCAGAAACAGAACAAGAAGCTTTCCATCAGCATAAATTATCTGAACATTCAGAAACATGAAACTATACCATCTGGCTTTATTCACTAACTGTAGCTGTCTGTGATTGACTAGAAAGTTAAATGTCTTTGAGGGACATAGAACAATATGAGGTAAATTCAGGGATGTTCTTCAGAATCAGAGACAGGTGAAAGCCATGGGGACTCCAATGTCTTGTGCTGGACTATTTTTTTTTCATTCATTTAATTACAATGACATGTGCAGAGTATCAGTCAAGAAAGTGGCAGCAGTTGCTGGACATATTTGTGTGTGCATGTATATATGTATTTTTGTAGGTGTGTGCTCTGTGTGTGTGTGTGTGTGTGTGTGTGTGTGTGTGTGTGTGTGTGTGTGTGTGTGTGTGTGTGTGTGTGTGTGTGTGTGTGTGTGTGTGTGTGGGTCTTTTGTCTGTTGGTCTGCATTTGTTTAAATCTCCCCATGAAAATGTTGGCACCAATATGCCAAGTGCCAACCAGCCAAAAAAAAAGTTCACCTTAAACCCAGAAAAGAGCAAATATCAAAGATCAGACTTCTCCATTAAACATCTTTTTTGCAGTGGAACAACCCTTCTACACCCCCAATGTGGGGGTCAAGTCTCGCCACACCCCACAAACGTATAAATGCCAACTCCAAGATCACAATATCACAGAGAAAAGGGAATATTCCCAGAAATGGCCATAACCTGAAGTTGGTATATGTAAGCCTGCTTTTTGGGCATTCAGTCTTGCGTTTTGCTTCTTACTCTAGCTGATCCCACATTTCATATTGTTGCTATGTTTCTTTATATATAAACATGTATCTGTCTGTTCTCCTGCAATTGTGCATGTGACTTTCTGTGCATGTGAGTGTGTGTGTGTGTGTGTGTGTGTGTGTGTGTGTGTGTGTGTGTGTGTGTGTGTGTGTGTGTGTGTGTGTGTGTGTATAAATACTCACACAACTAATATTTTGGATGATCTTGGTATATTTCCGTTGTACTCTTTCCAGTTTATTCGTGCTTGCTTTCTTACAAGGTTTCCATATTGTTATTCCATATTCAAGTTTGGATCTAGTGTAACTAACAGATAATGCTTTCATTGTTTCTGATTTCCTAGACTTTAAAAATTTTTTTATACAACCTATACTTCCATAACTATCATAGGTTCAAAGGTTCATAGGTTCATACTAGGCTATCTGCCCTAGGGCATTTATAAGCCTATCCAGAGTGTGTTTGGCTTTTGCCACCCATTTTAAATTTATTTTGCTATGCCCTTTTTCGAGGTTAGTATACTGTGCCTCTGTCTAACAGTGACACAGAAGTGATACCCGGGGTAAACCTACAATCTCCCATCCACTCATCAAGATTCCTCTTGAAGAGAGTTAATGAGGGACACTGCCTAGCCTGGACTGGGATTTTTTTCCAGAGTGAAGGGAGCCTCTGGGTTATGAATCTGTCCCTCCAGCATGTCCTATTTATTTCAGTGCTGAGGCTCAAGTCTCTCAAGCGTGTAGCTCGATGGGATTTGGATTTTCTGAGGTGCAGCATGTCCATTAATTCCGGGTTGTACCTGGCTTTATACATCAGGCACAGATCGCCTCTGAACAGGCGGTATGCCACTGAGTAGAGCTGGAGTTTCTTTAACCGGGCAGCATATGGCATCTGTTTGAGCCCTTTCATCCTCTTGGTGAGGTACGTTTGGGGTCTTTCCAGTTGCTGCAGGTGTCTGGTAAGGTACAACCCAAAAGGGGCACTGTACTCAATTATGGGCCTGATGAGGGATGTGTAAAGAGGCACGATGACCTCCCCTGATCTAGATGTGAATCCCTTCATGATTAGGTGGGCTATATAAAATGTTTTTCTAGCCACTTTGGCCACGTGGTTGTCAAATGAGAGATTGCTATCAACTTGGGTCCCCAGGTCCCTAATTACTTCTTCTGTACTTAATGGATTACAACTTATGTGGTAATTTGTGGGCACTTTGTTTTTGCCAAAGGGGATGACTATACACTTTTTGTCATTTAGCTTGAGGCCATGGCTCTGGCACCAGTTGTCTGTTTCTATGAGGCCCTTTTGGAGGATGCTTGTGTCGGCTGGAGAGTCGATTATGGCGCCCAGTTTGCAGTCATCTGCGAACTTGGTCAGCCACAGTCCTTCCGTGTTGGCCTGTACCTCCGAGGAATATATATACCGAACAAGAGAGGTCCCAGGACTGAGCCTTGTGGGACACCACTTGTAACTGGTTTGGAGTCTGACATGGCTCCAGCAATTCTAACCATGTGGGTTCTGTCCTTGAGCCAGTTTGCAATCCATCTAGTGACATAGGGGTTTATATTTAAGCTGGTGAGCTAATCTATAATGCCCGAGTGGGGTATTGTATCGAAGGCTTTTGCGAGGTCCAGGTAGGCTGTGTGGACCACCTTCCCCTCGTCAATGGCCTTGGTGACTGTTTCAAAGAAATCAACCAGGTTTAAGAGGCGGGATCTGCCCTTAACAAAGCCGAACTGGGTAGGATCCAATGTTTGTAGGTCCCCAATATCTTTATTTATGAGGTCCATGATGATCCTTTCCATAGCTTTGCAGACCAAGCTAGTCAGGCTTATGTGGCGATAGTTTCCAGGATCCGTTGAGGCACCACCTTTATGGAGAGGGACCACTGTTGCTGTACGCCACTCTTTGGGCACATATCCTGTAGTAAGGCTGAGATTGAACAGTAGTTTTATGTTTGGGTTTAGCTCTTCTTGGAGTTCATGTAGGACGAGCCCGGGACACCATCTGGTCCCATTGATGCTGTGTTTTTGCTTTGGAGGCGGCTCTTACCTGAGCATCTGAGATGTCAGGGGGGCAGCACTCTGCTGGGATAGATATTTGCCCTTTTGGTGGGGAGGGGGGGAGAAGTTTGCGCTGAACCTGTCAGCTAGGATGTTGGCAATGTCTGTGGGTTTGGTGTATTTTTTGTTATTTTGGACTAATTCTGAGCATATCTGGGAATTACCACCCAGGTTCCTAACATAACTAAAGAAAGCCTTGTGATTATTCTTAGTGTCCTGTGCAATTTTTCTCTCGAAGCTGGCCTTAGACAGTTTTATGTGTGCCCGTAGTTTTTTGCTAATACTGATCAGTGCCTTCCCTTTTTGGGATTTTGCTCTATCATTTAGTAGCTTCCTCCTTCTATTGTATAGTTTGTTTATGGCTGGGGTCCACCAGACAGGACGTCTGCCTTTGGAGGATTGGGTCTTGGTTTTATTTGGGATCGCATGATCCATGCATTCCTGAAGGTGTTCATAGAATGCGTTTATAAAGGATTCTGCGGTCTGGGCCGTATTTTCCACAGGCCCGGGGGCTTTGAAGGATTCCACCTCAGTTTTGAGGAGTGTGAAATTTGCTTTAGAAAAGTTGTTCACTGTGGTGTTCTGGGCAGGGGGTGGGGTCGGGATGTGAATATCCAGTGAGATTAGTTTATGGTCTGATCTTACCAGTGAGGGATACACTTCTGGTCTGGAGCACAGAGTCCCCATGTTGGTGATGATCAAGTCCAGTATGTTTTTCCCTCTTGTGGGAGTGGTAACAAGTTGTTCCATAGCATTTGAGTTTATAAATTCTAGGAACCTTTGGGCTAGGGTGTTGGAGCTAGAGTAATGCTCCCAGTCTATGTTTGGGTAGTTGAAGTTGCCCAATATAATGGTGTTTGGAGAGACCTTCATATTTCCAGTGTTCTTAGGAAGGCCGAGTGGGGTTCCTGGGTTTGGGAGGGTGGTCTGTAGCAGGCTATAAACTGGAAGGCAGTTTTACCCACTGTTAGTTGCACATGGATAGTCTCTGATGCTTCGTGCTTTGCCACCAACCTGGAGGTGTGGGTATCTTTGATGAATATCGATACTCCCCAAAAGGAGTTTTGTGGTTCAGTCCAAGTTTTCGGGCCGAAAAGCATGGTATGAGGTATAACCTGGTAGTGCTGGGGTGCTCTCGGGAGCCCTGAACCAGGTTTCTGTTTCTGCACAGATATCGATGTTCTCCATGCTAAGGAGAGTTTCGAGTGCGTGCATCTTGAGGTTTAGACTTCTGGCGTTGAGTAGCATTACTCTTAGTTTCTTATCCCTTGTGATACCTATGGAGGTGGGTTTGTCTTTTGAGCCTTGCCTAAAAAAGGCACTATTAGGGTAGCAAAAGCCTTTGCCAATATCCGAAAGCCCAGGGGTGACAGGTGTAAGCCGTCCCTAGTGAAGCATCGTGGCTTGTCGAGCATATCATCCCAAGCTGACAGGCATTGGATCCCCTTTGAATGACACCAGTACTTAAGCCAATTGTTGAAATTGATCATCTTGTCTTCATATTGTGGCATAATTCTTGGTGAGGGTAAGATGCTACTCAAGGTCAGGGTCATACCGGCCTGGGCTACATGCTCAGAGAGCTCCTTTATGTCTCTTTTCATGTAGTCCAGGGAGGTATGTCTCAGGTCATTCACACCAGCATGGACAAAAAAAAAAAAAAGAAATTACTTACCTGACATTTGCAAGCAGGGTGGCAAGCCCCCATGCACCCCCTTGCTCTTTAAATATACCAACTCCAAGACCGCACTACAGTGCAGTAATGTGAAAATTCCCTTTACAGCATTGCAGTGTGGTCACAGAGTTGGTATATTTAAAGAGCGGGGGGGTGTGGTGGGCACAGCCCCCTCATGTGGGGGGTACAGGTGGGCATGCCCCCCTGCTTACAGCCCTTTATTTCATCTTCCCTTTTTTTTTTTTTTTACATAGTCGACGTTTTGTAACTTTGAACATATCAGTTCGAACATATGGTGTTCAAACTTACAAAACTTCGACTATGTGATATAGACCCTCTTTAAGACACTGCATGTGATGAATGATACCATTGTGAGAATGAGTTTGTGCATCATAATTATGCTATTTATGCTTCTATATCAACAACTGTGGTTATAAAAATACCAACACTGGCTTTTACTCTTAGCTTATAACTTGATTTTGTTAAATGGCACAAGATTAAGCTTGCACCAGTGACCTAGAGTGATAAAGGCCTGACTACAGCATAGCCAACTTGCATTCCACTAGTGGCTCGATGTTTGATGGCACAGGTAAGGAAGACAAGCATGACTGTCCTAGGTTAGAAGGGGCAGTGCCTTCCATCTGGCTCACACACTACAGATGCAATGACAGGGACAGAGCTGGAGAATGAATCCCTTAGTTATGCAGAATCCAGTACTGGATGCTTGTGAGCATGGCTACCTAAGGCTTATCTCTTTATTTTGCATTTGTTTACCGGGAATATCTGGCTAAGCCAAAAAGACCCGTTTTTAGCTGAGGCCTGGGGAGAAAAGCTTCCTGTACATAGTAAAAAAAAAAGTGATTAACATAGTATTTAAAAAACATTGCAGTCATGTAGTTAATACTAATACATTTGCACTGATAAGCAATACAAGCAATAGTAAAGCAAATGAATCATTAAAAAATGGTTTGTTATATCATGTAGTTAATAGAATACATTTGTGTTGAGCAGCAATACAAACAGCAGTTATGCAAATAATGCATTAAAATGGTTATTTATACATGTACACATTATTATTGTTGGTCATTGAATGTGAACACATAAGAGATATAGGGGTTCAGGCACATAGACGGCGCAACACCCCCCTGTGAGACAGCTGGATGTGGACACATGGCAGGTTGGCAGTTTAGCTGAAGTGACAAATGCCTGCGGACAATTCCTTGTGGGAATAGAGGAACTCCCTGCACCCTAACCACAGGTGGCAGACACAAACCCCCACAGTGATACACTCTGCACCTCCCTAGAAGCCACCATGTGCAACTGTCAGTGGAACATGTGGCTGGCAGAGGATGCCACGTGGGCATGAAAGTGGTAACATGAAACCTGTGTGCTGTGGGAAAAGCCTTTATTAACACAATATGTAAAGTGATGTGTGTAGCGCTTGTTGCGTACTAAACCCAAATATAATCACAACTTGTAGAAATGTGCCACAGCACGGAGGAAATCCTGCACATCACTGTAGTCACACTTATGTTGCAAGATGTGCTTTAGGCGATGCTCCCTTACAACAATAGCCTTCCTACGCTGTGTCACAGGCATCCCCCTCAAAAGAGACTCCCGTCAGGTATCTGTCAGGTTCTGTTCCTGTTTCAGAACAGACAGAAGGTTGGATAGCTGCACAGTAGGGTGTCCCAGTAACACCTTCAGCCAACAATGCCATGCCTCCATCTGATTATTAGTCCATGGGAAGTCCATGTCAGAGACATCACACATATTCCAAAACCTCAAAGGGTAGGATGATGGCAGTCATTGCTGTGCTGAGCAGCGGGATGCATACTTGCATGGTCAGCCTCACACATAAGGATGGTCCAAATATACACCAATAGGCTGAGCACAGTCTGGTAAAGTAGCCACAATGTCCAGAAATGCAGGGACAACATCTTCCAGTGGTAGGAATGCCAATGCAATCAGCTTGTGGATGGCAATTAAGAAAGCAGTGTCCGTACCATAGAGGGCCACAAGGTGGTGATGCTGGATCTGATGCCAAATGATCTGTGCAAAATGGAATAGGCACCCCTTCAGAATACTCTTAGGGAATGCCTTACAGCTGGCACGGATCGCTGCCTTCTCAAAATCAGTCATAATATACTGTGGAACCAAGGTGCATCCCTGTTCTGTGGCCATACCCTTCAGTATCTCCCACATATTGTTGTATGCAGACTCTGACTTCCGTGTCATGAGACAGTACACCAGGGGGATGATCCTTGCTGAGGTGGGGGTGCCAATACATCCATGTTATGTATACAGCTGGCGACATATATCAGCCCATGTGGGGAAGGTGCCATCCCCAAGAATGATGTCAGACCTGCACAGATCAGTCAGATTCTGTGATGTAGTAAGTAGAACCAAGGAATCAGTCCCATCCATATTAGACCTTCTACGGAGGATAAAGCTGCCACTACGGAGTGGATACTGGCTGACATCAATATCCGCAAGTGTTGCAGGAGGTGTGGTCATGGATGCCCTTTCCCTCTGCCATACACTGGTTATGCTACAATGCAGGGTGGCACAGCAAGGCATCTCTTGTAGTACATTGTCATCAGCTCTGCCTCGGACACTCTGCATTACCAGGCTTGGCAAGTCATTGCCGGTTACCACCCTCTGCCTCAGTTCTGCTCGCAGTGTAGCCACTTGGGCTATTGTTGCATCTGGGCCGTGCTGGTGTGGCAGTAATTTCAGCAGTTCTTCCCCCTCATCCTGGTGAACAGTGATGGCATGATCTCTGCAGGCCTTTACTCTCTGCTCGATACATGCCCAGTACCGTTTAGGTGGTGCTTCACGCTCCAAATGGTAGAGGTATCCCTGCACTACCAGCATTGGTTTGCCCCGTTGGCTGGGCACTGTGCTGTATCTGTTGCCAAGTTGACCGGGGCTATACAGGTACATAGATTCCATCATGGTAACGCCACTTATTGATGGCCTCTCAGTATCCATCACAGCCAGTGTAGCTGGGAACAGGATGTAGACATGACCCTGGTACAAGTCACAATCAGACGTTAAATTAATTGCTGTACACCACCTTGTGTTGTATCCTGTGAAGTAGCACTGCTTGTCACAGTGGCCCTGTGCAGCTGTCTGCACTCCATCTTGCTCTGACTGCCTGGCTGCTAGGGTTTCACTATGTGCAGTACACACAGCCATGGGGTTGACATGTGCTTGTTGTCTGGTAGGCGTCTACACAGCTTGCTTGCAACACAGGTTCTACGTATACTGCACAGGTCCCCTTTAACTCCCAGCTATTGCTGCCAGCCAATCAGGGTGTGGAGCCCAGTCTCAGTTTCAGTGACAGAGGTTACATAGGGAGGTTTCTCTGTGTTGCACCCTTGTCTGCCTACATGGACCTGCATACTAGTGTACCTCAGCTGCAGCAACCAATGGATGGGTTTGGCACCCCCCACAATACACACATGCGCTGTGGACTGGGAGGTGGGTTGCTACTCCTGCGTGACAGTGTTCCCTACTACATTGTTTATTTTCTGCTGTTGGGTTGGTAGTCTGTACTTGCCCGGGTTGGCATGTTCCCACCTACCACTGCACTAGGGGGGCTCTTGGAGGACAGTTGCTGTCTGTTGCAGGCATGCCTCTCCACCACTTTGGGTTGGTCACGTATTGGAGCCATTTCCAACAGTGGTACTCACAGAGACACTGTGTCCATCATGCTGTGACATGCTTGGTTGGTGTTACACCAGCAGGTTTTGTGGTAGCATGTACTTTCTGAGGGGTATGAAGTCTGAAACTCATCTGTCTGTTCCACTACACTAGTGGATGGCCACATGTGGGTGGTATTTGGGCTATCCATATTCTGCACAGCTCATGGCTGTCTGTGCTGTTATATACTGTTAGGGGGTATTGGCAGGGATGCTTGTGGTATTCTTGCTGCTTAGAACATGCACATGTACGTACGCTCTGCTGCAGCTGCAGCTACTGTGGGTTTTACTGTCTGCTTCCCCGGGAATGTTTGCTGTGTGGGTTTGTGTGGACTTGTGGAGCTCTACAGGTATGCTACATTTACTATTGTGCTTTGTGTGGACTTGTGGAGCACTAACGGTATGCTGCTGTTATTTTCGTGCTTGTGTACATTTTAGCCTTGTTCTGCTGCGTTGCGAGGCTGTTTCCACTGTCGAGTGGCAGCCCACATACTTGCTTTAGGGGTCATCTCCATTGGTTGGTTTTCCCACTGATGTGGATTCCCATGGCGTATCTCCCTTTCGGCCGCACCACTCTATGGTCTAGCGGTACTGCGGCCTTCTAGTTTCGGCGATCTACACGCCAGAACCCGAGATATAGACAAGAATACAAAAACAGAAATAAATGAAAAAACATTAAAGTACTTGAACTATGGGTTGTGGTGGAAGTCACACAACATATTCCATTAGAACAGAGATATATAGTAATAAGCTGGAGATTGGAACAAGGCAGGGTCCTATACTATGAAAGTATTTGTACATTGGGTGGGTTGGGAGATGAATCAGTATTACCTTAGAATAAGGAAACAAAGTAATAAGCTGGATGCAGGACCCATGGCAGAGAATTAGAAAAAAATATATAATAGCAACATTTAATATAGGATGAACAGAGCTGAAAGCTTACTGAGGGAGTTAGCATGGTTTTGAGCAGGAGCATTACCAGTTTTTAGTCAGGTGGCAGTTGAGAAGAGTTTTGAATTTGTAGGAGTATGTAATGCAAAGAATTGGTTGGAGAACTAAATTCCAGATTTTGGTTATGTGGTTTGAAAATAAAGCATCTACGTGCTTGTTGTTGGCTTTAGAGACATGTAGAAGAAGTTTATCAGAGGAGTCGAGGGTTTTATAGCTAGAGTACAGTTCTACTAGGTTTTTAAGGGTGGACATTTGTCTGGTAGGTAAATAGTGGAATGACAAACTGTGAGTTGTTTAAGGTATAATAGGTTTGGGAGTTCTAGGCATTCTAGTTTGTGAAGAGCAGAACAATGATTTATTCTGTGAGAGAGGTTGGTAGCAAGCCTGGCTATTTTATTGTAGCAAGCTTCCAAGTTATTTAGATGTATTTTCTTTAGATTAGTGAAAATAGGGGAGGCATATAACAGGGTGGATAGGAGATGGTTTTGGGCAATGGCTGTTTTGATGGATTGGATGAAGAATGATTTGGCTCTATAGAGTGCCCCAAGTTTTGTCTGGACCATTTTGTTTGAGATATGTGCACATCATAACTTAGGAATTTGTCAATGGTGACATCTAGAAGTCTGATGTGGTCTACTGGCTCCATTTTGACATTGTTGGTGGAGTAAATGGTGAATGTGGTGGGAGAAAGAAAACTTTTACTGTTGGTGAATACTAGCAGATTGGTTTTGGTAGGGTTGAGTATTAGTCGATTGGTGGGCAGATAGTGTTTAACATCTGTAAATGAATTTTGTATTTTGTATAAAAGTTCAAGGATCGAGGTGGCTGAACAGATGAGCATAGAATCATCTGCATATTTTATATGTTAGCTGATCTGGTTGCTGACCTGAGATCATTTGCAAAGATTGTAAAAAGGAGTGGGCCTAGTATGGTAGCATTGGGGTACACCTACTGAGACTGGTAATTGTGAGAATATATCATCTTACCATATAACAGTTTGCTGTCGGTCTGAAAAGTAGATATGGTAGGGTGGATTGTGGGAAGTTTAAGGTGGCTAGTTGTTGAAGAAGTTTTTGGTGTGAAACAGTGTCAAATACTTTTGACATGTCTATGAAAACTGATGAGACAAAAAGGTCATTGTTTCTTGCCTAATTGATTTTGTTTTTGAAACTAAGTAGGGTAGATATGGTGCTATAGGAATACTTCAACCAGCATAATAAACACAAACAAAACCAAAATACCGGTGATGGCAAAAGGAATAAAACAATAACCAAACTTCTTCAAAGAAGTTTGGTTATTGTTTCGTTCCTCGTGCCATCACTGGTATTTTGGTTTTGGATGTGGTGCTATGGTTAGGTCTGAAGCCATGCTGGGTATCTGAGAGGAGGTTATTATTCAGTAGATAGGGAAGGATTTGCAACTGTATACATTTCTTGAGAATTTTTGCAAGGGGAGGGAGTATAGCAAAGAGTCTGTAGTTTGTTAGTGGTTTTAAGGTGCCTCCTTTATGTAGGGGATAATATGGGAAATTTTGAAGAGTTTGGGAACATATTCCTCAGAGATAGACTGATTTATTAGGAGAGAGAAATCATTGAGGAGCAGGTAGGCTGCTAGAGTTGATGGTGTTAGTTGATAGAGGAGTTTATTAATGTAGCTTGTAGGTATTGGTTTGAGGCCGAACACTACAGAATTGGTGGCAGTTGTGGTGGATATAGTAAGTGGAGTGGTGGTATTATGATATAATAGAGACAGTATGGAATTAGTGAAGTGTGTGTTGAATTGAGTGGCTATGCTTTCTGTGGTGTTAGTGAAGGAGGGGTTGGGGGTAGGGGAATGTTTGTGGTTGAGTAGTTGATTGATGGATGCCCAAAACTTTTTGAGGTTGTTTTGATGTTTTAGTTGAGCTGTTGAATACTATTTTTTTTGTCTGTTTTTATATGTTATTTGACTGTGTTTCTCAGTTGTTGGTAGTTTTGGAGGGTTGTTTGTTTTTTGGTGGCTAGATAGTAGGACCATGCTGTGTCTCTTTGTTTCATTAGGAGTTTAGTGTGTTTTGTTAACCATGGGGTTGGTTTGTTTTTTACTCAGATTTTCCTGATTGGGGCTACTGTGTCTGAGATGTCTAGGAATGTGTTGTTAAAGTATTGAGTTGCATCAACTAAACTGAGGTATATTAGTGGGGACAAGTTTGGATTATTTAAAGAGGGAGTTAAAGATGTCAGTGGAGAATTTCATTGTATTATGGATGTGCTTGCATGTGACTGATTTTTTTTTTATGATGGTGATGGGTATCCCATACCAGCACATGTGAATGAACACACATGCAAGCTCTTGGAGGAAACACTTATTGCTTCAGGAAATGCAAGTGGTCACATCATTACCAGGGTTAGAGTTAAGCCATGAAAAAAAATGAAAATCCTGTCATTACTGGAATGCTGGCAAGTACACAAATTACATTCATCACTGTCTGAATGACGCCACCCCTCTCAGAGATTATAATGTCTGATTATGTGCTGGTTAGAAGGCATGGAAACAGGAGTCATACATAAAAACATTCAGAATTCAGTGGCAGGAAATTAAAAGGTAACTTTCCAGAGAGTCTATTAAATATCTATGATGTTCCCATTTTACTCTGATAATGTCATTAGTTACAATGGGCAAGATGCAAGCATACAATGATTCCATGTTTTACAGTAACTGGTTCAGTACTACGATGATAAAATTAAAGAGAAATCATACTAAAGTCTTCCATCTCAAACAAAATGATGCACATTTTTTAATATCACCCTCTTCAACCATCCCAGTTAAGCATTTTGGTATGCATCTTTTTTGTTTTAAATGTCAGTGTGTTAATAATAATGGTAATAAAGTACGGCTTTGTAGATAGTAATTTAGTAAGACTTTTCTGAGAACTAAATAATACCTTTAGCAATTACACCACGCAAATGGTCAGAGTGACACTTTAACAAAGCCATCTATGGATTGACATCTGATATTTTAGTCTGTGCTCAACTGAAGTGAAATCTGTGTAGAAAGAAAGAATACTGCAAGCAAGGGTCTATTTGAGATCCATCTAATGATAACACAGTCAACAGGAAAAGCAAGGCACAGCAGGAATAATCAAAAGTACATAGCTCTTAATACAGCTCACTGAACTCAATACAAGGACCTCATACCATTCTGAACACATGTGAGTCACAATTACATTACTCCATTAAAATCAACCATTATTGGGTATCTAAGGGAATGCACCATAAGTACAACAGAACAAAAGGGCAAGAAAAACAGCTAAATCTGCCTGTACCATAACTAGTCATGTTTCTTCCTCTACCTACACTATTGTAAAGGCACACGCCATTGCTGTAGTCCTGTCATGTAAGAAAACAATTATATATGTTATGAAAATGGTGTAAATACTATTGTCAGCCTTTCAGACCTCCTCGGGAGTAGATGCTCATTCTCAAAATCCTGAGTGTTGGAATTAACCTCCAACTCCTCAGGGGATGGAGGATGCATCTGAGTAGATAAGTTGGGGGATTTGGAATCACTACAAGGAACATAATTCTCTGAGTCATAAATTTTACCTTTAGAAAGAGGCAGAGGGTATGCTCTGTGTTTAGAATAATCATCCTGGTCTCTAATCGACTTTTTCTGCTTCCTTTTTAAATTCAGTGTCACCTGCTGCTCAACTTATTAAATATAGCATTATATTTAACACTATATTATTCAAACAATAAATCCTCAATGATTTTTTTGTTACGATCATTAATTTCAGTAAACAGTTCATTAAGTAGAACATTATTAAACTTAATAATAAGTTGTATAAATCCAAAACAATGCCTATCAAATAATGTTAAAATCTCTGTGTGCTTTTGTGTCAGCCACAAGCCCATTAGGGTTGCCACCTTTTCAAATGCCCAAAGTGGGATATTTTTTTTGTAGAAACATGCGAGTTTGCAGGACAGATCTACCCAGAGGGAGTGCAAAGGACAGAACTTCACTGTTTTTGTCCAAATAAAAGCTTATTCCTGTAGCATATGAGTTGCTTATGCTATTTCATATAATATTTAGGTGTTTCAGATACAAAATAACTGTTTTATGCAACTGTTAAAGAAAACTTAGTAAATATTTTCTGTCTTAAAATCTCAGGACATTTGCCCTTTTTTAGATTTTTTTGCAGGACAAAATTGCCCAAAGTGGGGCTGTCTCTCGCAAAGAGGGACAGGTGGTAACTCTAAAGCCCATTAGTAAACTTTAAAACATGTAAACCTTTAGGGATAACTTTCCTATGTAAACACACTGTCAAATACAAGTTGTCCACTTGAAAATTGCATACTTTAGCCATTTTCATCTGAAACCCATTCAACATATTTTGTAAACTATTAAAGGATTTAACAGTTCTGTTTGTGGATAATGAAAATTCCTTCTGGAACCAGCCCTGTAGATTAAACAATCTTGCATCTCTAAACATTTCACTTTGCCTGGTATGTAGTATGCCATTAATGCTTTTGATTCCATTAGTCCATTGAAGCACTGTCTTAGGATGCTGTGCTGGAATGAAATTGGAAACAACATTAACACCCATAGTTTCACTCATTCAGGGGTAATCAGAACTCATCACCTCAATAGAAGACTTAAATCATTGCACTTTTGAGTCAAAAGTGCTATAAGTAAAGTTAATTCACACTGGGAGAAGCTTAAACTATCAGAATAATTAAACAAGTTTGTCCTGAGATGTAGAAGGAATGTGGCTACATACATTAGCACCTTCCATATTCTGCATAAAAGTGGTACACTCCTCCAGCAAAACAAGCACTACCACATTCAAAGAAACCAAGAGCAAACCAAGTAACATGAACCTGTGCAGTAAAATAATGCTAAAACAATGGAAAAAAAGCCCACAGAGTGCCGCTTGCTGAGCAGTGTAATACAAAGGGTCTATATTAGGACATCGAAATATCAAAAGAGCGAATGATCTTACATTGACATGGAATACCCAAAACTATTAAATCTCGAATGGCCAGAACAGCATTTTTTTCCATGGAAAAAAAATTGCTGGGCCATTGTTGGGACTTTGCTGTTTCCTCCACTGTAATGCCATCTTGGAGTTGGTATATTTAAGTAGGGGGGGTGGGGGGCACAGCCCTCACATTAGAGGGTGTGTGGGGCAAAGTCCCCCACTTTATTTTTTCCTGTTGATTTTTTTTTGTCCCAGCAATTTATTTCCCTGGGGAAAAAATCACTGCCCTGGCAATTCGAGATTTAGTAGTTTCAGGTTTTCCATGTCGAGAGCATTCGCTCTTTTGACATGATGCTATAGACCCCAGTACAAAGATGAGCTACTAATATCTAACCCAAATAAAACATACCCAAGCCTCTGAATCCACTTAAGACCACCAAGGCATGATAAATAATAAAGGTGTGATGAAAAGCACAATAAAAAAAAACTAATTTATTTAACCCGAAAATGGTTGAGTGCTTTTGTCCTCAGTAAATGGATTTCTTCAGAACCATCGTAGCACAAAAGTAAACCATTTTTATAATCACTAAAATCAATCAGCAAAACATGCGATCAATTAACTAAACAAAGTTACACCACAAAAACACTGAAAATCGAACAATATAAAACAAATAATAACACATATAATTCTTGTCATAAAAAATGCTAAGCAAAACATAAAGAACATAAATAAACAACTAACAAAAACATTATTCAATCACTACTTGAATATTGAAGAATTAAAATATTAAAATATGTTCATATGCCATTCTTTAAAGTTAAAGTTAAGCAGCTTTATACTTTAGAAGTGGAAAATAAAAATACAATAATTCTATTTGATTAGACGGATCGGTTTGAGATCTCTCTAATGATGACACACTCAACAGGAAAAGCAAGGGACACCAGGAATCATCAAAAGTGCATGATTCTTTATACAGCTCACTAAATCCATTACAAGGACCTCATACAATTTAGTCTTTTATTTATTTATTTTACAAAATAATCAGTTCTGTAATAAGAAAATTGCTCTGAATACTGGAAAACAAAATCAGAATGCATTGAGGCTTAGAAGATAACATTTAAAAAAAATGAATTCCTGCACTTTACCCCTAATAACACATTTGTGGGGCACATAACTGAAATCTGATGGAAAAAAAAAAAATCAGTGTACCATTCTGAATACCTGTGAGGCACAATTATATTTCTGCAATAAAATCAATCATTATTGGGTATCTAAGGGAATGTACCATAACTAAGTCATCTGCTTCTTCCCCTACCTACACTATTGTAAAGGTAGATGTCATTGCTGTAGTCCCGTCATGTAACAAAACAATTATATATGTTAGGAAAATAGTGTAAATACTATTATCTTACTTTACAGCTTGTAGACTTTGTTGTTTTTGGCCTGGGCTATGGCTGAAAAGGGCCTATGGGCTAACTCAACCCATTGTTTCGCAAATATCAAAGGAATAAATAATCTAAGAAACATATCAGAGTACAGTTACAGATTTTTTTCTTGAAATTGTGTGATTGTAATGGACAGCACTCCCAAGGAAGTCAATTTTCAGAACCCCTTAAAACATAATTATACTATTATTATTTTTCAAAAGTCTTTGCCAAAAGACAATACTACCATATTAAATATAGTTTGCCTATTGGAAAAATAGATATGAAAGTTCATATTTTATAAGTAGTTATGCAGTCTAATTAATCAAAGAGAAGTTTACCCAAATAGTCCTGTAGAATTGCAATGTACTACCCATCCTTATCAAAGAAAACGACATCACATAACCTAGGTGTGAATTTGCGATTTAGCATTCACTCCTCAGCATGGCTTTAAAGGTAGATAAGGTGTTAATTTGGTTATTGTACAATGTGCAAGGGGAATCTCTTACAAAGAGCAGTGATGCACTGAGTATAATATCTGTTTCTCCAGCTGCTAGTATGTGATAATGAAGGTTGGAGATTTTGTTGCAGGTATTTGTGGTACCACTAATTTTGTGGAAATGGAAAAAATCAAAAAGGGTTATTTCTTGCATTTCCCAAAACGTTAAACAGGTATCAAGGTGCAAGCGTCTGTACAAGTTGAACAATAATAACACATTCAGTGCAATCATTTTCATGGTTAGCAATCTTTGAGGTATCTTTAGTTTGAGAAGATGTTTACAGAGATGCATGATGAAGTGGGCATTGCAAAAAGAAAAACTAAGACTTCCCTTGACTTAGATGAGATTCATGGGCACAGACAAGATGCCATTGGAAAGAACTGTGCTAAATAAAGAGATGCTTTAGCAATGACAGCTACATGATGGTTGGAAGACAGTCTGTTCTAGAAAAATACATACAAATATCTAATGATTGTGACATTTTAAGGGGGGATTTCTTTATATGGTACTAGCCAGACAAGTCTGACTTTCTAAATACAGCGCCTTTTGGCATTGCATTTGAATAGATAGTCTTTACACCAGGCATTGTATATGTCAAGTCCTTGCTTGAGAATATGAGTATCTGTAGGGTAGTTCATGACAGTACCCAGTTTGCAGTCATTAGCAAATGATAAGACATTGCCCTTGCACCTCAACTTCTGCAACAGAAGGGCAGGACAGAGTCCCATGAGATACAAATTTTGACTCCTTTTTTATTTATTTTTTATTCAGGAGGTACTTAGCCAGATCTAAATGAATGCTTTAGAGGACAGACCCACATCTATGGTCTCAGTGATGTTTTTATAGAAACCATCTTGAGTGAAAAGCCACAATCTGTCTTTCATGAAACTAACTGAATTTGGATCTAAGGACTGTATGTCACCTATTTAATTGTTTATGAGTTCAGTAATCATGCATTGCGTAATCATACAGATGATAGTGGCAAGACTAATAGGCCTATATGTGGTAAGGCCTCCTTTATTCAGTTAAGCCACTATAACATTTCTCAAAGCTCTGGAACAAAACCACCACAGAGGTTTAGGTTGAATAATCCACAAGATAGACAGTTAAGCAATATTTTGCGCTAATCAGTTGGCAGCCTAGGATTTTATCAGGACCCATGGAGCTAATATTTTTTAATTTTAGACAGTGCATATATGACCTGTTCTAGGGTGATTTGAGAAAGAAGGGTAGTTAGAGAGACATTGAGATGACAATGTTGAGAGAAGGTGAAGAGAAACTGGATCTGAATTTGTTAGCAAGGATTGCTTTTGCTAGCCATATTTAAGTATTTTTTAAGCTGGGAATAGAAGATAGTTTTCATTTATTGTGGTTGAACTGAGAATTCGTCCATATGGATTTACTTTTATAATTGTACTACTGATGAATGGGAACAGGTGCTTGAGTACAGCTCTTTACATGATAGTACAGTTATAAGGCATATGCAATATCACTGATACTGAGATGATGTGGTTGTTAGCATCGTTTGACGTTTCTTATATTGTTAATAATGAAATGTGATTGACTTTACAGCAGTCCCTAAATATAGACAGGTTTATGAGGTCTTTATGAGGTCTTTGCCATTAGATCTAAAGGAAAAATAAAAACAGATTAACCATCAGGCATCACCAGAGTTACAAAGATGATTGGAGGGGTTATTATAGGGTATATAGATATAAGTACATGGCTGAAAAGACCTCTTTTGGGAAGAAGGAAAACTCTTTTGACTAGAATAATGACATTTGCAAACTTAAGAAATATATGTGGATATTTATTATTAGTTTTATAATTCTGCCAGTTCATGGACAGGTATTAGACACCCATGAGAACTGTGTTAGGTGATAGAAGTAATTTTCTTTAATCTGGCTTAAGTACATTTCATGCTCATCAAGATATGTGAACAGGGATATGTAATTAGTAATTATCTCATAGTTTGATTTTGTTGAGTTTCACCAGGACCTCAAAAAGTTCTATGTTAACACTGTGATTTAATAAAAGAGTATGGGATATTGAATATCTCAGATACACTGCTGCAACTCCTAAATGTCCTGAATGCATGATAGGAACTGATCCCTGATATGCTGTCAATGTAATTTACAAAACTGAATGGTGTTTTACCAATTGAACAAGTATAAATTTGTTCAAGAGCCAGGGAAGCTTCAGAATCTTGCATTTTACTGTTCAGACTTCTAACATTAAACAGTGCTGCCTTAATGTTAGCCTGTATGGAATTTGTTACATCACCATATCCAGAAGGTCGGTATTGCATAAAAATGGCACTACGGAGCAATAACTGCTTTAGCCAGTATGCAAAAGCCACAGAGCAAGGGGTGCATATTATTCAGATGAAAGTAGTTAAGCCTGTCCTCCGAAACATCTCATGTTGTCACATACTGGATACCCCTGAAATGACACTGCATATCCAACCAGATGTTAAAATCAGTTATCTTGTCCTTGAATGCATGCAAAATCCTGAAAGATGGTACAATGTCACTACTCTAGGGTCTTATCTGCCACAGATGCATGCACAGAGAGATTAGTCATGTCTGTCTGTCTATTCATAACTCATTGTCATATTTAGGACTGTAGAGAGTTCCAGGGGCTCTAGTGATGTTATTAGCCTGGTGAGACATAATGAGCAAGATTAATTTTATTCCATCTGTGCCAGTGCAATGACTACAGATAAAGGCATGTCTGGCTACTGAGGCACCAATAACTGAAATTTTACAAAGGTTAGCTGCAGACTTTGGGGTAGATATGGATGTTACCTTGCAGCGGTAACAATTCTTGTTTTAGGAACAATTCCTGTTGTAGGTGGGTATAGTAGAAGGTGTAGGTACACAGACAGTTGTAGTATCATTACTTTGGGTCTGAGATTCACCAGCAAGACATCTGAATGGCTTATGCAATGTTTTTTCACCACTTCAGCATATGTGGTTATAGCAGAAAAATGCTTTTTACTTACTCTAAGAAGTGTGGACAATCTGACACCACTTTGAATAAATATGTGCCTGTCTCACAGGCAGCAGCAGTATCTGATAAGAGTAAAGGATTTTCAGAAAACCTAAGGGAGTTCCTGCACTGCTTCAGTATTCCTAGTGCTAGCAAGCTAATGAGGGATGGGCTACAGTGAGCTATGGTTCTGTGGGGGTGGTTACAGGTCAAAAGGTCAAGTCATTTAGAATATGACAGAGTTAAGCAGCAGAGAAACAATAACTACAGGTTGCACATAGGGAAGCAATAGAGTAAGGATTAATAGTAAATTCATCAAATAAATAAACATTGCATGATATAAAATTACTATCATAGTATCGAACCACACAATTTTGAAAATCAAAAATCTCAAGACTATAATATTAAAAGACCAGAATTCTGAAGACAATACTCTCTAAAAATGTCAAATACTGAATTCCCCCTACCAGTGTGAACCCAGGAACATATGCTAAAATGATTCCTACAGATGTGTGATCCCAGGAATGCGTGGTAACGTGAATCCTAGTCTGAATTCTAGATACTGTGTTATTCAGCATTTTGATATTATGGACTTGAATTTTTAATGTGATAGTAAGCCATAATGTACATTAAGTATATACATACAGACACAAATATGCAGCATATACACACACACACACACACACACACACACACACACACACACACACACACACACACACACACACACACGCACACACCCACACACCCACACACCCACACACCCACACACACACACACACACCTGGGAAAGGCTGGAAGTTGGCACAGATTTACCAGCTGTGCCCCATCTGCCAAGACTATAAAGTAATTATGCTGCCACCAGTCAGCTACTCTAAGGCTCTTACATTATACTGAGTAAAATTAATACTAGTACAAATGGTAGAGTTTGCCAATGCAGCAAAGCTTTCAGGAGTGGCCACAGTGTCACTAAAATAAGCATAATTACTCTTAAGATGTTATAAGTATTCTCTAAAAGACCAGACATAATGAAAGGTATAAAAACATTTAATAGTAAATAATAAAACTGAAAACACAAGAATACTGAATTTGTAGTTACAATAAAATTTCAATCAAAGGATATATAAAAAATAACACAGTTGGATAGATTCACACAGATGCAGAAAAACAAAACTTAACTAATCTCACCATGTTTTCCAGACTGTCTGAAGAATTACTATCCCCTAATTAAGTTCCTTACTACAGCAAGGCAAGATGATTAGTGTTGTGCTGCTTACTATAGCAAGGCAAAATGAGGTTGTGAGAGATGTTTCCTGTCCAAAAATCAAAGTGCTGCTGCAAGAATTCCATCATATCTGTCAATAATATCTAAATAATAATTTCATAGTTGGTTATAGGATGACATCACATCTGCTCACCTGACTCTGGTACAATAAACCCTCAGAGCTTTGCTAAGATCTGTTGCATAATCTGAAAACTATAAAACAATTTCAAAACCTTCTACCATCCCAGGGTAGGAATTAGTTCACCCCTATGGACAATACAATAAGATTCCAAGTCCTGGTTTTCTCAGATATTTTTGTCTCTGGCTGCAATCAGACCTGTAAGATAAAATTCTTATAGCCTGAACCAACCCATTTAATTTTCAACCTATTTTCCAAAATTAGATGGACTGAGATTAACCTCTTCCCTTCCAGAATTCCTTGTTAAAACATATACATTTAATGAGTTATAACAATAGTGTCTGACATACATGTATATCTCTTTTCTGTTCAGCAGGATCCAATGTTGATGATTTTTAACACAAGCAACTTTACAAACACATTTTTTAAACACAAACATCTGTACAAATCAGTGTGATAGTCAAACGACATAAAATTATTTAGAAAACTCCAGCTAGCTCTGCTGGCATATCTTACATATGCACTGCCACACTCTCCCTTGCAGAGATGGGACTACCTCATATCATCACATCTTGTTTAAGTTTCAGTGGGACTGCCTTCAGGTTTAAATATGGGAGTGCTGTACAGACAAGCTGTGATGTGTTGCTGTCTTGAGACTAATACAAATAGTTTCAGATTTGTAACCATTAGATAAATCGATATTATTTTTCTTTTTCTCTATAGAAAGTACATTCTGTGCACCACCCTCTGTAGACTTTCTACACTGAATTAATCTTGTTTTTCTCTTCTGATACTGCATACCTCTATGGACTAATCTTCTTCTTGTTGTAAAGTTGTCCCTCTCACCATCTATCTTTTATATACAAATTAAAATAAACTGTTATATGTAGTATTTTTAAATAATTATATTAATATATTATTATATTTGAAATCTGCATCTATTTTTCACTATTTCTATGAAGTTATCTACCTGCTTTTGTATCTGTACAATATCTGTTCAGTTAAGGAAAATAGACTAGGATTGTTTCTTTTTAATATATTGAGTAAGGAGTTTAATATCACAATCTTACTTGAACCACACAGTCACTATACTTTTTTTAAATGCAATAAATACAAAGAACCCAAATTCTAATTACATAAGACACTCAAATTCACAGTCTTTATATTTAAATTTACTATCTCTGACTTGGTGTGATGTTGGAGGCATTGTATTTAGGGATTAGTGGTGTGAGGCAAATCATTACATTGGCTTGAACGTTGAAGGAAAACTTGCCCTTCTGAAGGAAATGTACTTTTGTTTATCTCAGTGCTAATTATATGCTCATTTTTTTTCTAATTTTTTATTAAACTTTTTAAAATAACAAATATAACTGAAATTAGTATCTGATTAACATTTTTTTATAAATTTCAGCAAGCAATTAAGAAAAATAGATAAAACATATATTTACAATGGTGGGTGATGTAGTGCAACAGTTAATGTTGCCTCACAGGGATAAGGTCTCCTATTTGATTCTTGGTTGCAGTGCCTTCTGTGTGGACTTTGCCTGTCCTCCCTGCATTTGTGTGGGTTTCCTCTGACTACTCCAGTTTCTTCCCACATTCCAAAGCCATGCATCTGGAGTGTTTCTCCCCAGACCTCCTCTGAAAATAGGTACTGTCCTAGTCAGACCTTCCCGGTCAACAAATGTTAAATAAATAAATAAAAATCAACATGATAATATCTTCTTTTCACTGTTTTAACATTAATTGATAAAATTAAACTTGTCTAATAACTCCTTAAAACTCAAGCAAGTATTAAAATGTGAAGTTCATTTGTTTGTTCATATTTTGATGGTAGTCAATTCATATTGGCAATGTCCACAATATTCTTGAAATTCTTTAATGTGGGAATAGAGATGATCTTCCAGTTTGGAGTAATGACCATTCTTGCTATGAATATTTTATTCAAGAAACACTTCCAGGAATTGCTGTATTAAATAAAATCAAACATTTAGTCAAAATAAATGTGTCATTAAAAATAACCTATAACAAAGAATTTACATTTTCCCAATATGGTTCCATTATTTCATAATCATAAAACATATGTTCTCAATTTGCCTTTAGTTGAGATTTATATCTCAAACATTTTGCATCTTTTTTGTACATTAATTTAATTTTATGTGATGGAATGCATGTTCCATGTAAATACTTCCAAGTAAATAATCTCCAGTGTAAAGAGAATGAAGTTTATTTTGATGATATCTATAGCAATTTTTTATCTTCTTCACTTGGATTATGTTTATTTACTAAATAAAATAACCCCAATACTTTCTTTTGTAATAAAGTTTTGCAAATGTTATAATTTTGCATATTTTTGATAGATAACCTTTCTCTTATATATTGTTATTTAAATTGGTTAGGGGTTCTATAAATGTAGGGATTTTGTTTTTTGATGATAGTTGCATTAAATCAATTTTATTAATTTTAAATTGTCTGCAATTGTTTATATCAAACCACACTTCTTTATTTATCATCATCATCATCATCTTCTTTCGGTTGTTTCCATTAGGGGTCACCACAGCGGATCACATGTTTCCATTTCTTCCTGCCCTCTGCATCTTGCTCTGTCACACCAACCACCTGCATGTCCTCTCTCACCACATCCATAAACCTTATCTTAGGCCTTACTCTTTTCCTCTTACCTGGTAGCTTCATCCTTAGTATCTTTTTCCCAATATACTCAGCACATGTCCAAACCAATGTAATCTTGCCTCTCTGGCTTTGTCTCCAAACCTTCCAACCTGGGCTGACCCTCTAATATACTTATTACTGATCCTGTCCACACTTGTCACACCCAGTGCAAATCTTAACATCTTTAACTCTGCCACATCCAGCTCAAACTCCTGACTTTTTGTCAATGCCACCGTCTCCAACCCATATAACATAGCTGGTCTCACTACCCTCTTGTAGACCTTCCCTTTCACTCTTACAGGTACTCGTCTGTCACAAATCACTCCTGACACTCTTCTCCACCCACTCCATCCTGCCTGTACTCTTTTCTTCACCTCTCTTCCACACTCACCGTTACTCTGAACTATTGACCCCAAGTATTTAAACTCATCCACCTTCACTACCTCTACTCCTTGCATCCTCACCATTCTTCTATCCTCCCTCTCATTCATACACATATATTCTGTCTTAGTCCTGCTGACCTTCATTCCTCTTCTCTCTAGAGCATATCTCCATCTCTCCAGGGTCTCCTCCACCTGTTCCCTACTCTCACTACAGATCACAATGTCATCTGCAACCATCATAGTCCATGGGAACTCCTGTCTGATCTTGTCTGTCAACCTGTCCATCACCATTACAAATAAGAAAGGGCTCAGAGCTGATCCTTGATGTAACACCACCTCTACCTTAAACACATCCGTCACTCCCACAGCATACTTCACCACTGTCACACTACCCTCGTACATATCCAGTACCACTCTTATATACTTTTCTGACACTCCTGACTTCATCATACAATACCAAATCTCCTCTCTAGGCACGCAGTCATATGCTTTCTCTAAGTCTACAAAAACATAATGCAACTCCTTCTGACATTCTCTGTACTTCTCCATCAACTCTCTCAGAGCAAACATCGCATCTGTAGTGCTCTTTCCTGGCATGAAACCATACTGCTGATCACTAATCATCACCTCCTTTCTTAACCTAGCTTCCACTACTCTTTCCCATGACTTCATGCTATGACTGATCAGTTTAATCCCTCTGTAGTTACTACAGCTCTGCACATCACCCTTATTCTTAAAAATCGGTACCAAAACACTTTTTCTCCATTCCTCAGGCATCCCCTCACTTTCTAAGATTTCATTAAACAATCTGATTAAAAATCAACTGCTATTTCACCTAAACACCTCCATGCTTCTACAGGTATGTCATCTGGGCCAACAGCTTTTCCATTCTTCATTCTCTTGATAGCTATCCTTACGTCCTCCTTGCTAATACATTCTGCTTCATGATTCACTTTCCCTACATCCAACCTTCTCTCCCTCTCATTCTCTTCATTCATCAACCCCTCAAAGTACTCTTTCCATCTCCTCAACACACTCTCCTTGCTTGTGAGTATGTTTCCCCTCATTATCCTTTATCACCTTTACCTGCTGCATGTCTTTCCTAGCTCGGTCCCTCTGTCTAGCCAATTGGTACAGGTCCTTTTCTCCCTCCTTAGTGTCCAACCTTTCATACAACTCTTCATATGCCTTATACTTAGCCTTCGCCACCTTTCTCTTTGAAATGCACCTCATCTCCTTATACTCCTGTCTACTTTCTTCATCTCTCTGACAATCCCACTTCTTCTTTGCCAACATCTTTGCCTGTATACTCTTCTGTACTTCCTCATTCCACCACCATGTCTCCTTGTCGTACTTTTTCTGTCCCGGTGTGATACCAAGAACCTTTCTAGCCATCTCCCTTACTAGCTCTGCTGTAGTTACCCAGCTATTTGGTAACTCTTCACTGCCACCCAGTGACTGTCTTAACTCATCCCTGAACTCCACCTCACAATTACCCTTTATATTGTATTTATTTATAATATATTCTTTAAAGAATACTTTCCCTTCATCTATCAAGTGGTAGCAAAAATAAGATTATTATTTTTCAGACTTAGCAAATTACCACTAGTAATACCCCTTTGGAAGCAGTGCTGCAGTGATACCACAGTGTAACAGAGCTTTTGAAATGTGGTGCACCCAAGAGTGTGCTTATTAGATGTAGATTACAATTTCCAAACAGCAAACTCAGAACCAAACCCACACTACTCAGCTGTAGAACGAACTCTCAGAAGTGCCCACGTGAACCCTTGATGGGAAAACATGGATCCTGCCCAAAAAACGAATTGAGCACACAAAGACAAAGACAAGAAAGATGCAGTCAGAATCTCATAGGAAGTCCATTATATTTATTCGAGCCATCAAAATGCAGTTCCAGAAATACAAATTACTGTCTTCAGAGATATCTTCAGTACAGCTTAGGAGGAAGCCTTAGCAAATTATGAAAATGAATAGAGTGCAAACTCTCCTTGGTATATGAAATATGGAATATTATAAAAAACATGCTTTATCATCAGATTTTTTGTAAACAAAATTTGATTGTATTTGAAATACTATTTATATAATAAGAATGTATTTGTCTATTTTTCATTTCAGTGAAGCAATATTTTAATAACCATTGAAAGTTATTATTTAATATTTGAGTATGGGATATTCAAATTGTTCTTTTGAATTTATCCAAACACTTTCCTGAATTTCTTTCCATATGGCAGAATAATTAGGATTCAGCGGCAATGTTACTGTTTTAACAGCAGAAGCTAATGTACACATATCCAAATCCAGGAATCTAATAGCACTTCTGACCATTCCCTTATATGATGATCTAATATCAATCTAGGTTTATTAGGAAAATAAATTATTTTTGAAAGAAGAGAATTAAGTTGTTTTTCATATTTTTAGAAGGTGGTAGAGAAATTGACTGTATTATCCATAATAGTTTTTGAAATATAATCATTTTGATCAATGGCAATCTATCTTCCTTGGTGAAAAATGGCATGTTCTGTTTGTTAATAAGCTGTTTCTAGATTCTAGCCCATTATTGTAATTAATTGCAATTATGTCTTTAATTTCTTCTGTCAAAGTAATACCTAAGTATTTCATTTTATTTTTTTTTTAGTTATCTTTTAATAATTTTTATATATCTGTCATCCATTTCATTTATATTGTTGCTTATAAGGAGAACTTTTGTTTTGTTATCATTAAAACAAAGCCCTGATACTTTTCAAAAATTGTGATTGAATTGAATAAAGCCTAAAAGGAGATAAGCAATCATTTAGAGTTAACATAATATCATCTGCAAAAAGTTGAATTTTGGTCTACTTCTATCATTTATTCTAAAACCCTTAATAACATTGTGAAGATAGATGAAGGTTACAAGCCTAGCTAGATAGAATTTTGTAGATAATTCTGTCATTTGTAAATATTAATGCAAACCACAGGCTTGTTCTCTTAAATGTGAAAACACTGTATTGGATGTTGAACTGCAAAAATGTAACAACAGTGCACTCTGCTGTAAGAAAGCTGATAAGTCAAGCGTTGTGAAATTATTTGATCTAAAACTCGAACCCAAGATGTCTAGAGGGAGGCATTCTGCCTATCATTTTGAGGCCAGAGTTAATTGCTAGAATTTACATATATAATTTCTTCTATTGCTCTAGCTTTCTGAACAGCTGCAAGATCAAAAAGGCTATTAACCTCTGACTTTCTGTTAGCCTGGGAACCAGAAAGAAATGATGTAATCTGAGATGAATCAGTGGTACTCTGTTATCAATTTAAGGACAGAGAGACTCAGAGCATTTAACATTTGTCTTGTGAACATCCAATTCGCCAGCACTGTTTTATTCTATATGTACGTTTATTTTAGAATTGTGTTTTCTCTTAGATATAGTATATATATATATATATATATATGTATATATATGGTGACAAGTGGTACAACCACATAGTCTGGGTAAAAGTGGCACAGCTGAAGAACCTGTGCCAGCCTTCCCAGGAGTGTATGTGTGGTTGTATATAACTCTTATCTCAAAATGTGTGTGTGTGTGTCAGCTACTTGGGCAGGGGCATAAAGCACTGGTTGGACAGAGAGGGTGCTGGAGGTTTTAGCATGCCCACTAGGCTGAGATCTGGACCCTATAGCTGTGCCAGTGGAGAGTCTTATTGGGGACCTAGAGAGAAAGTGAGAAATCAGCCCCAGACTGACTCTAATCTCTGTGTGCTCTTAAGAGGAAATTGTAGATTACTGTGTGTGTGTATTTATTATCCTTTTGCTATATGGATGTCCCTTACAGGTGTTAGTGGTGAGAATTGAGGCTCTTTAATTGTTGGGCCAGTGCAAAGATGTGACATATTAATTGTTTGGTAGTGGTGGGATATCCACACCACATATTAATTGGTTGGCAAATACTAATTGCCTTGTAGTGCTGTGGGTAGTATGAATTCCTGTAGCTTGTGTACAGTGATCTCTGAAGGTGTTTTTGTACTCTAAATCAGCCACGCAGTGAAGAGTCAGAGTTCAGATCACAATTGTTTTATATCTTTTATTAGCTTAGTTAGTCAGGGAGAGCAGGCAAGCATGTCAGCAGAGGAGTAGAGAAAGGTGACAAGGAGCCAGCCTGATGAGATGTGCTAGGCTAGGGGACTGGTGCATGGAAACATGATTAATGCAGACATGGTTGCAGCTTTGGTCACAGCTGCATCAGAAAACAGCAATCAGGAGGATGATCAGACTGGCAGTGGTGATGTACCACACTCAGAGAACAGACAGCTTAACCTTTCTGCAGAGGACTTAAAAATCCATCTGGAGCTAGAGAGACTTGAGTTGGAGGCCAGGCATTTGGAAATAGAAGTAGCATAGAGACTGAAGTGTCTAGAGAGTGAGGACAATGAGAAACTGCAACTTATGTAGGCTGAGGAGAATGTGAAACTGCTACATCTGGACGCTGAGGAAAAGGAAAGGCAGAGGCAGCAGGAAAAGACAATGCTGACTCTTTGCCAGAGTCAGGGAGGTAATGGGGAAGGTAGTAACTGGACCCCAGAAGCACAAAAGGTCAGTAAATGTCTTTCACAATTCTAAGAGGGGGTAATTTTGATAGTTTCATTTATATGTTTGAGAGGGTATGTAAACAGTATGATGTTGACCAAAGGATCTGAGTATAGTTCCGGGCCCCCTTACCCCATAGTAAAGCTGTAACTGTGTTGTCTAAACTTGCTGTTTGTGAATATTTTGATTATATTACTGTTAAGAACTGTTTGTTAGAATTTTTTAAAGACACCACTCCATGAACCAACTCACCAAGGACAGAAAAAACACACTGAACAACTGGAAAAATGGTCACCATCCACCTTTACTGTGTTCATAGTATTTCGGCATCAAGCCTTCCAGGGAATAATCATGCACAAGAATGATGTACTTTATATACATTTCACTATATTCATTATTCAAGTTCAATTATACAATAATTGATCAATTAATCAGTGAGTCAAGAAAGTTAAAATCCAAAGTGCATCCTGAGCAGTAAAGTGCTTAAGAAACATTTAAAATGTATCAATGCATATAAAGTGCAACCCCTTACATTCCTATTGCATTTAACATTATAATTTTAAAAAATCATACAAAAGCACTTGTGCATCTCTAGATTAACAAATACTAAAACATTTTGCCCTACAATGGATGATCAATTAATCAGTGAGTCAAGAAAATTTAAAGTGCATTCTGAGCAATTAAAATGCTTCAGAAACATTTAAAGTGCATCATAAAACTTTTAAAATTCAAGTTCATACAAATGCATTTATACATCTCTAGATTAACAAATACTAAAACATTTAGCTCTACAATAGTTGATCAATTAATCAGTAAGTCAAGAAAATTTAAATATAAAGTGCATCCTAAACAATTAAAGTGCTTCAGAAACATTTAAAGTGCATCAAAAAACTTTTAAAATGCAATCCCTTACATTCCTATTGCATTTAACTTAATAGTTTAAGAAGTTCATACCAATTCACCTATACATATTTAGATTGACAAATACTTAAACATTTTACCTTATACCTATAAATCATTCATCCTATATGTCTATGCATTTATAAAATAATGCATACTTAAACATTTCATCCTATACATGAAAATCTAACTCCATATTAAGCCCATGGGGCCACAAAGTTCATAAATTAATAATATATATACTTTCCATCCTTAACAAAATGCATCCATATTCCATGCCTTGTACTGCATAAGATTTCTTTAAAACAGAAAAAAATAAGCTGCTAGTGTTACCATTGTGAACAGCATGGAAATGTTGGGCCACAGGATTATTAAGCCTAACATGCCTCACATCCCCCAAATGATCCATAATTTTTCTTTTCAACATTCTTCTGGTTTGGCCTGTATACCACTTTACAGATAGACAATCACATCCAATGGCATAAGCAACCCCACTGGTACTGCAATGATGTTTCTGAAGCATTTTAATTGCTCAGGATGCACTTTACATTTTCTTGACTCACTGATTAATTGATCAACCATTGTAGAGCAAAATGTTAAGTATTTGTTAATCTAGAGATGCGCAAGTGCTTTTGTATGAATTTCTTAAATTATAATATTAAATGCAATAGGAATGTAAGGGGTTGCACTTTATATCTTTTGCTGCATTTTAAATGTTTCTGAAGAACTTTGCTCAGGATGCACTTTAGATTTTAACTTTCTTGACTCACTGATTAATTGATCAATTATTGTATAATTGAATTGAATAATGAATGTAGTGAAATGTATATAAAGTACACCATTCTTGTGCATGACTATTCCCCGGAAGGCTTGATGCCGAAGTACTAGGAACACAGTAAAGGTGGATGGTGACCATTTCTCCAGTTGTTCGGTGTGTTTTTTTTTTCTGTTCTAGAATTTTTTAAACTAATACCTGAAACTTATAGAAAAAAGTTTTGTGAGCACAGAGACAAGTTGGATTAAAATGTGCGTGATTATGTTGCTGAACTGAGCAATTATTTTCATAGGTGGGTGAGTGGATGTCAGGTCACCACTTTTGAAGGGCTGGCAGATCTTTTGGTGAGGGAACAAGCCCTTAGCACTTTGCCTGAGGACATGAGAATCTGGTTAACTGCTAGTCAATGTGCTTCTTCAGATAGGTTGGGGAAGAAGGGAGACCTATACCTAGGAAGCAGGGCATCCAAGCACAGGAAAGGCACCCCCAGTACTGCTCATGGGTCTAAAGAAACCCATGGAGAGCAGCACAGACTGCCCCAACAGAATATTCCAGTAGTAGGGGAAGCCACTATTCAAGGTATATGTCCAGGACCTAGGGTTAAATGATTTGAATGCAACCAGTGGGGCCATGTGGCATACTGATGTCCACAGAGGCAAGGTAGGGAACAAACGGTGATGGAGCCATTAAGTGGGGAAGACAAAATGCTAATAGTAGGCTGTCTTGAGAGAACAGGGGTATTGAACTGCCATCCTGAAGATGTCCTGATAGGGAAGGATTTGGATGAGAGAGTACCATGTGCTAATACAGATACACGCAATCAGGCTAGGAGACAAGCATGTGGGTCTGGTAGCCTGGGGGAGACCCAGACAGACTGCATATTTGCAGCCAGGACTGGTGAGGTGGTTACATCATTCAGGCAGCTACCCTGTAGCAGTGCGAATGAATGTGAGCCACAGCTGCTTGTGGGTACTGATGTTCCCTTGGACAGTGTGACTGCAAAGGTAGAGGTGAGTAGCAGTTCCCAGGCTCACAGTGAGGCAACACCGTCAGAGGATGCCAGACTTCCTATGGAAGGGAAACTGGGAAGGGTTACAAAGAGAGAGTTGAGACAGGCTCAGCTCTCAGACCTTACATTGCAAGGCCTAGGTAACTAGTTAGGTACCTGATTCTCAAGGGAAGGGGGAATTCTGTACACTGGGACAAAGGATTACTCTGTAGAGAGTGGACCCCTGCGGGAGGACTAGAAGGTGAGAGAATACAGCAGTTGGTAGTGCCTAGAGCTTACCATCTGGCACTTTTAGTCATAGCCCATGATATTCCCTTTGCAGGTCATATGGGCATAAAATCACAAAGAGACATATTATGCAGAACTTCTATTGGCCTGGAATTTCCAACGATGTAATCAGGTACTGCAGGACCTGTGAGCAGTGCCAAAAGGTAGGCCAGGCAGGAGACAATGTGAGAGCTCCTTTGATGTCTTTGTCTATGATTAAGGAGCCATTTCAAAGGGTAGCTATGGATATTTTGGGGCCTCTGCATACCCCAAGTTCCACAGGGGAAAAGTATATTCTAGTGGTAGTGGACTATGCTACACACTACCCTGAGGCAGTGGCTCTGTCCTGCATTGAGGCAGAAAAGGTGACAAATGCTTTGTTAGAGATTTTCAGCAGTGTAGGTTTCCCAAAAGAAATACTGACTGACAGAGGTGCCAATTTCATGTCAGACCTGCTGGCTTGTCTGTGGAAGTACTGTGGTGTGAAATACCTGAAGACCAGCCCCAACCATCCCCAGCCTAATGGTCTTGTTGAGAAGTTAAACTCTAGAATCAAGTCCCTGCTATGTGCATTTGCAAACCAGTTTAAGAGGGAGTGGGACAAATATTTCCCCAATCTATTGTTTGCTTAGAGAGAGATTCCCCAGGAATCCACATGTTTTTCACCCTTTGAGTTGCTGTATGGGCATAGGGTGAGAGGACCTCTAGATTTAATTTGAAATGAGTGAGAAGGTGAGTGTGAATATTACTAGGATTCTATTGAGGCATATGCCCTAAACCTCAGGACAAGGCTCAGGGAACTCATGGGCTTAGCCCAAGAAAGCCTGGCAGAAGCCCAGCAGCAGAAAAAGGTCTGGTATGATAGGAATGCTCGAGCTAGAGAGTATGCTGTAGGGCAGCAGGTAATGGTTCCCATTTCTGTCAGACACAAAAAGCTGCAAGCAGCTTGGGAAGGACCCTACATGGTGGCAAGAAAAGTTAGTGATGTTATCTACATGGTGGAACTGCTAGGCAGGAGGCAGAGGCACAAATTGTGCCATGTTAACCTGAGGAAACCTTACCAGGATAGAAAGCCCCTTGTTATGAGCATTTGTAGTGGATTGCAGGAGGAGTCTGAGGGAGATATGGTGGCTGATCTCCTCAGTGAGGCTTGGACCGACACCTCTGTGGAAGGGGTAGCAATGTCTCAGCAGCTATTTCCTACCCAGGTTCAAGAAATCTGAGCAGTGTTACAGGAGTTTGGGGACACCTTCACAAGGAAATCAGGGTGCACCCACCTGGTACAGCATCAGGTGAATACAGGACCCTAAAGGTCTATTAGGAAGGCCCCTTATAGCGTGCCTGAGAGAGTCAATAGCGTGCCTGAGAGAGTCAAACAGACTCTGTGGGAGGAGGTACAGCAAATGTTGGAACTAAGGGTAATTCAAGAGTCCAACATCCCTTGGGCCTCCCAGTGGTGCTGGTGCCAAAAGAGGATGGCTGCACTAGGTTTTGTGTGTACTACAGGAAATTAAATAGTCACACAGAGTTAGATGCTTACCCCATGCCTAGGATGGATGAGGCACTAAAGCTGCTGGGTGGGGCTAAGTATCTTACAACTATTGATCTTACCAAGGGTTACGGACAGGTGCCCTTGACTCCCAGTGCTTGAGAGAGGTCAGCCTTTGTGACTCCTTTTGGCTTGTATGAGTTCAAAAAGATGCCCTTTGGGATGAAAAATGCCCCAGCAACTTCCCAGAGGCTGTTAGATCACATCCTTGCAGGAGCAGGAGGGTTTGTCCTTGCGTACCTAGATGATATTGCCATCTACAGCCATTCCTGGCAAGAGTACTTTCAACATGTCAGGGTTGTGCTTGGCAGACTACAGAGGGCATGGTTGACTCTTAAGCCCAGCAAATGTCACGTGGGCATGGCAGAGGTCTCCTACATTGGACATAGAGTGGGGAATGGTAAGATCAGGCTAGAACCTGCCAAAGTAGAAGCCATTCAGGCATGGTCTGCACTTGTTACCAAAAAAAACTGGTGAGGGCATTCTTAGGGACAGCAGGGTACTACAGAAATTTAATTGCCAGTTATAGTACCATAGCTGCTCTCCTCACAGACCTGACAAGGGAGAAAAAGCCAGATAAGGTAGTGTGGACCCCAACACATGAGCAGACATTCCAGGAGCTTAAGGAAGCTTTGGGAAGACCCCTTGTGTTTGCCAGTCCAGATTACAGCAAATAATTTGTTGAGCAGGTGGATGCTTCAAACCGTGTGTTGGGGACTGTACTTAGCTAGATTTCTTCAGAGGGAGAAGAGCACCCAGTGGTTTATCTCAGTCATAGGCTCCAACCCAGGGAGGAATGCTATGCAGCTGTCAAAAAGGAATATCTAGCCATAGTGTGTGCACTGCAGAAACTTCAGCGATATCTGTATTTAAACAATTCACTGTAGTGACACATCACAATCCCCTAAGATGTTAAACAGAGCCAGCTAGCAAAATACCAAGTTGATAAGATGGAGCCTAGGTTTTAAACATATGATATGTCAGTGCAGCACTGCAGTGGGATTAGCAATGCCAATGCAGATGGGCTCTCAAGACAGGGAATGGGGTAAGGTATACTCAGATAGACCTAACCCTCTCAAGCAATATTTTTCAAGGGCCACTTGAAAAACTAGCTTGAATTCTCTGGGGTGGGGGTGGAGGGTGGGTATGTGAAGATAGGTGATGGCTGCCACCCTAACTAGATAAAATTTTGTAGATAATGCTTTCATTTGTAAATATTAATGTAAGCCACAGGCGTGTTCTCTTAAATGTGAAAACACTGTATTGGATGTGGAGCTGAGATGTCTATATGGAGGCATTCTACCTATTGTTTTGAGGCCAGATTTAATGGGTAGAATTTATATGAATAATTTATTTTATTGCTCTGGCTTCCTAACCAGCCACAAGATCAAAAGGGCTATTAACCTCTGAGTTTCTGTTAGCCTGGGAACCAGAAAGAAACTATATAATCTGAAATGAATCAGTGGTACTGTGTTATCAATTTAAGGACAGAGAGTCAGAGCATTTAGCATTTGTCTTGAGAACATTCAACTTACCATCACTGTCTTGTTCTATATGGAAGTTTATTTTAGAACTGTGTTTGCTCTTTGATAAAACTAGGAATTAGGAAGATTAGATTAGTTTTTTTTTCTGTACTGATGTCAGAACTTTTCTACTGTATTATTTTAAGTATTTCTCTGTGATCTCTGAACTCTTGACTAGCACTGTGCAGTAAGAAGTACTGCCTTGTGTTTTTATAATTTATTATTAAATATTTTTAAACCTTTCAACTGTGGCTGTTTTGTGTAGAGCTAATTTAAGCTCTAGACTGCATTGCATGTATATAGTGAGACTGGCCAAGTCACTCCAATAAGCCTTGACTGTCCAGTTGCACTTACCATTTGGATAATAATACTGCACAGCATAATTGGACACCCTTTCATAAGGTCCTTTTAGCAGCTGATAAATATTAGTGGGTGGTGGCAAGTGGTACTATAGTATAGTCTGCATAAAAGTGCCAAGCCTTCTCCACTAATGTCTGTGTGGTTGTATATAGCTCTTATCTAAAAATGTGTGTGTGCCAGCTATTTGGGCAGGGACACAAAGCACTGGTTGGACAGAGAGGGTGCTGGAGGTTTTAGCTTGCCCACTATGCTGATATCTGGACCCTATTGCTATGTCAGTGGGGAGTCTTATTAGAGACCTGGAGAGAAAGAGAGAAACCAGCTCCAGACTGACTGTGATCTCTGTGTGCTCTTAGGAGAAATTGTACTTTACTGTGTGTGTATTTATTATCCTTTCCCTATATGGATGCCCCTCACTGGTGTTAGTGGTGAGGATTGAGGCTCTTTGATTGCTGGGCAGTACATGGGCATCAAAATCATTATTAAACCTAATATGATTAGTGAAAGGGTCCATACGTAATGCAAATAATAATTAAGATAACAGACATCCCTGTTTTTGCCTTTTTTAGTAATCTTAATTGCATTAGATAAATATGAGCTAAAATTTATATAAGGATATGAGTTATCATAAAGGAGATTAATAAGTTGTATAAACTTATTTGAAAAATTTATTTCATCTGAAATATTTAACAAATAACTCCAATTAATTGAATTAAAATCAATATTAATATCTAGACTAATGAAGGTTAGGGTTTCTTTTGCATTTTTTACATAATTGTATTTATTTGTTAATGTTATATGAATGTCTGTTGATATAAATCCTATTTGGTCTTAATTTACTAAAAAAGGCAGACATTTTTTTAATTCTGTTTACAAATATTGCCATAAACATTTTATAATCCATATTTAACAAAGAAATTCACATATAAGAAGAACATTTAGTAGGAGTGTTATCTGGTTTTATTATGGAGGATAGAATGTTATATTTTCAAGAATGTGTATTACTATTCACATATCTAACATGTATATATTTTAATAGTATTGATAGCACTTCTTTTGACACCAGTTTGTATAGTTCTAGAATGATACCATCATTGCTTATAGTTTTATTTATTTTTATTTTTTTAGTTGATCTTTCACTTCAGACGTTAAAATAGGCTTATCAGTTAAATTAATCTGTTCTGTTGTAAAGTGGTAATGAATATTGTCTTTTATGAAAGATCTAATAGTTTCTTTCTCTGTTATTGTTAAGTAAGTCTGTTTAATTTTAACAAAATGTCATCTAAATGCATCTAATATTCTTTCTAAATATGTAATCTTATTACTATTTGTCTTGAATATTTTCCTAATGTGGTTGGATTTACCAATAATCTTAGATCTTGTAGCTAATTTATTTAAGTATTTACAGTTCAAAGAATATGATTGCATTTTAAGTTTTTCTAATTTTTTTAGAGTTTTATGTTGTAAAATCTCTAAATATGTTGCAGTTACTTTGTAATTGTTGTCTAGTAAATGTTTATGGCCTTTTGTATATTGAGTTTCACTTAGTCAATTTCTTATTTTAAGATGTTTAAATCTTTATCCCATTCTTTAATTTCATTATTGTACCAACATATTATTTTCCATACAGGTAGGCCTTTAAAGAGTGCCATACATATATCTCTACCACCTCTCCATTGTTATCTATATCAAGTAATTTTTGATTTTTTTTAATAAACCATTCCTTACACTATTTTAATTGAGTTATATATACTGAAATTATCCTAATAGATATAAGATTATTTTTTTAACTTAATCACAAATGTAATAGCATTATGATCTGAGAAGGGATATGAAACTACTTCAAGTTTCCCCAAACTGGTTTCTAAGTCATTTGAAATATAAACTCAATCATTTCTTGATTGTGTGCCTTTTGTGAAAGAATAATGTAAATAATTCATTTGACACTGAGCATTCACTAATATCTTTCATGTTATATAATTCAAGAAATTCTAATAGGCCATTGGCAGCAGCTTATTTTCTGTTTATTAACAGCATTAGAATCTTTATTACTCAATATGCAGTTAAAATCTCATGCTGCAATTAAACTACCACTTGAGAATTGAATGACCTTTGCTAATTGCTTTTAACCATTTCTACTTCAATACCAGGTATCCAATATAAATTTGCAACAGTATAAACTTTCTTTTTTACCTCTAATGTTAGTAAAGAAGACCCCCCATTATTAACTTTATGTGTTTCTGTTATTTTAGGCATTGGTGTGAAATTTTTCTATAAAATTTCAACTTCTCTTCTCTTCTATTTATATTGAGAACTAATGAGTATAGAATATTGATTGGAGTTAAGTATGTCAATATTTGTTTGTGTCAAATGCATTTCCTGTAAAAAAGATAACTTGATATTTAAATAATTTGAATTTTTTTTTAAATACGCCTTTTATATCCATTGTTAAAACAATTGGCATTAATGGAAATACAGCTGATAAATACCATGTGATATAAAGGACAAGTTTGCATCTCATTAAGTCCAGCCCTTGAGGTATTTAATAAAATGTATGAAGATGATTTGATAGAAATATTCAACAAGAGATGGAACGGGAAGAGGTTTCACAATTTTAGTTGCTCAGAATTTGAAACTTTTCATTCTCTACAGAATGATTTCAGAATATCTATCTATCCCTCCGATAAAAATGGTGCAGCAGTTGTGATGGACAGAGACTTCTACTTAAGGACTATGCCTGACATGTTAAGTAATTCGAGGGCATATTTAATTATTTCTCAATCTGATATTGAACATATGAATACAGCAGTATATAATTCTTTGTATGACTGCCTTCTTAGTAGGGCTATATCCCTTGATTTATTTATTTATTCCATTGTAGACTTTCCTCTCTTACCTCTTCTGCATGGTCCATCTAAACTTCACAAAGATAGTGTGAATCCTCCAATGATACCTATTGTTTACAATCAGGGCTGCCTCACTGAACCACTCTCAATTTATGTAGAAAGACATTTGAGACCACTGCTAGATCAGTCGCCTATAGTGTTGCATGACACCAAGCATGTTTTGCAGGACTTTTATATTCATGTCAGTTCTATGCAAGGTACTTTGAGGGAGAGCTGTGTATTCGTCTGTCTTGATGTGAATTCATTAACGGTGAGTCCACATACTAAAGGGATTGATTCCATGAGGTTGTATTTAACAGGCAAGAGCCCATATGATAATGGTAAAATAGATCTTATTTGTTTGCTTCTAGAACTGATTTTTGAAAATAATGTCTTTCTTTTTGATGGGGTGGAGTCTCTTCAGTGGTTGAACATAGCTATGGGCACTCCCTATGCCAATAGCTATGTCAACATAGTGATGGCCTACTGGGAAGATCCTATGCTCTTGAGCAGTAACATTTATACAGGGTATGCAAACTAATATTGGAGATTTGTGGATGACATATTTCTTATTTGCACAGGCAACCCAGATTTGTTACATAATTTTGTAATAGTCTTACATCAGACTACAATTTTTTTAACATTTTCATATAATTTCTCCAACACAGTCTTAGATTTTTGGGATGTGAAAATATTTAAAGGGCGTAATGGTGCTTTTAGTGCTGATCTACACAACAAGAAATGTAGGAGAAATAATTTACTTAGAAGGGACAGCATGCACCCACCCCATATTTTTAGGAATATTTTTAAGGGATAAGGGATGCATATATCTAGGCTGAATGATGGTGATCAGTGGTTTGATACAGATTTGAACAAGCTTAAGGCTGAATTTTTGAACTGGGGATATAATAGTTGAGAGATTGAATGCATAGTTATTGATAATGAACATTTGCTGTGTAGTAGGCTTGACCTTATTTTTTGCACACAAAGGGTATTCTTCATCTATATTGGATGATTCACAAAGTACTTCATTGGTATCTGTAAGTTTGCAGTATTCCAATGACATTTACAAGGTCAGTCAAGTCATTAGGAAGGATTGGTCTATTTTAACTTTAGATGAACAGGTTAAGGCTCTTGTTGGCAAATGTATGGCTTCAGATTTAGGAATAAGAAATCTCTGAAGATGTTATTATGTTTTAGTACAAGGAAGTGTGAGGCATTAAAAAATAATGGAGGTACTTTCCCTTGTGGGAGTTGTGGTTTCTGTGATTCAATTCTTATGTCGGACAGTTTCACACATCCATAGACTAAGAGGGTGTTCAAGTTTACTGTTATAGCTGATTGCTCCACCAGAAATTTTATTTATTTAGCCCAATGCTACTCATGCTCTTCTTTTTATAGTGGAAAAAAGAATAGCTCTTTATAAAAGCAGATTAGAGAGAATTTGGCAGCTATTTGCAGCGGTGATGATAAGAATACCACAGTAAAGCATGTCTTGGACTGTGGTGATGAGCACTACTTTGAAATTGGGTGGAATGTTCAGGTGCAAGCAGATAGACCACACGGCTTCAATGGGAAGACGCCTTTAGTACCTTACTTGAAGGCACATCCTTTATATTAGTATTATTAATATTAATTTATTTTTCCTATTTTTGTTTTCTTTTAAATGTTTTGCCATTATTACAGTGCTTGATGTATGTTAGTATTTTTATTACCATTCTGGTATTTGTATGAAATACCCTGTATTACAATGTGCATTGGTTGATATTCATTCATCTTTTGTATCCTTGTCATGTGACTTCACACACCTTTACTTTCTGAGATTTTTGATTGGATGATTTTCAGGGTTGTGTCCAATTAATTGTCTAGATTGTTTTAATGATTTCCATTTAAATGTTTTGATTTTAATTTTACTTGGTTTGAAGAAGCACCATTGCAGAGGTGTGAAAGTGCTAACCACTTTTAAAGCTATATTGTTTTAACCCATGCTGCCATGTTTCATCCTTTGTACTGTTGTATTTCTCATAATTATTATCATTGTATCTGGAGGCTGTTTATTCACAGTGGATTGCCTACTTTTTCATTTTGTATTACTAAGAGATCCAGAACAATGAAATATGTTAATTTAAACTCATCTACTTAAACAGCTAAAGATGATATAGTTAAATATCAAGCATCAATTGCTTGTAAAATAATTCAGCATATTTCCAAACATGTATATTAATAAAACCATAATAATATCAACTTGTAAACATAAACACAACCTTACTATATTTATAAAAAAATATAGAATCATGGCTTTAGTAAAGAAATGTATATCATTGTATTTCTAATTCAAATGTGAATTAATTAATAATGCTGTTTCAAAGTTCTAGATATGTTAATTATGCTATTTTACCAAAATTACTTAGAAATAATTAGATTTATTGACCTATAACATTTTGTAAAAGAATCAGTTTTGTTTGAGTCAGTAGTAGATATGCATAATAAAAACCAAGACTGGAGCCACTGCTCATCTATGCTTGAGGTATTTGTGAAAAAAACATTTTGAATACTTTTGAATGCCACCTGAATGAATGTTGTTATAACACTAGCATACTGTATATGAAAAATCTATTCAGTATCTAATAGATAATTGTCAGAAATATTTATATAAATCAAAATAATATTTTGCTTGTAAATCATCTTATCATATCATGCAATACATATTACTTACAAAGTAAAACTATTCTAGCTACTGTACACAGATATCTTCAACACTGTTATTTAATAATAGAATTATAGTGCATTAATATCTGGTACAGCTTAGTTTATCTCATATTATCATGTCAGAACTTATATGAGACATACATTATTATCGCCATGTATTTTAGCATAACTATCTGATTTTAGTAAACTGTATGATGGTAGAATATTTCAACAATTTGAGTCATATTCCAATTCGCTGGTTTTCTCTATCAGGAGTATAATACTATGCAAATCATAAAATTCTAAAATATACATTAAAATATAAACCATGCTACATATCATATTTTATAGAATATTTGTCAATTTATTAATGTTCCCAAAGAAAATGTAATATATCTATAAGTAATCCTACATGAATACCGTATCTATGATAACATATTGCCTAGTACACATTTTGGGAAAACTTATCTATACTAACTTCATGGGAGTTCCAATATAGTTTTAAAATAATAAGATTGTTTGTTCACCAAAAATATATAAATTAAGTGCTAGCTGAATAAGAAATGTATTAATATTAACTGATGTTTTCTGAAGAGACTTAACAGTTAAACGGGATTTATAGCAAGCTATACGAATCATAAAGTTTAACAAAATAATAGCTAGATTAACTTTTCCTCTATGATAATAATAGAAATAAGTAGCAATAACATTAACTTATGGTGTGTTAAGTACAAATCACAGAGCTGAATATTAAAATGCAGCTATTTACTAATTTCAGCATATACTGGGTAGATAACATTTCACTCTACACTATATTATGTATAATTGCAAATACATTTAGTATATTTACTTCATATAGACTTTAAAATGTATTTATAGCTCCTACCATAATATATTCTTTATTTAAATAGTCAAAGATCAACTATATTATATAAACAATTAGCTTCTAAGAAGAAATAACTATTAAATATATGCCTATGCCTTTAAACATTAGGCTGTGTGGTGTCTGTTCTTTAAAGATGATATAAGTCTTTATGTGTATCATATGGGAGTCCATACAAAGCATAGCACTTGGCTATATCTCGAGTATGTGACAGGAATAAGTAACAATCTAATTTCTTGCCTGCCCCACCTTCTTCCTCTCACCCTTTTAGAATATTTAAAAAGGTTGTATGCACTGCTTGTTTATAGTTTAAAGCAATATGCTCAGCACCTTTCTATTCCTGCCACACAAAATATCAGATTGTATCATGAGTAACTAGCTGAAGGAATCAGCAACCAATGTCTTGTCTCCAGAAAAATAAGTCCACACAAAGAAGAAAGAAAAAAGCACAAAAAAATGCAAGAAACAAAAATCAGTTTCCTATCACTCCAGAAATCCAAATAAAAGTATCCCATCATGAACAAAAAAGTCAACATAACCCACCTTTTGCTGTAGAACTGCACATGTTCATTCACACTGCAGATGACAAAGCCAGCATTGCATGCAGCTCCATCACACCGAACCCACGGGAATTTATGAACAAACCAGAAATTCACCCTTGTGATCATAACACCCTTCACGTTTTAATCAAAACCTGTCAAAGATACAGAGATTAGTAGAAACAGCCTTAAATGTCTCCTCTCTTTTTATCACAAGAGCCCAGCACTTGCACAGGGATGAACTAATGGCACATTTGTGCTTACCAGTGTAAGGCTCCTCCAGCCTGAAAACATAAGAAAAGATACTTTAAAACATCTACCTCTGTTTTCAAGCTTATTTTTATAGGCTTACTTAATTGTGCTATGAATTCACTAATTACATATTTTAATAAATAAATGAATATGTATTTCTGTATATAATGCTAAAAATATATATGTATATAAATGTCAATGAAAATCCTATAAAGATGGTTGATAAAGCTAAAATGCTAGTCATTATATATAAATCAATAATTTTATATTTATTTAATTAATAATTATTAGCAATTATAGACAGAGAAATAAATATGAAAAAGGGGGAATAACTCTATAGATACAGTTAAACTATATTTACCTCTCTATAATGGTAAGCTTCCACAAATGTTTTTTCCATATTATTCATTGATCAGAATGATATCAATTTGATCTCCAGTTCCAGATTCTAATAAGATAATGTAACGAATAATACATGAAGTCAATATTGGTTCATATATTAATCAAGTCACTTATCATTTAACTTGTGCTTCTTCTCATTGTTTTTCTATCCATTTCTCCCAGCTTGTCTCTTCAAAGAAACTGTGTTCCACTCCATTTCTTCTAGTTGATTTTTTTTGAATAAATGTTATGACAGTCTCAAGGATATCAAATGTTTTGTACCATCCAAAATAAATATTTTCAGCCTTGCTATAAACAAAAGATGCACTATCATCTGCTCATTTTTTAGTTCTTTAACTGATGGTAGACATTCTTTTCTTTGAGAAATTGCCAATGTGGAGTAATTGTCAAATCTTATTATATTTTTATTTCATTTGACAGAATAATTTAACAAGGCAGTTATTAATATTAATTCTTTATCTTTGGAAGAAAACATCTAACAATAATTGACCTTTCAGAAGGGCTTTTCCTCATCTAAGGAATGACCACAGATCTGTGAGCTCTTTCAATGACAAAAAACATTGATTCAGCAATCTAAAAAAAAAAAAAAAAAAAAAAAAAAACAACTTTGGCAACCAGGAAGTTAAGAAATTGCATTATCACCTTCTAATCCCTGAGGGTATACAGAACATTCTAATGTTATTTCTTCTGGATCTATTTTCCAGGTCATTCATTTTACTTAATAGAGAATAATTTTGTTTCAAGAGGAATTCTATAGGATTTATTTCCTTCAGACATTTTCTTTCTGTATCATTTGAAGCATCTTCCATTACAGTTATTTGAACTTTTTGCTGTTTAAACATGTCATGTAGTTGTCTCTTTCTTTTTCCACATTCTTCTTTGAAATTACCTGGCTTATTGTCAGATTTGCCTATTTTAACAGAATGTTCCTGTATATTCACTAGTACAGATTACACTTCTTTTTTCAAAGTTTGGCCCTGAGAATTTGAATCTGTGTGGCTCACCTCAGGATGTCCTTGTAATCCTTTCTTACTATTTTTGACAGGAAAGTTTTTGAAATTCAGGAATATTTTCAGATAAACTGATTCAGTATGAGTTTATAATGAAAATTTCCCAGAATGTAGCAATCAAGTTGTTCTTAAACGCAAACTTCCTGTCAGAAATATATCCAAGGTAGCAAAGTACAAAAGAAAGACATTTAACTTGCCACCATCTTGGCCATGCCCCCCTCCCCCAGTTATATGTTCTTTTTTGAGTAACTGGCAGAGAGTGGTTGAAACTAGAGCAGTTTGGACTCACTCACATTAGTAAAGCAGATACAAAAGTGGGAAATACTTGCATTACTTTTCAGGGCTGTTTTATGTACGAGAAGGATTTTTATGTATAAATGGAAATATTTTGATGATGTTTAGTTGTTTATTTATTTATTTATTTTTAATATTCAAGACATTTAGACAGCACTGTTGCAATATGTTTTTGCATTGTGGGTGATAAATCATAAAGTGAATAACATTGTAGTGTTTTACAGTGGTCTAGAACACCTATTAAAATTAATTGATAGTAGGAAGGAATAGACTATTATTTTTTAAGTATGTAGTTTATTTAGGAAGTTAACTATTTTGGTGGTAAGTGTATTTAATGGATGAACTTGAAAAATGAAAGGTACACATAGCTGATGTCTTATCTGAAAGTGTGTACTCATGTATTTAATTTCAAAGGACCACTTTGGATTTTGGCGTTTTGTGAACTTGTATGAAGTTGCAAAATGCAGTTAAAAAAATAAATAAATTACTTAATTCATAAATAAATGAATAAATAAAATAAAAAATAAACTTAAAAGCATTAGACTCCTTCTTGATGTCCTTCCCATATTGCAGTATTTTGCAAATTTATCTGCAGCCTTCACAGACTGTGTGCGTTATGTAAAGGTTAACATTCATGTCACTTATCACGCACAAATAACAACTAAGATAAAATGGAGGGTAATGAGCTAAATATACTTATGAAACTTGACCAGTTTAAAGTGCACCAGAGGAAAGCAATGGCCATTGTGATGAAATCACATTCATTCATAAACTTCTACCCATTAATTTTATTCCGCAAGAATTTTTAACAAAGTCAGTAAAAATCTGAGGAAAGGATTATGGTTGTATGAGTAATGCATGTGTTCCATCTTATAAAAAGCAAAGCACAATTTCAAAGTTCAAGTGAAAAAAGTACTACGGTGTCAAATAAAGCTTTCAAAAATTAGTTAAAATATTGTACATTACTTCCTTTTTGTTAAAAAATGTAATAAAAAATATGATAGATCTAGATGGGACCCTATCCATGCCACAACACCTGTTAGAGAAGTATAGTTTGACATTTTCAGAATAATGTTTATTACCACAGGATAGACTTTACCAGAGTAGGTGGACAAGGGTGGCACCTGAGAAGTGTGTCATGGGAAAAGCTTTGGTGTTCAAAATGAGTATGTCACCTGGGGGAACAAACTCCCTTACTACACCTCCAATTTGAAGTTGAACCTTTTTGCACTTACTAAGCTCTGCAAAATGGTTAAACAAGTTGTGCCTAGTTAATGCTCATGCTATATCAACCACTATTATGTGCTGTCTGATACTCAGATTATGCAGCAGGAAGACTGCAAAAAAAGGAAAAAGTCTTGATCTTGCAGAAATATTGGCAAACTGAAACTCCAATGAAATGTGAAATGACCAAAACATCTAGCCACTCACACTTCATCATAATAAATGTTCAGCTTCCAAAACTGAAAGCAACAAAACAGTGCCATTATTACAAAACAGTGCCATTATTACAAAGCAGTGCCATTATTACAAAACAGTGCCATTATTACAAAACAGTGCCATTATTACCTTTATTCTTAAATGTGATCTCTTATACCACAGCAAAATGAATATGATTCTTTAACTTAGCTACAAACGTTGCCAGAATCAAACTGAGATATACAAGTACAACTAAATTAACTGTTGCTGGTCCATTCATGAGTCATTAATGTTCTTTGCTCCTTCTTTTAGAACCACCATTTTTTCTGATAATGTCACCTTTTCCATGTTGTAAGTAACATTGTTAGTAGTTAACCACTGTCCTAATCAGGTACACACCCAGACAAAAGCTACATTTTTCCTCAGCACTGCTATCCTGTACTCCTTACTTCTTCTTAATGATGGCAGATGCAACACTGACTACAACCACCTTTTATAAGAATAATACCTGACTGCATGAATAAGACAAATGTATACTTTTTTACCTTGAAAAAGTAAATTATTTAATTTCCTAAATTTCTATAGACTCTGCCCTCATTTTGGAGTAACCTTATCCACACTTCCACACTTTATCCACACTTCTCTTTTTTTCTTCCTTGTGATGAAAGATGGAATCTGAATGATGCAAGTGAATCAAGATGCCTTAAGAAAAAGAAAAAAAAGTACCTACAATTCATCACAATTAGTTTTCATTTTCTTTCTTAAATGATATGATGTGATAGGTGGTTCTCTCCACAGTTAATTTTTCTGTGGACATGTAAGAGTTAGCCCCATTCATTCCTCAGTCAGAGCCATATGTTACATTTACTCTTCATATGAGATGAGAAGTTTATCAGACCATGTCTTCCACAGGTGAGAGTTAGGTCCATGAACATGGGTAAAATTGTCAGTCATTTGTGGCCCCTACCATGGCTTTCCCGCCGTACAACAACTTGTAGCTTATACTAAGCTGTTGCTGCCTAGTCGGACCCTTCTGTGCCTCCACGCATGTGGAAGTATCACATGGTCTAAGTACATCATGAGTCTCATGGCCCAAGTACAGCATGAGTCACATGGCCTAAGTGCACTGTGTGCCACATCAGACCAATAGCTGCTACCAGTAATCTCTCAGCTGCCCTGCTAGGTTCAGTGCTCTAGTGAATCATAATCTCTCTCCCACAACCCACCCCCCTCCAGGATGGATGAGCCAGCATTAGCCACAAACTCTCGCCTTCACTGCCTCAGACTTTACAGAACCTGAACAGCTAATCTATCTGGGTTTCAGTCTTGGTTTCATCCCTCATTACTACAGGGTCAAGGCTTAACAGCCTTCCTTTTGGAAATCTAACCTCCTCAGCTACATTTCAAGGCTGACCATAAGAGACCAGAAGAACTTCTACATCCTTCTTTTCAGACTTATGATTTTATGTATCTATCATATAATGATAACTTCTATATCAGGTCTTAACAGAATTATTCAAACTCAAGTCAGCTTCTGTTAATGTAGCACTTTAATCTATTTTAGTGATAATTGACCAAATCTGGAGTTACTCAGTGTATGGCTGTGTCAAAAATGAGCATTCATTAAAATTTCATCTACAGAACTCTCTATAAGTGTAAAAAAAATCGAAGACTTACAAAGCTATTGCACTAACTATTGCCTGTTGGTCGGGAACTATAAGAAAACATAAAAATATATCTACCCAAATAGATAAAATGTGGCTTTCATTAAACATTTATAAAGCCAGTGGCTTCTCAGAAAGGACTTTCTTTGGATGGTATTGCCTAAAGTAATACTTCTTCTCACCAAATGAGGTAGTCACAGTGTCTTTTGTCTTTATTTTAAACTACTGGAAATACTATTCTCCAAATGAAGACTCATGGGACCATATTTTATGGTGCTTTAACTGTGTACAGTAGTTTATGGGATCTCTAAATCACATTATTCAGGAAATCAAGACAGAAAAAAAATTCTCCTTTCTTCTTAACTCTTTTTGCCCTCCCTTTGGGACAAAAAAGAATGCTACAGTCATGCAGCTAATTTATTGGCTCTTCGTTAAAAATATGTATTTATTCCATCCCTTTGACAACTGAAAACAAACATGATAAAGGAATACTACCTGACCAACTTATTTTCAGAATTATTTTTTTTTTAAAGTTGGTCTAATAATAAATGACTTTCCTGGATATTAACCATGAGCCATATTTTTGTCAAAAGAGCCAGTATGAAAATAAAATACATTTAACTTTGACCACCTTATCCTCTTTATCATGCTTTCAGTAAACAACTAAGCTCCTAGATATCCCTCCCACCCCTGAAATTATAACATGTGTTACTTACAGGTAATTACTGCACTTTATGTACAGAACATAGGTATATGGATATATATATGTGTGTGTGTGTGTGTGTGTGTGTGTGTGTGTGTGTGTGTGTGTGTGTGTGTGCACGCGCATGTGTGTGTGCGTGTGTGTGTGTGTGTGTGTGTGTGTGTGTGTGTGTGTGTGTGTGTGTGTGTGTGTGTGTGTGTGTGTGTGCATAAAATGAACTTAGACACGTAGATATATGGATATATGTGTGTGTGTGTGTTTGTGTGTGTGTGTGTGTGTGTGTGTGTGTGTGTGTGTGTGTGTGTGTGTATGTGTGTGCGTAAAATGAACTTAGACGCATACATATATGGATATGTGTGTGTGTGCGTGTCTGTGTGTGTTTGTGTGTGTGTGTGTGTGTGTGTGTGTGTGTGTGTGTGTGTGTGTGTGTGTGTGTGTGTGTGTGTGTGTGTTGCGTGTGCATGTGTGTGTGTCTGTGTGTGTGTGTGTATTTTTATAAGTACATACGTATATACTATGCAATGCCCACCAGGACCTTTATAAGCCTAGCCATGCAAAATAACCCAGTTGTGTCCCTATGTATCATGGCCATTTATTAGGAGGTAGTATGTCAGGAAGTTTCTAGAGGTTGTGTGAGAGGGTATGTTAAGTTGAGTATTACTGTCTGCTTCTGTCTCTACATTGAGACATTGTTCTCCAAATGAAGACTCATGGGGCCATATTTTATGGTGCTTTAAGTGTGCAATAGTTTCTAAAGTCTCTAAATCAGCTTATCCAGGAAAGGAATACACAGTATACTGCTGTCTTTTTTCACCAAAAGCACATTATGTCAAGTGCAAGGTGTATTGAATGCAGTAATACTAAGGATGTGCTTGAAGTTGTAAGTCAGTGTCTGTTAATGCTGAAACTTTTGGCTATAACAAAAGTTGCAGAATTAGGAATTTGAGTATGCATTTGAGTGTATGTAGTGTTAAGATTGGGGCTAGGTAAGGGGAAAGATTTAGTCCTGTCTTTGTGTATGCTAGTGTGTGTGAATGCCTTGTGTAGTGCTACTGCTAAGAAAAAGGTTTTTCGTAGGGTATTACATGGGGATGAAGTTAGGTGCAGTGGCAGAGTAAGTGTTGTAACTAGGGTGGTGCAAGAGGAGCAACTACCCCAGGCATAAAGTGTTGTGGGGGCATGATCAGTTGATACTGAATGTTGTTTAATGCATACCAGTTTTTAAAAGCAAGTATTACATTTGAGATGAAACCTGCGTGCTGTAGGACTCCCTATATGATCTAAACTGTAGCAAGTGCTTGCTACAGTTTCAATCATATCTTTTTACATTTGTTTTTTAATTAAAATCTGAGTGTTGTAGTACTCCATGCAGATTATATAGGGCAAGCCCCCCTGAATCCATCATGCCTCCTAACTCCACAGCAGTGCAAGCACAGAGAAGTGAGAAAACACCATATAAGTCACATATAGTAAATCATTGCTGTCTATTGTTTACTTTATTTGTGATTATACAACTGTGGAGTTAGTATATTTAAATAAGTGTGTGTGTGGGTTAAGCCCCCAATATAGAAGGTGAAGGGGGTGGGGTTTTTCTCCTGCAAAGACATTTTCATTTGGTGCATTTTCTCTGTCTTAAACATTTTAGATAATATTAACTGTCGCCAAAAATGCTGGTCAACCATATTAGTGCAAATTCAATAAAGCTTACATGGTCATTTTTTTCCATGTGCATGTAGTGGGCCTATAGAATGCATATTTTAGCATAAGTAGCTGAAAATTATGTTAATGAACTGAAACAACATGGTGGAGCAATCCAACAACCTTCAACAAAACCATGTAGACTCCATGTCTGTCTTGGTAGTGTATACACAAATTTTCCGCATACAGGAGTCTACATGGAACCAAGGGCATATAAAAGTCCAGAAATGTGTACAGAATTTCCATAAAAAGGTAAAAACATATATAATGGCCGATATATACACTGTGGATGTCCAAAAGCATCAGTGAGGCTCTGTCAAAATAGTATATATTTAAAATATTTTTTACCACATGTTTGTGCAGTTCTCCAATTGCCACAAAAGGTTTTAAATATAGATAACAGAAACTTAATTGAAAAGAGAAGTATTATGTAGTTTCACAATAGGTACAATAATAACCTGACCTGTGTCTTTAAAGTAGTACTCCCATGCTGTTGCCTAGCTTACATGGCTACTGACCATATAGTTTCCAGGCTTTCAGCATGGATATTATGCAAATGAGTGCAAAAATCAGTGGATCTGTTTAATCACAAAAAGCAGGAACCATGTAGGGCTATTCACTTTGTGTAAACTCCTACACGGTGTTGATGTTTCTCATGGATGTCGATGATATCAGGGGTGTGTGTCATGTAAATTTGTTGTTTTGTGAGTGTATTGCACATGCTTGCCCACTGCACTGCTCCCTGCAAATGGTTTTGGCGGCGCCTACCTTGTCTGATCGATCAGACCACTCCCATATCAGACATGAGCTAGACATCCAAAAATAGAAACTGGATGCATTCAATCAATATTACTGAGCACTGCTGGGCATTGTACAAACCCAGTAAGTGGGGCTGTGCTCTGCTCATATCCTCTAGTTATAGAACTTTGCATTAATACTCCTGTGGTGTCAAGTGTTGGACTGGAGGGCAGATGTTCCTCAGTTCAAGTACAGGGTGTGGAGACCTTTTTTTCATAGTGTTTTGACATTGCAGCTTATAGAAATGAAGTGTAAGTAACATTAATTACCATTTTCTGTATGTTTCATGACAACAGGGATGAAAATAAATTTTTACATGCCATACCTTAGTTATGCACAGCTATACTCTGCTGTACGCTGATGCAAACAGCACACTATTGCACACAGAAAGAGAACCTTTAATTCATGCTAATTATATCCTAAGCAGGTGAATTCCATCTTAATTAACCAATCCCACATGGTGGACTTACCCAAGAGATGTATAAAGTAAGCATACAGCCTACATTCTGATTTTTCCTCGACACTTCAAGACCATTGGAGTAGAAATTTGAAAATTTTAACTGAGATAATGCTAAGGGCTGCTGCAGCTATTCTACATCGGCTGCAGTTAATGCTTCTGGTGCTGCTGACAACAGGCCTAGGCCAAGAAGGAGAAGAGTGTTCAGCCTCAGGATAATCTTACAGGTGGTATATGAGCTGGAGATTGTAGACTGCTACAGGGTGGCCAGGGGCATATTACAGGAACTCTTTGAGCTCTGCCACCCTCTACTCAGAGCCAGAACCGACCGAGAGGAACTCATCTCAGTGGAAACTATGGTATGTGAATCCCTTAGGATATTAGCTACAGGTACTTTTCAAAGACCAACTGGGAACATGATGGAGGTGTCCCAGGCATCTGCATCCAGGATACTCTACCAGTTCCTGGATCCTATGCTCCTACATGCCAGTGAGCACATACCATTTCCCCTTACACCTGAGGAGAGGGCCATCAATATGCAATGGGTCTATCATGTAATGCACTACCCTGAAGTGCTGGGTGCCAGAGACTGCACTCATGTCACATCAAAGCACCACCTGGTGAGGAAGGTAGAATCTACATTAGCCACAAGTGACACCACTCCATCAACTGCCAAGTCATGTGCCATATCCAGAGGATTATCTTGAATGTGTGTGCTAGCAGGCCTGGCAGTTATCACAACTCCCATATCTGGCACACATCACAGCTATATGAGATGTTTGCTGGGGGGGGGGCATCTCACAGGGCCATTTACTGGGGGATGCAGACTATGCCCTGGAATAATGGATAATGACACCCATCAGAAATGCACACAGACCCATGGAAGAATGCCATAATGAAGTACATGCACAAACTAGGAACATCATAGAGCATGTGTTTGAGCTTCAGAAGTCACAGTTCCAGTGCCTAAATACATCTATGGGAGCCGTGCAGTGTACTCCATGCACACATACACAGATATTTACAGTATGTGCTATGCTCCACAATATGATCATGCAGAAACAGCTGCAGCATGGTCAGCAAGGGAAAGGGACATACATCCCCTCACCAATGCCTAGATCACCACAGTCACATTAACAGGAGGAACCAGAGGAGGAACCCCCAGCCTCTGTCCCTGTGGGCAGACATAGGTGTGCTCAGTATGCCTTTGCTTTGGCTAAGAGACAATGCCTAGCACATTCACTTACCACTTAGGGACCTACGGACTAATACCTTTCTCTCACTAACATACATACATTAGTATGGCAGCTCACTCGACCTGTACCTATGCATGTATAGGCTGTGTACTGCTGGTATCAGACAGAGTCACTCCTGAACTATAGTTGTGCCAGCTGCTGCATTTGCAAGGTAGGTCCTTAACCTACTCTGTAGTCTTGTGGAGTATTATGACATATCCTTTGTATCTAGGAATTTGGTACATTATGCAAGTAAATAATGGTGTATTTCTATAGAAAATTAAGTAACACATGACTACTGACACTATTTTACTAGTATGTGCCAATTTGTAAATAGCAGGCTTTAGGCAAATTACTGATACATCATTAAAGACAGAAGTTAGAAAGTGAGGCTGCACATTGCAGTTTCTGACTTCAGACTTGTCTGTATCCTAACAATAGATGTGGTTTGTTTCCCCTATGCCCTAAAACAGGGGTGTCCCCTTGCAAATGACATAACAGTAACTCATCTAGGCTGCCCACAAACCCACAGTAAATGGTTGTTTGTCACAATTATTTTCCCCCACATTTCCAAGAGAATACTGTAGATTTGATCATAGATTGTATGATTAGGTAACTCATGTACAGCAAAGTAAACTGATATTCAGGTGGTTGTATGATGAATGATCCCTGCTCCAGCAAGCAAATTCTGTGGCCACAAGGACTAAGGCAGCCATCCTGTCTGATGAAGGTGTAATGCTGTTCAAAGTTTGAATCCTGATATAGGTTGAAGTTTTGGATGTGCACTACCAATAGGTTGTGTTTTACAAAGTGTCAGTCTGTGTCCCATACTGTTCTCAACTCTGTATTGTCTTAGTTCCATACTTGAGTGATGCGCCACATTAAAAAACCTTTTGATAAGGCTTAGGCAATTTGCGCAGAGTGCAGCAGTGCAGAAACAGTGAAAGAAGAATTAGGATTTATGTCTGATTACCAACCACAAACACTGGATACATTCAATCAATGCCACTAGAAATAGGAAATCCTGGCCTGGATTAGGGATAGGAGTGGGCTGTAGTAGCACATATATATAACATAATAGTAAAACTCAGATGTGAGCAATGCACCTCACATTTGTGCACTGCTTACCGAAGCATAAACAGTATAAAAAAGACAAAGGGACATGCGTGTATATTTAGTTAACCATAATGCAAATCCAATGCTTCTCATGCTATAGCAGTATCTCTCTCTCTTTCTCTCTTTCTATCTCTCTGCCTGTGTGTGTGTGTGTGTGTGTGTATATACATATATATATATATATATATATATATATATATATATATATATATATATATATATATATTTATATATAATGTGTGTGTGTGTATGTGTGTCCCTAGTGCCCTACATACCTATAAAGCTCTTAGAGTGGGAAACCAGAACAAAGCAGCAAAATAATGGGGGAACAATGGCCCAGAAATAGAGACACTTTCAAATATTGCACTTACAAACTTAGAAAGTTGATAGATTAACAGGAGTTGCATTTCAATGGATTGTCTGAAGGATATGATGTGTAAAATGCAGGTGTCTGCCATTATTTACTGACCTCATTTCTCAATGATTTGCCATAGATGTTCCAGAAAACCACAGTACTGTCTGAAACAGACTACAACTATGAGTCAAACATCTGGAGATTATGCAAAAATCTGGACATTTGAGAGGTATGGCGCCATATCATTCTCAGACATCATGTCTCCCCTAAGACAACATGTGGAAACATTGCACATTGAGGGCACAGTATAGGTATATGTACATATATTGACAAGCCATCCCTTTTTTTCCCCACCAGCAACAAAACCAAGCATAACAGACCTGTGTTATCTTGAGTTTTTCACACATATATCACACCCTGTACAAGTTGTAATATATGATGTTGTGTTCTCCCTCGTGGAGAGGTCCAATCAATGGTGCTCTCAGCCTTGCTTATCCAAAAGCAAACAGGCAAATAGGCTCAATAAGGGTATTGTTGCCGCACAACTAGGTTACTAAACAGTATTCGTCTGCTAGGCCGCTAGCCTCCGATGACACTATGAAGCAATGTGATTATGCAGGCCTCCCAAGCTGTTGTCAAACACATGGCTTGGTTATGACATATAATCCAAGCTTGGGTCTATATTTCAACACCGAATGTTTAACAGTTCGAATAACTAAAGGTCGACCTTTAGTGATCGAACTGTTAAAGCATCAAATGTTCGTAAAAAAAATGCAAACAACAAAAAAAAAAACTAAAGGGTTTAGGCAGGGGGGCAAGCCCCCCTGCACCCCCCCACACTCCCGCTACTTAAATATACCAACTTTGCGACTGCACTACATTGAAGTAAATGGAAATTTCCCCTTACAGAGATTTCCATTTACCTGTTCGATGATCTGCACTTTCGCTAATCTCATGTCAACAATGTCAGGTTCAACATTGTCAGCTTTCGAGAATTTAATATAGACCCCAAGTTCACTTACAGTTTTACATAAATTATAATTTTGCTGTGGTGTGTGGATCAAGTACTTTGATCTGTAGTCCATAAACTTAGGTAGGGGTTCTAATCTCACTGCAGTCAAGTGTGTGTCTGTGTGTGTGTGTGTGTGTGTGTGTGTGTGTGTGTGTGTGTGTGTGTGTGTGTGTGTGTGTGTGTGTGTGTGTGTATGTGTGCAGACAAAAGCAGAAGTGATGTATACCAAGCCAACATCACAAATGGCATGGGTTTCCATTGTTTTGGTGCTTTCACAAACATCCAGTCGAGGCAGGCCTCCAAAGTCTTGTCCCCATGAGGCCTGCTGATGTCATCTACCATAAGATCACCTGCAGTCCTGTTCAACTCAGACTTGTGCTGTGGTGTGTGTATTAAGTAGTTTGATCTGTAGTATGTGATCCCAGATAAGGAGGGATTTCCAACCTCACTGCAGTTTACTGGGTGTGTATAAATAGAAATTAAAGTGTGTATCCCACACTAAGTTCACAAATGGTATGGTTTTTCCCTGTTTTGGTGCTTGCGCAAACACCAAGTCGCGCCAGGTCTCCAAACTCTTCTCTCCAATGTGGTCTGGTGATGTCATCTAGCATAAGATCACCTGCAGTCCTGTTAGACTCAGACTTGTGCTGTGGCACATGCATTAAGTACTCTGATCTGTAATATGTAAACCTAGATATGTAAGGTTTCTATCATCACTCCAGTCAACTGTGCTTGTATGTGTGTGAGCTGCTGATGGATGTTATGCAGAGCATTTTATAGCAGCCTAAGGGACACTGTCCTGTTGTGGTCCAAAGACACTGCTGATATCATCATCTATATCAGATTATTGGATATTTATATGTCACAACAGGCCATGGTCACTCACTGGCCTGAGAGACATGTAGATATCACCTCATCCCATATAAGAGAGACAGCAGTGCTATTACTGTTATTGTATGTACAAACATCATGATAGCTGTTTGCAATGGTGATGTACAGATTGACACATTAGATCACACAGGAGTCCATGTGGACTATGGTTATTGCGGATGATATTGTGACCTGTATTGAGAGTAGGGTACAGGTGTATAAGACCCTGGGAAGGTGGAGATATGTTTTACAGAGGAGAAGCATAAAGATCAGCAGGACTAAGACAGAGTTTATGTGTGTGACTTAAAGGGAGGATACAGGAATGGTTAAAATGTAGGGAGTACAGTTGGTGAAGGCATATGATGTGAAATATTCTGGACAAACAGTTCAGAGTAATGGTGAGTGTAGAAAACAGGTGTAGAAAAGAGAGCATGCATGGTGGAGTGTGTGTAGAAGAGTGTCAGGCATGCTGTTTGACAGATGGGTACCAATGACACTGACATGGAGAGTCAACAAGATGGTAGTGAGACCAGCTATGTTATATAGGTCACCGATACTACCACAACCAAAAAGGCAGGAGTCACAGCATGTGTTGGTAGAGTACCAGATGTTGCAGTTTTCATTGTGTTGGCTCAGGATGGACAGGAGTATTAACCACATATTGCAATGTCAGCTCAGGTTGTATGGTTTAGAGATACAAACAGAGTGGTGGGATTGTGTTGATTTGGGCATGTGTTGAGGAGTGATGTTGGGTACATTGGATGAAGGATGCTAAGGACTGAGCTGCCAGGTAAGAGGAAAATAGGAAGGCCTATGATAAGGTATATGTATGTTTTGACAGAGGACATGTAGGTGGCTGGTGTGACAGAGCAAGATGCAGAGGATGTTTAGACATGGAAGTAGAACATCTGCTGTGGTGAGCCCTAATGGTACTGTCCAAAAAAATGGGTAGAAGAAAATGACATCTCTATTTGGAGAAAACCCATCTGTACACTTGTGGCATGAGTGTACAGTAGGAGTATCTAATTGATGATTACTGTCTAGACTCAGTTTGGGCTTTAACAGTGTATCTTTGTATTACCTGCTCTGGATTGTGTGCAGAGGCTGTAACACTTTGCCCTCATACAAGCAGAAATTCCAATATACTTGCTTTTAAATTCAATCACCTGCTGCTTTGTAGCAGGGCAGATCTAGCTGTTAGAGCCTGTGTTGCATAACAGGCATCAATTTACCCACTTACCTATCAATAACAGAGGTATTGATCCACTATATGAAGGACATCATAATTTACACCCCATAGACTAGTTACCTGAAAATGGCTGTCAGATCACATATACACCTTCTGTTTGCATTCTCTCTGTAGATGCCAGGTTCAAACCTCCCATTATGAACTATCATTTCCCTTCTGTTTCCCCTGCTAGCATAGTTGACATGAGTTCCTATTCAGTGCAGATAATGCCTCCTGTGCACTGAACAGCCTGTATCCCCTACATCATTGAATTACAAATTTCAACAGATTCATGTGTATCTGGATTTAGTGCTGTCTAGCTTCCAGATGGGTAAAACTAGAAAGGTTGTCTGCTAAGATACCTCAACTCCTACTCATAATATGCACCCAACACAAACCATCATGTGCAGAGGTACTCCCCACAAAACAGCATAAACAGCAGACACATCCTAAACACAATCAGACTACAACCAGACAATACACATCACACATATCATCACCACTGTCTCACCATAGAATTGTACAGCTAATCAGATGAGGAAATGAAAGCACAGCTGCAGGTTGTCAAAACGTTTTCAGATAATATTGGAATGTCATTTGGTCTTGATAAAGGTGCAAAAGCAACCTTTAAAAAGGAAAATTGTAGCACCAGGAAAACATCAGTTTGGGACAAGTATGTGATATAAAAGAACTTGAGCAAGAGGGGGTGTATAACTACTAGTGAATTGATGAAGGATCAGCAATAAAACATGAAAAAATGTGAGTAAAGCTTAGTAAGGAGTACTTTAGACAACTTAAATTAATCCTAAAAACAACATTGACACCTAAGAACAAGATCCAAGCTATAAATCAGTTTGCTCTTCCTGTACTAACTTAATAGTTTTGGAGTGATTGACTGGCCCCAAAATGTGTTGGATAGATTGGATATTAAAACAAGAAGGATGCTTCATGCTCACCAAATTATTTATAAAAATCAGTGTATACCAAGATTATATAATCCCCATTCTGAAGGTGGAATGGGCCTCCTTGAAATTGATTACATGTATAGATCGGCAATTGTGGGACTCCACACATATCTACTGGCCTCCCAAGATCCAAATGTGGTGAAAGTTTTGAAACATGAGAATAAATCTAAGATGACATCTCTGCTTAATTTAGCAGAAGCATATCGATGTCAAGCAGGAATGGAAATCAAACCAGAAGTGGATAAAAACCAGGCAGCAACTGAATGTGTTAAAAAACAAAAGAAAGAATATAAGGTGAAGGATCAGGTGAGAAGGCAAGAAATGTGGAAAAAACATAAATATAGTCACAAGTATAGAAAACGTCTGGAAGAGCCTCATGTTGATCAAGAACGAATGCAGGAATGGTTAAGGAGAGGTGAATTTACATCAAGAAATGAAAGGATAATATTGGCAGCCCAAGATAGTGGGCTGCGTACACGCTGGTTTACTAAGTCCATTGAACATGTGGGAGAAACAGACATATGTAGGTTTTGTGGAACCAAATTGGAAACAGTTGCATACCTTATTGCTGGTTGCGACTCTCTAATGGCAGAGGGACTGTGTACTGAAAGGCATAATAATGTGGTGAGATTGTTACACTGGAGATTGTGCAAACATTATGGTATCAAAGTGGCTGAAAAACACTGGAAACATAAGCCACAGATAATCATAGAAAATGATGAACTTTACATCACATGGGATCACCCAATGCCAACAGTCCAAAAGATAGATGCTAGAAAACTGGATATAGTCATCCAAGAAAAGAAGACAAAAGTAGCATTGATCACTGAAATCACCACGCCTAGTGACTACAGTGTCTTGCATACAGACAGACACAAAAGTCATAAAAATACCTCGATCTGCAGGCAGAAATGAGAGCCATGTGGAAGAAATATACCCAGAAAGTTCCAATTGTAGTTGGAGCAACTGGTCTTATAAAAAAATAATTTACAATCATATTTAGATATGTTACCAATTCATTTAACACCGTATGGATTGCAGAAAGAATCGTTACTGGGCACATCGCAGGTGCTGCGAAGAGCACTTTTGGCTAACATCAAAGAGTGAAACAATACTAATTTCATGAACTTTAATCGTACTTTGACTAAGGAATGGGGTCCATTCCCATCATGGTATTAGAAACCCAAAAGACTTGGAGAAATTAAAAACGATAGAAGTGCTCAAGGCAATGGGCATGTAAATAGTGGGATGTACAGATGTATAACTCAACAGCTAAAACAAGAATATGTTTAGTGTCAGCTGTGTGGCTGACGTAGTCATCACAACACACATGCAATCAAGTCTCTCAACAAGTCCCATTCTTAATTCAGCATACTTCATCTTGGTATGTACAACCTGAGATATGACTATATGAAATATATGCACACAAACATGATTGAGCTATGTAAAACTAGGTCCCTGCCAGATATGTCCCTATGATTGAGCAACATTACACCCTTGCCTAGGATGATGCACTATATAAAGAACAACAGAGTCACTGAACATGCCCAAGTTTCTGGTATCATAATATAGTGATACAGTACCTGTTAGTGTGGGATAAGATGGTGGATAGAGCACACTGCTTTGCCAGACATAGTCCACTTGACTGCACCATAATCCCCTTATTAGGCAAGGTCACAACAGGAGAATAATCAATGTGAAAATAAACAAAGCACTCTTTGCAGTGAAGATGTGCAAGCACAGAAACCTAGTTCAAGGCAGCTGTATTTACTTTGCCCTTGCAAGGCTACAATGTTTTCCAAACATTCACACAGCAAATGGAAGTTGTGTGTACCACAAGAGGTGTTATATCTATTGACATTGAAGATTAGTACACCTCAACATTGTTTAGAGAAGATAACTATATGGAGTTATTCTATGTCTAGCCTACTGTGGATAGGAAACCCCTTCCTGTTATCGCCATTAATAGGTCACCACCTATAAATACAGATGTCCATACAGCCTATATATTACTACATGGGACAATTAAAGTAGAGTAAAAGGACCCACCCATGAGTGAATGGAATTATACATCCATTGATCAGGATAATTATAGGACAACACCTGCACGATATCACCTGGAGTTTGTGAACTGAAATGCCATGGAAGAAATAGTGCACCACTCCACAAAGTTATCTCATATTCCAGACCCGTACCACAACAATATAAGGGAACAATGTAATAGCACATGTGTAGTGCCTGCACTATTAATCCAACCATAAGGTGCTATGATTTGAAGTAGTTATAGCTACTGAGCCTCCCAAATGTGGAATCAGGTTCATAATCATCATCCAAGGTAACTACACATTCCAAAGAGTGTCTAGAGTACTTCCAAGACACAGCTTCAACAAAGGTCATTGACAGTTATAGTACCTTACTACCTGATGCCCTATCTACACATCTACACAGATGTATACATACAGCTATGCCTGATAGGCTCAATCAAAGATCTTCCAGAAAATAAAAAAACATACAGGTGTATGTTTGTCATGACTACATTACACAGTAAGTGAAAGAAGCTGATGTTTACGAATACAACACTGAGAAACCATGAGTGGAAGGCCACACCCCTCAGCATAAACACGCAAATAAGACAACTTCAAGAACACACACAGGGCAACCATGCTAAGACTTTACAAAACAACATATCCAGGGACAACCAGAGGGCTTTCTTCATGTACATCTGCAAATTGATATAGCTCAGATGTATTTGAACCAATTTGCATATGTTAGCACACACACACTGACCCAGTGTAACTTCCAAACTTGTTATCAGACATGTTTGGCTGAAAAGAGTTCCCCCTGCCACTGCCACTCCTAGTACCAACCATGTTTGACATCACCTTTTAGCTGTGCTATTGACAATGAGGAAGTTATCACTGCCCTATCTAGGACTAGGGGCAGAGTCTCCATGGGACCAATTGGAATTCCAGCCAGTCTTTTTCATGTGCTTCAACACCGAGCTACTCCCATAGGCAGCCATATTCAATTACAATCTGAATACAGCTGTTGCCTACATTGAATGGAATACAGTCACCATTTTCCAACCACAAAAGAGTTGAGTGGCAAAATACAAGTGTAATTAAGAACTATAAATGTATGCAACCTCTGCCATAAGGCAATGGATACAGTTTGCATGCATCTCAGACCCAAGGAAATAGGTGACCTCCAAAGACTATATGTGTTCCAATTAGATGTTCTTAAAGGTATCTTAATGGTTGCAAAATCTGGTGGATGTCAAGGCTGTGATCAGAGACACACACAAGGTCAAAGAGGTGCACACATCCTATTCTATCTATGCCAAGGCCTTAAACTCAATATATGTGTTGTTAGTGGGAAACTAACCAAGGTGAATATCAAATCCTATATTATCAGTTTGTTGGGGAATCACAGACAAACTATGTTCAATCACAATGCAAAACCTCACCTCAAGCAGCAGACATGTCACCTGTGTGGTAACATAAGTGTTAGTGCTGTGGCCCCTTATGTTTGACATATATGTTTCAGAAGTCCTGAACAAAACAGAGGTTCTGTGGCACTAATGACTGCTGACAAAGCCATGGGTGTTACATGAACTGCATGGACATGCATCAGCATGCCCTATGGTAACAATAAATGTTCTTGCTTATTATAAAATAACCATCAATACACTGTTCCCCACTTCTGTACTGCTAGACCTTGGAACACATGTCAACTGCAACCTGGGTCTACTGTGGGGAGGTACACATTCAACAATGTACATCTGATTAGCAACACCATTACATCAATAGCAAAATATGATAGCAGTCCCCTATACTCAGCTCTAATCAGCTGTATGAAAGAATATAAACCACCCTTGGAAATGTATTTTATCGTACTCTTGCACCAGCTTGATAGATCTCAGACATGTCTGGTAATAAAACATCAGAGGGTTTCCAACATGTGTCTTCTGTGGGCAGAATAATGTATCTGTCACTGTTTGCAATATCATAGAGATAACTTTGAGGCCGATTTTGTATGCCTTACAGGGCTATCTATGGCCAAATGGGGATGAAAATGTTGCACATGCGTAAGTAATGTGGGATTCGAGTTACCTGTTCCAGGGACCTCAATGTACACTATGACATACATAGGACAATCTGTAGAGACAGATACATCTCTTAAAGGCTGTCTCTCTTCTACAGTATGCTTTAAATCCATATCAAGCAGAGAACTTCTATTACCCTGTTAAAGGACATGCTGGATAACTTGCTGTGAAAATGCTATCTGCCAAGGATCACTGCTCCTTCACTCCTGGACATGGGTCATCCTTGCTAGACAAAACTTGGCCATGCATTATATCTGGCTGTTAATATTATATTATGATGTAATGGCTATGCTTCTAAACACCATCAGGTCAATACCCTAGTCACATCCTATGAAACTCAAAATATATGGAAATGTACATGCAAACAGGAACATTATACTGTATTACCGTTCTGATGAGATTTGTCTTCAGTGTTGACATACAGTCCTGAGCTCTGAATCTAATGGGTTGACTTTGTATGTGCACCAATACGTTTGTATTAAACAATCCTTAAAAAGAAAGATAGATGTATTAATGAGACCCATTTAATTGTCAGAATTACAAAGCATCCACTATAAAGTAAAGTATTATGCTAGCAACTGTATAAATGGCTACATACATTCTAAATGGCAGGTAAACTTATTAGATCAACAGCACAAATGGAGGTATTAACATCATATTAATATAGTCACTGTTGTGCCACAGGCACATAGCTTTAGTATTCCTGAATCCAAAAGACAGATGACAGGGATTTGACACAGTTATCATCACTTGCACAGGGTGTTGTGTGTGTGGAGGCAGGAGGCATAGGCTGGCACAAAAGGCTGGTGAATGTGCATGTGAGTCAGCAAGGACAGCAGTCAAGATGGACCATGTATATGTTGTGTGTGTGTCTGTAGGTGTCCTCAGTGTGATATCAGTGCATGACTGTCTGCATGAACACAGCCAAGGTTAGTGCTAGCCCTAGATATCTGTATGTCAGACAACTGTGAGCCATGCATGGTAGAACTGACAGTTCACTGTCTCCACCCCCGAACACGAGAACTGGCTCTGCTAAGAGTTGCACTGGCACCTCCACTCCCAAGGTCAGATAGTGTGCTACCACCTGAAAGTGATGATGTCTGCTGGATGTGCTTTCTTCATGGGAGCAGCCAGAACCATAACCCCTTAGCCTGCTATGTTTGGATGTGGACAGCACAATCCCTGCTGGAACAGTGGATGTACTGCCAATCTGGGAGTGTGATCGGGCATAGCCACATTGGTTCTCAGCAGATGTAGTCGCTGACCTATGCCCACGAGACCGACACATCCATCCCAGCAGACATTCCATCACAGACAATGTGCATTCCATGACAGATACAGTGTGATCCCCTCACAGACACATCAGATTCCAACTTGTCATTCAAATGATCCAGAGAATCAACAACATGGTGGAGGGAGTCATGGATGTCAGACTGTGCTGAATCTATAACCCTGAGCATTCTCCTGGAGTTCTTTTTTGAATGTACCTGTCCCTCCATGATGGCCCTAAACATACATCAAGTGACATATGATGAGAGGCCTGCAACAGGTTGGAGAGGGACAGCAGGCCTCCTCCGAGCACCCCTATCAAACCATCTGTGTAGCAGCTCACCAACAGTTTAGCTATGGCCAATGTCAACAGTCACTGAAGCCACAGTAGTAGCCACACTTCCGTGGTCAATGTCCTCATCCTCCAACTGTCCAAAATCTATGGCCTCAGTGGACTGGGTATGCATAGGTATACTGGCTGTGTATGGTGATAATGGGGGGGGTTACTGGATGTCATCCTCTGTGTCAGAATCAAACTCTTATACCCCCAGCTGTGCCTCACTTTGGCCACCATCAGCATCAGAGTCTGATGAGACACTAACATCAGGTGGTATAGGGGACACAGAACCACTCTCATGTTCACCTGTGATAAAGGGAAAGAAAACATAAATACATTAGTACCTGCACTACTATGCTGCAATATATGTTAAGCAATTTAGACTGCTGACACTATCACAGACATTCATACCTGTCAACCTCTTAGGGCAAGGAATATGGACAAAGCAATCAGCAATGGGTGGACAAAGGCCCAAGAATATGAATAATTGTGACATATTGCCCTTACAAACTTAGTAAGGCGCTAGAATAGCAGGTATTGATTCACCATGACATTAATGAGTGGTGTGCATTTTTAATGTGAGATCTGTCATTATTTTATGTCTGCACTCTATAATGAACTGTCAGTACTTTGCAACTCAGATCACTATGATCTTAAATATGACCCAGAGTTATGAGTCACACATATGGACATTCTGCAAATATCTGTATAGTTGACAAGTATATAGACACTTCAGTATTCCATACAGCAGGCCTGAGATGACACTTTAGCAGAAATGTTGGAATATTTCTACATTACTGACATAAATGCATTGTGCTTACCAACTGCTGGAGGCCTAGATCTCTGTATTTCTGATGGCCTGGGAAAAAAATAAAGGGACAGGTAATGGCAACAGCAACACATTTAACAGTATAACAGGGTGCAATACTTTGCATAATCTATATCTACAGTAACTGCAATGTTAACAAGAATGCGGCTGACAACCTCTAAATGATCTGAAAACTGCAGTTATCTTAAATGTGCCCACCAAAAAAGCAACCTGACACACATTAAAGCTATATACACTATTACACAATGAATACAATAGTATTCTACAATGGTCTAATAAAGCCTACCTGGAAGCTCCTCCTGAGACTCAAGAGTGGCACCCATATCCAGAACATACTGGCTGATGGACTGCTGGGAGCTTTCCTGAGTGGCAATATTTGCCTGGAATTCCTCTGTGACAGTGAGTGGTTGTTCTGCTGCAGGCCCACCACTGGTGACCTGACAATCATGTGCCAGTTCAGCAGCATGCCTCCTTGCAACATGAATCATGTCTGTGGCTCTTGGCTGCACTTGCTCATAGCTACAATTTTGTTGACCAGCTGCATTTACATTTTTGACCAATTTGTCCCAAAGGGCAACACGTTGCAACATATCGGCCGACCCTAGACATAAGGACTACATGATGTTGCCTTAAAGCTTTGGTGATGAGGTCATTCTCTGCCTGTGTAAAAGGTGGGTTATGCCAAGTGGGCATATTGTTTACTAAAAGACAAAATAATGATAACACATATAAGGATCACATAAGGACAAATAAACTGTGTAAAGAAAAGGCAGTACAGGAAAGCTGTCAGTATTAACCACTTGATTACAATTTAAAGATTCCACAGTGGTCAACAAATAATACGGGGGCTACAAAACAAGGAGAGAAACATGATGGACATATCCTTGTTTGTGCCATAACACATAGTCACTTATGCTCACACACCCAAACCATCAGTCCATTCTAGTTTATCCCATATCAAGGACTCATTCCCTCCCCATATAAATATTATAACAGGCTAAGGGACAAATGTGATAAACAAACAGTGTAACTTCCAAACTGATCTCAAAGGATCTATCCTATCCATGAAGCATGTGTGCATAGTTATCACACAGCATTAGACTATTGGTCTATTCTCCATCGTTTGTGCATCTCAGATGGCTCATAAACAAGATCATGCTTACTGATTTGCTTTATATCATTACTAAGTACATTCCAAAATATGCATTATTTAGGTAACAAAATGGATACATACCTGATGGAGTGCAATACTCCTCTGTCGAAATATCCTTCTCCAATATAAATGTGTGCCTGAGTTTGAAATCTCCTACAACTCTCAGCCACATTTGTTTTCCTAGCTGCGCATTTGCCTTTTTATAATGGAGTACATTACTATTTGATGGCATCTGAGCTACTCTGTGCTTCAGAGATGTTAATTAATCAATCCCTTGGAGCTACTCAACAAGATTTAAAGCATCAATTTAGACACCATGCACTTTCTTATATTGTGGAGTACAGATACAATGTAAGCACTGACAGATTGTTAGCAGCAACTACAATTTACATACATTTGTGTGTGCTACAGGATGAAGGCAATGTTGTTGTTGCTGCCAATAGCCAATGACATAGAGGGTGTGGACTTTGCAGGACAAGAACACAGTAGAGAAGATGTGGACCCTCTGGCAGCCTTGAATCACATACAGATCCAAATGCAGGGAACCCATGCAAATGGAATATACGGTACGTGTTGAAGTTAGTATGTTAGCCACAGGTACTGTTAACAAACTACCAGGGAACATGCTTGGTATTTCCTAGGCATCACCATCCATATCTTATGAACATTCCTGCATGCTATGCTACAGGCAGAGAGCACATGTATTTTAACATAAATTCTGAGGAGAGAATCACAAATATGCTACAATTGTAACATATATCACACTATTCTCTAGTAATGTGTGCCATGCATCACAGTCATGTACACAAAAGAACAACACCTGGGGAACACGGTAGGTTCTACATTACCCATAAGGTCTACCACTCGAACAACTGCCAAGTCATGTGTAATATAAAGGGAATAATGTGGAACGTATGTTCTGGCAACCCTTGCAGTTACCACATCTTGCATATGTGTCACATTCTCCAGCTGCACAAGATGTGTGCATTGGGGGATACCTCCAAGGCTCAATTACGTGTGGATGCATGCTATGCACTGAAGACACACACACATATACACACACACATGCACACACACACACACACACACACACACACACACACACACACACACACACACACACACACACACACACACACACACACAAAGGCATGCATAGTAACACACAGTTACAAAGCATGCTCTTCAGCTACTGTACTCACAGTGCCAGTACCTGCATACCTCTGGCAAAGGGCACCATTACAATACACTGACATGTCCTTCAATGCTCATAGTATTTGCTATGCTGCCCAAGTTATCATAGTGGAAACAGCTGCAGCAGGATCATCAAGGGGAAGAGGAACACATCTTACGGAAAATGCCAAGGTCACCACAGCCACAGGCAAATGATGACTCATGGGAAGATCCAGCAGCAAGTGTGGTTGTAGGCAGACATAGCCATACTCAGTAAGTCTTTGCATTGGCTATAATACAAGCAATAGCACACTGACTCAACACCTAGGAGGCTAAAACCATCCTCCAACATCACTATACATCTGTACTAGGGATGCATTAGCGATAAGAGTTCTCAACCATAAATAAATCATACAACAGGCAGGATGCCAGACATGTCAAGTGACCAGACCAACACAGTCTTGTTAGTGCCACAGCAGACACACATCTTTGCTCCTCCACCCCCAAAAGAACAGTCACTGTTTGCTTGTGACATCCATCCTGTCTTTCCTTATTTGACAGTCGTATGTCATATTATTCCCATTTAATATCCTTTGACATTGTAAATGCTATGATATTGAATGGTGTGCACACTGTATGTTCCAGACTACTGGACAGATAACAGATGAATGACCAAGAAACACAGACATGAAATTATTAATGTATATTTGCAATCAAACATCATAACAGGGTGTGTAATCAGTAAGTGAAGTACTGTAAATATAAAACATTTTACTAGATATACAGGTAATATATAATAATTTATTATGAGTGTACATTATTTTCAGTTTGATTGAGTGCTAAACATCCCTCCCAGCTGTACATATTTTTGTAGAATGTTCAGATATTGGACTCATATATTTGATCTATTTCTCATACTGTTTTTTTTTCTGTAACATCATTGGCAAATCACTGAGGACTGAAGTAAGGACGTAATGGAAAACTTTGAGTTTCAGGCTTCATATCCTTCAGATATCCTTCATATCCTTCAGAAAGGTTATGCTAATGCATAACCTATTATTCTATCAACTTCCTCAGTATGTAAGTGCAATATTTAAAGAGTGCCCCTATTTGTAGGCCTTTGTCCCCCCATTAATTGTGCCTTTGTCCAGCTTCCCTGCTCTAAGAGGTTGAACAGTATAGTGCAGGATGGATTATTGCTGCTTACCACAAAGGTGCATGCGTGAAACTCTTTACCTTTAAAATGTCACAACAAACGTGTGTGACTGTTCATGTAACTGACTCATATGTCAGAAACTGCACCATCAAATCCTTAAAAGAGTGAATCTGCTACCCAAAAAAAGTTGACACTCCGGGAATGTCGACTTTGTTCGAAACACCCGTCATTTCCAGATGTCTCCTAAGACAATTATGCAGGGGGGGCAAGCCCTCCTGAACTCCCCTGCTAAATTTATATACTAACTCCAAGATCATACTATAGGGAGGGAGGGGATGTACGTCCCGATCCCCACTGTATTGTCATCTCCACTCAGAATGCCGAATTCACATGAGTGAATGCACACTGACATTTGCTCTTTTGTGAGTTTGGCGATTTATAGTTCGCTAATATGAAATTTTGCGAACAGCCTTTTGCACCTCTGACTGTTGCAGACATGCACTTCAATATTTTAAAGGTAAACATTGTAAAACACATGGTTAAGGTACCCATCCTGTGTTTGATATGTGCATCGGGTGGTGAATTGGATTGTAGAATTATGTCGGAATATTTTCTGTGTAGTTACATACTCTAGTAGTATATGTGATACATTGATTTTATATTCTGCTTATTCTCGCTTGTTTTTATCTCAATATTTGGAGTTTGTGCATTTCTGCTCATAGTGCAGACAATATCAGCTATGTGCAGCTGGTTTACATGTACAGTGGTACTGCACAAACTGTAGAAGTAGACCACCTAGGTAGCAGTTGGGACATACACATCTAAAAACAGACCTTGGATATATTCTCTTAATGTCAGTCTGCATAGCACAAACCTGTTAAGCACCATTGCACTGCATGTAACAGTGTGAACCACAGAATCAATATTAATGTAATAGCTTTTCATGTAACCTCCCCTGTAGCTGCAGATATTAAGTGTTGGCCTGAAGTTCATATGATCTTGGGCTCTAATACAAGGAGTGGAACTCATTCTTTACCACTGTCTCCTTGCATGAGAAAGAGGGATACTCCTGACCATTGGATCGAGGAATGCATGAATGATGGCATCCCACAGATATGTAGATATAACTTACATGCACTGCATGTAGGAGGTAGCAGCTGCATATGTTCATTACTAATGTACCTAATGGTATCCTATTGTGTTCTGTTGACAAGGCACTGAATATGTGGACCTATGAAAAAAGAATGAGAAGGATGGGAGGCACAAGGGATATGTATGCTTCCAAACAGTACTATTATTATAGTATTATAGGAGTAAATACAGCTTATTGTAGTAAAATCTTGTATCACATTGCATTTTTTCATTGCAAAGCAAAATCATACATCCACTAGTATGTTACTTAGAACAACAGTTCAGTATTACAGAGTAGATAGGGTAGAAATTTAGTTAGCCACACGTCCAAAGTATACAGTACTTGTTTAAGTTGACATAAATATTTCAATGTAATTATTACCTATATACCAGGAATAACAAGAGTATGCTTGCAGATTGTTAACATTATAAAACTGAACATGTATCTATGAAGTGTAAAATGAAAGAGAGCTTGCATTATGCTGTATTAAAAAAAAGGAAAGGTACAGTATTACAGTAAACAGTGCTTGTGGGTTTGAATACCACACTCCCCATATTTAAAACCAGCTCTTTAGAATACTCTTTAAGTTATCATCAATAAAATTACAGTACTGTTATGTATTGATAATACTAGCATTAGAAGTGCAGACCTCCATAGCTGTGATTCCTATGGCCCGCTGTCAAATGTAATCACTGTACATGGAACATGCATATATGCAATATATCTATGCCCCCAAAAATGATTGTTGGGTGTGATATGATATGCACTATAGTGTGTCTCTGTTAGCAACAGGGTTAATAGCAATCAAAGAAATAAAGGTATTTATTAGCATTTCATATTATTGTAAGTAAAATGTATCATAATATTGTACATTATTTGTAGATATTTTTGTATGTTATCTGTGTGATTACAAATGCTATTTTTTTGTCTCACCCCACACTTTCTCTTTGTTTTTTTTTTCAATGTTATTCATATTATATATATATATATATATATATATATATATATATATATATATATATATATATATTTGTATTATTATTATATGATGTATATAATCATATTTTTCATTATCATAATTACTTTTTATTACCTATGGTTTGTTTATTATATATAATTTTCTTTTGTTTTTCTGTTAAATACCTTTTCATTTCATATTATTCTTTCATTGTGTTTGTAATTGTCTTATTTTTGTATTAATTTATTATTATACACTTAAATTCTTCTTCTTCTTTCGGCTTTTCCCGATTAGGGGTTGCCACAGTGGATCACCTGTCTGCTCATGAGTGGCAGTGGAGTTTTAAGGTGTTGAGTTGCCAGCCCAGCGCCCAACCTTCCACAGAAGACACACACATGCACATACTCACACTCATACCTAGAGCCAATTTAGAGTGTCCAATCCACCTACAGCATGTCTTTGGGGTGTGGGAGGAAACCGGAGCACCCGGAGGAAACCTACGTGACCACAGGGAGGACATGCACACTCCGCACAGAAGGCACCCCAGCTGAGGATTGAACCAGAGAACTTCTGCTTGTGAGACAGCAACGCTAACCGCTACACCACCGTGGCCACCCATTATAAACTTAAATTCTATATAATGTTATTCTGTCCATTGTTTTGTGTTACATTTCATTTCAATATGGAATTTTAATTTTATTTATGTTATTACTATACCATAGCAGGGTAGACCAGCTCTTTGTGGTCCGACTACACTCCCTCCATTGGCTATGGTACCTAGTGTCAGTACTTCTGGACTGCACCCTGGCAGTATCTCCACTGCTGACCCTGCCCTACCTGGACCCTCAGGTAGTTCTGCCCCAGACAATAGACCTGTGGTTCCCTCTGGGATCAGAGGCAAAAGGGGTGATTTTGTCACCCAAGCTGAGTTGCCAGGTCTGGTGCTTAGGATTGTGCACCACACAATTGGTACAGGCCTACGCCAAGAAGAGACACTGCTCTTCATCATCTTCTTGAATAATACAAGGACACATAGATGTCAGACAATGTGGCCAATGGTGCAGTGAGATAACAGTCATGACAGTCAAGTGGGTGAGTTCTCAATTCTCACTGTCACCAAACATGACATCTATAAGTCTGCGATGCTCCCAGCCCCACCACAGACAAGGTGTTCACCCCCTCTTGTATTTCTTGTCTTGTATGTCTTGTCTGTCTGCAAATGCTTCCTCACATTCCCAACTTGCCTGCCCCAGACTTGCCCATGTCTCTCCCCAACATTCCACTCTCTTTCTCCTTAACAAAAAAAAAAAAGGCACACGTAACAACAAAAACAAAATGTCACATACATATCTCTCCATTTTACATACGTCTACTTGACCCACTTAATTTGATCCAACTGACTTAACAGCACAATTATTTTGTCATCCCTCTCTGTAGAGATGACATTCCAAATTCAGCTAATATACTGTACATGTGCCCGTGTGTTACTGTTGAAGAAATAGATAGCTGTGGTTCTTCCCTGCACCCTTCCTGCATATTCTTGCCTTCCTTTCACTTTGTTTTCCCCCTGCTTGCTCCCCATTTCACCACTTTCCTATCTTCCCCCATTTCTTTTCTTTAAAGAATCATTGTACGATGGTAAAAAGGAGCTTATTAACTTATATTGGATACCGATACCCAATAGCAACATATATTTCATCATTACTGCACTGAGTGCATACACAGCTGATGACACAGATTCATAAATATCACATTTTATAATCCTGATGTACACATACAAGTATTTGAAATGATAGATGCACCTCTATTTGAACCCAGTACCATCTGAACCAAAAGAATGCACCAATACATTTAACAGAGAGTGCTACATAATCAGTTAAGTAGACGGTGTATTTTACACATTGCATAGATAATTGCACAATAAAGTTACATGCACCTGCTACTTAAGTATACCACTGAACAGTAATGAAATTCCTGTTATACTATCATGTTTCTAAGTTTGTAAGAGCAATATTTACAACGTCACATTAGTGATGGCCCTTCCCCCCCCCCAGTATGTATGGCTTTTTCCAGATGTTTTACTCTGCCAATCAGTCATGTTCCTAATAATTATTTAATATTTTATTAGCCTTGGTGAGCGATGCTGCATGATGCACAGCATCCGCAAACATGCTTTATTGAGAATATGTGACAATTAGTACCGAGTGTTTAAAATACATACGTGAATTAACTGACTCTGTGGCGGCATGGGTTAATGCATTGTTGATGAAGTCATATGGTGCTGAGTTCAAAATAGGGTGCTGGCATAAATATTAAAAGTGTGTATGACACCTTTACATACATCCACTATTCCTACATCTGCTTAGCACTGTTTAGTGATGCTGCGCATCACTCGCCATCACACAGTGATTCTTTAAAGAAAAGACATGGGGAAGATTGGAAAGTGGTAAAATGGAGAGGAAGTGGGGGAAAACAAAGCAAAAAGAAGGCAGGAATGTGCAGGAAGGGTGTAGGAAAGAACCATAGCTATACATTTCTTCAACAGTAACACATGGGCACATGTGCAGTTATTAGCTGAATTTTGACTGTCACCTCCACAGAGAGGGGTGACAACAACATAAGTGTGTCGTGAAGCCAATTGGACCAAATTAAGTGTGTCAAGTAGACATGGGTGCAAAATGGAGAGTTATGTATGGGACAGATTTTTGTTTTTTGAGACAAGTGCCCTTATTTAATGGAGAGAGAAAATGTTGGGGAAGGGACATGGTGAAGTCTTGGGCAGGCAAGTTGGGAAGGTGAAGAAACATTTGCAGACAGACAGGACATACAAGACAACAGACAGGGTCAGTGAAGGACACAAGAGGGGTTGAACACCTTGGATGGGATGGAGGTGGGGGTTCGAGGCTCCATGTATATCAGCATGGTAACAGTATAGCCCTCACCCAATAGACTGCCAACACTGTCCCATCACTGCACCGCTGGCTGCAGTGGTTCACATCTGCATCTATGTTCAGTCTGCTATACCACATCTGGTGTAGACATGTGTCCACTGAATGGTGAACAATCCTATGCACCACATCTAGCAACTTTGCATGGCTGATGTGAGCATCCTCACTGCCTCTGCTTCCAGAGGGAACCACAGGCCTGGTCCCTGGGCCAGAACTACCTGAAGGTCCAGATAGGCCAGGGACAGCCAGGGCAATGCCACCAGGCTGCAGCCCAGAAGTGCAGAGCTTCTGTGCTTCAACTGGTGGAGCGAGCAATTATAAACCTGTATAAAAAGGTTCAAATAATATAAATACAAAAAAAAAGATAAATCATAAAAATGAAAAAAATGAATTTTAAAACCAAGAATTATGAAATTGTACATAATAAAAAGTAAGATATAAAATAAATTAGTATAATAACAAATAATTTGATTTTATATATAATGCAATAATAAAATTAAAAGTTATACAAGAAATCCATTAATAAATAAAAGAAGAGAAGGGGTTGGGTGAGAGAAAAAAAGAGGTACATTAGTAACCTTTCAGATAATATACAATGCTTTCTACAGTTAAAATTAAGGTATTCTATTCTTTTACATTCTGTTGTTAACAATACCAACTGCTAAGAACTTTTTTTTATTACTTGTAACACACGTAGAGGAATTACACTTGACAGCAGGCCATTCAAGACTGAGGTCTAGGGGTATGCCTTTCAAATGCTATAATGATGATTCCTTAACAGTATTGGAGTTTTTATTGATGACAGGCTAAACAGTATTGTAATCAGCTGAGCTTTACATTTGGGGAGTGTGGTATTAGAATTCACAAGCAGTGAGTACTACAATACTATACTTTTCATTTGGAATACAGTATAAAGCAAACACCCTTTCCTTTTACACTTGATATACTCATGTTCACTGTTATTTGAGAACGTGCAACTGTTGTGTTCTGTTACAGACCATACCTTATCACCTTTTAAAGCAGGATATCTTGATATATCATAAATTAATGGGTGTATAATAACTAGGAACATATTTCAAATATTGCTCTTACACTTACGTATAGTTACACAGGATTTGTGTGAACATACATCTTGACACTCATTATTTATTGACTTCAGTATAACTGACTTGCCAGACAACCATGAATCTTACAATGAGCAGCCAAAACAGTGATCCTTAAATCTGGGTATTCAGCAGAAATAAGTGAAGTTGAAAGCTGTGCTACAGAGTAATGCATGCATACTTGCTTTTATAGTTCAGATATGCATTCACAAGTTCATACAACTGTATGATATAGCAACTAATCCATCTATAACTGTTATGGCACAATAAAATACATTATATAATTATGCTTACTTACCACATGCTTGTTGCATCCTGATCAATCAGCTGGAATGGGACCTCACATTTGTGGTCCTCTCTTCTGCACCTGTAAAAAAAAGGGATAAAGAAAAAGCATTATGAATACCAGGTTCTATCATATTCAACTTGAATATTTACAAGAAAAACATAGAAAGCATAAATACACATGTCTGGTGTATGCCCTGCAAGACACTCCCTGATTCAGCAATCAAGGGTATCTCTTTTTCTGTGTCACAGTTCATCATAGTGGTAATGACATTGTTCACCAGTGCAGGGGATACTAGTCACACTGGTAAGGGGCCTGGCCAAACTATCCCAGGGTTCTAACTTATATTGGGTGCCAGTATAGTTCTCCTGCAGCAGATGGGGCCAATGGTCCTTAACCAGGACAAACTTCAAAAAACACTTAAACTGCAAAATAGTCAAAGGATGACTGCTACTGCAATCCAGTCAGTGTACTCCGTAGTAACTACAAGTCGCTTCTTGCATGAAACTGCCAACTGATTTATTCAAAGTAAAATGAATGAATGAAATAAATCCTCTGACACACGATCAGATAAAATAAAGTTATATACACAGTCAAATTAGGCTTGAACTATGTGCAAAGGACCAGACGTTTGTTGTCGCAGAGAAAGCACAACCAGCACAAACTTTGATAGACTTAAAACTATTAACACGCAAAATGAACTTGGCAGCTATGATGGGATCAAGTGAACGTAACACAAATTAATTTTATATAGCTAGTACCTTTAATCTACCATTACACAATAGCATTGCTTTGTTTGAAAAGATGTGTGAAATTGATTTTAGGTTTAATATTGAGAACAGAGAGATGTTAAAAAATGAGAAGAATATTACAAAGCATGAAAGACAGACGATTAATGAGATGAAAAAGTTATGATTGAGATTTATGAAACCGGACAAGGGAGGGGGTTAGTTGTTATACAAATTGAGGACTATAACCAAAGAATGGAAAGTTTATTGAATAGTGAAACATACATTAGGGTGTCCAAAAATGAGCTTAACATAGCGTATACATAAATAAAAAGCTATTTAAATGACTTGTTTATCGAGGAAAAGGTTGACATCGACATGCATAAGTACATGAGTATGGTTGAACCACGTATCCCCATATTATTTGGTGTGCTGAAAATACATAAAAGCCTAGTAGACCCACCTATGAGACCCTTAGTATATGCATGAAACAGCATAACGTACAGTTGTGCTAAAGTAGTGGATTTGATCTTGAAAAAATATATTAAAGAGGAGAAGCAGATCTGCAAAGATTCATGGTCCTTTTTGAAAGAGGTAAACAATTTAGAATTTAAGGGAGACCACAATTTTATGACGATAGATGTAAAAGATTTATATACATCTATCCCACATCAAGAGGGAATAGAGAGGGCTTCAAGACAGTTACAAAAGCTAGGAGCCCCAAAAAGTGAAATTAATCTAATAGATGAATTGTTGGAAATTATTTTGAGTAATAATTACATAACATTCAACAATTCCTTTTATTTACAAGAAATAGGAGTCGCTATGGGATCTCCCTGTGGAGCAAGTTTTTCCAATTTGGTGATGGCAAATTGGGAGGATGACTTTATTTGTAACAACCCCAGTATAAGAGAATATATATTCTTTTATACAAGATTTCTAGATGATATTTTTGTCATCATAAAAGGTGATGAGGAAACAGGTAAAAACTTGCTTAATTATTGTAACAGCACTACGGACTTTCTGGGGTTCACATCGAATTTTGGGGACAAAAAGATTAACTATCTAGATGTAGAGTTAAGGAAAGATATTGCCAACAATAGATACGTGAGTACCATACATAGAAATGAAACATATTCTAACAGCTTCTTGCACTTCACAAGTTGTCACCCATTTCACCAGAAAAGATTGGTTATTAAGGGACAACTTGTGAGAGCTGCTAGAATGATAAGCCTAGAGACTGACTTTAAAAGTGAATGTAATAAACTTGAAGGAATGTTTCTTAATAAAGGATACCCATGGAGTTTAATAGTAGAATTAACTGATGAAATTAAGAGCAAAAGAAACAGAGGGGTGTATAAACCCATCCTATGGTCTGAACAAAACAATATTAACAACCCCAGTAATTTAGCCTCCCACAATAACAGTAATAACAAGGAAGCAGGTAACCTTATGATGCATAGCTTCGTGACAACATACAGTGTTAACTCAGAAGACCTAAGAAACATTATATGTAAGAATTGGACATTGTTAGAAAGTGACCCTTTTATTAATAGGAACATTTCTGAACTACCACAGATAATTTTTTAGAAAAGGGAAAAACATAAAGACAATATTAGAAAGTAACATTGAGAGCACAACTAGAAATCCAGGAATGACCAACTGTGAAATGTGTAACTTTTGTAAGCACACTGACACAGTTAAAAATTATTGGATTAAGGATAGAAAATACACCACTAAAAAAAAATGTAATTGTCTATCCAAGATGGTTATTTACCTGGCAAAGTCCCAACAATGTCCTGTGTTCTATATAGGGAAAACTATAAGAACCCTAAGAGAACGAGTGCACGTACACATTTATAGAATAAACAATAAAAAAATGGAGAATGCACTCGCAAAACACATATCAGAAAAAACAGAACACATATTTAAGTTTTGTGTAATAGACCAAGTTTGTCCGGATGGTAGGGGAGGGCCTGATAACCTTATTTTAGAGAAGTTAGAATTGTTGTGGTAGTTAAACACATATGCTTGCTGTTACCCAGGAATAAATGAAGTTAACTCCATTTTATGTATTTTAAAACTAAAAAACCTAAATAGGTGTAGTTGATTCTAATAATACGTGTATTGGATAGTATTAATTATAATAAATTAAATATTTCGGGTAATGCATTGAAAAAGTAATAGATTTAAAGCATACAGTGAAGGACTGAAAGGACATCTATTATACATAGTATATATATGTTTTAAAAAAATAGCAGGTTAAACCTGGATCAAGTCATGTGATAAATTAATGAAGTGTTTAAGTGAGGGGAGTGTCAGAGTCGATGTAGCTGAAGAAGTATTGTTTGATTTAAGAGAGACGAAAGATGTCTAATTCGACTGTGTATATAGCTTTATTTTATCTGATCGTGTGTACATAGTATTTATTTTATTCATTCATTTTACTTTGAATAAATCAGTTGGCAGTTTCATGCAAGAAGCGACTTGTGGTTACTACGGAGTACACTGACTGGATTGTGGTAGCAGCCATCCTTTGTCTATTTTGTCCTTAACCAGGAGCCCAGTAAAGACCTTGGACTCCAGGATAACTCAGTGCTGTGATCTGAAATGCATGCCTTCTCCAGTGACTAACATTGCTGCACAAGGTCTAACTCTAAATGTCTATAGTACAATTCCTGCCTATTCACTTTTAAAAAGCATGTTTTCCTGCCAATTGCACTTACTGGGAGTGTGCACTGGTTACATTTTGATACATTTGAGAAAGCTGCATGTTGCTAACCATTGCGTAAACTAGGTAAAAAAAGTGCATTGGTGTGCTTGATGCTAAGTGGCATGCACCTTTTTCAAATGTATCCAAAAA